>NC_083619.1:20049073-20649073 GCF_963584025.1 Labrus mixtus | reverse complement strand
AGCGCTTTTAAACCGCAGGACACCCCAACCCATTCGCACCCATTCACACACTGATGCCAGAGGCTGCTATGTAAAGTGACCATCCAAAGTAACTAATCCCATTCACACTTATTCATACGCTGGCGACGAAGCAGCGGGAGCAATTTGGGGCTACGTGTCTTGCCCAAGGACACATCAGAAGTGGCTGCAGGAGCTGGGGATCGTACCCCCGACCTTCCTGTTGAGAGATGACGAACTCTACCAACTGAGTGATTCTGTATGATTGTGTAACAAACAGAAATGTCATCAGTGACCTCTTTTTTCTGAATCTTTATATTTTGTTGCCATGGAGTTATAGCAGTCAGGTTTGACTGTGCTTTCATCGTCATCACAGTGTGGATCTGGAAATAAATATTTTTATATAAATACTAATGATTAAGGAGAAAGCGTTTCGAAACAGTAACAGCCAAATGATGGCGGTTTTTCATTTCAGTTTGTAACAAAATAATAAGCCTGAAATGAATGTCTAAATCAAAAAACGTTTTATCACATGTGAATTGAATATCCATACAGAATCTTTCCTGTCCTTTAAGATGAACATTCTGCTCATCATCCAAACTCACAGCTCACTGTGGTAAGGAGATTATTTGAATCTAAATGTGGTCAAACTATTGAATGATGAGGTTTTCTTTTTTCACAAAGCTCTGTTGGTGAAGAGAAGTCCATTTTATTTATATTGAACCAAACAATAACTGAAGCTCTCTCATGGGACTTTATATATAGAGAGCAAGTCTAGACAGAGCTATTTTTAATATTATTTACAGAGAATCAAAAACTCAATCCATGAGCAGGCCCTTTGAAACAGCTGCAGAAATAAAAAAAACCTCCTCGCAGGGGAGCATTACATTTGGCACTTATATTTATTGACTTTAAGGTTAACATGTTCTTGAGCTTTAGAAACATTTTGTTTCTCAGACAGAGTCCTGGTTGAGGTCTTAAATAAATGAATAAAAGGAGACATGTTATTTAGTCATTTTGAAATATTTAACCTGCTTAAAGCTCTCTGTGCACTTTCTGCACGATAATGATAGTGGTCTGACAAGATGTACCAGTGGTTATGTGAAATGCATCAACACGTAAAGCCCACACAGAGAAATAAATAGACACCAGGGGCATCGTCACTAAATGTGGGAATCCTCCTTTCCTGTTCTCTTTCCAGCTTCACATTGGCAGCAAAACAATGCACCACACAAAAGGGATGAAAACTGCTATTTCATAACATGAATGAGGGTTTTTGTTTACAACTTTCCATGAAAACATGTTGGCTTCCCTCTGTTGGTTTCTCCAGAACAGAATGTACTTTATCAATCATCATCATTATTTCAATCAGATTTCTTTTTGAGAATCATATTTGGGATGGTTATGAAGTTGTTACAATCCTGAAACCATTTTGCATTCTGTGCATAAATGTTGAGTGTACATGGAAAGACATTTATAGGCTAGTTTATCCTCCAATTTCAAGTATGTGCATCAAATATGCATCAGTTTGTGGAGAATGCTCTTCTTTTCAGGTGTTAAATCCTGCATGTCTGCCCTGAATGCACCTAATTTCCCTTTGAACCTGGCTTTTAATGATTAAAACCTTTTTGCAACTGATGCAGCTCATCTGTGTCTTTTATGCTTTAGCTTAAAGAGAGAAGATGATCTGTAGCTAGTAACATGGGGTATATTTAGACTAAGTATAGTCCTGAAATTTGCATAAAAACTGCAAAGAGAGGGAGTCTTCATTCTTATGCCTCTGGGCTGGAGCATTTAGGTTGGATGCTTTTCTTTTCTGAGTCGAGTAGGAAGTGTAAAGCTATTAGAAACAAGAGTTCAGATGGGCTCAGATGGTTATTAATGGAAAGAAACCAGGATGGTATCAACCTCGGAGGATGAGTCACACAGGCAGCGGCCCATCCCCAGAGGCCTACACTGGGCCCTGCTTTATTACCCAAGACTTCCAGTGGCTGGGTAGGATCTAAGGAGCTAGCACAAACTGTGGTGTTTAAGGCTTTGCTCCGCCTGATGTCTCTGAGTCGGCTGCTCAACTACACTGTGTTCAACTCGCCAAACGCTTGTTTGCACAAGAGGCGTTGTTATAAATAAACATGTCTGGTGGAGGTGGCTAGAACAGTAGATAAATAGGATGCAGTGGGAAAAAAGGAACACGAAGGATATTGAGGGTCATCTATTTTGTATGTTTTGCACAAGAAAATGTAAAACAGGAGGAAGTATGAGATGCAGGAAAGACGCCTTCTTGCTGGAAACATTCAGACCAGATTTGCATTTAATTTTCAGGTCCTGTAAAGCTATTAATATGTATTGTTTTCTAAATGAATCAATTAATTCAGAGGAGGCTTTCATTGTGCGGAAGACAGTGCTGTCCACAAGGACAAAAACATCTATCAGATTCATGTCTCCGGAGATATTACAGCAAATACTTTAAAAAGAGATTGTTACCGGACGCAATCAAAATTCAACACCAAAGCAGAGTCAATCTGGGACACGTGTCAGAATACAAGTATTTGTCGAAGTGAAGATCAAGAACACATCTTAAAATAGGTGTACTTTAATCTGAAATGACCCAGAGGATCACATTTGCTGTTATGATGAAAGTTTTTTTGTGTTAACATAAAAATAATACAAACTTAGAGGAACTTTAAAAGCGTACTCTAGAAGTATGATTCATAATATTCAGACTTAAGGGATCTAAGGTTGCATGTGAAGGTTGGAGAAGCAGCTTGTTAAGTAGTCTGTGTTGTGTTCAAATCCTCGAACTCGCAGGAAAAGTCAGAGCCGACCTTGAGCCGGGCTTAAGTTCCTGCTGCTGCTCAGCAGACACAGGCATGCATGTCAAGAATACAAACACACATTGAGAGTGGGAAATAAACAGCCAAATCACACTGTCACACAGTTTATGATAATATGATAATTTACATTTTAAATCCTTTTAAAATCGCTCACACTTTAATCTAAACAAGTTTCAATATTGACATTTTACCTGTGAGCTCTCCAATGTCTTTCAGTGTTTTTAAGGATTTTTCTTCTTTCTGTTTTTCAAATAAATAATTTTCAAAACATTGTGAATCTGATTTGGCTTAAGGTTACATCAAATTACAACACAGAGACTTACTTTAAAGCAGTTATAATGCACTTTCATTTTCTGTTGATTTTGGCGACCCCATTGGTCAAAAGTGATAAGACAGATTTGTTGAGATCTTCACTTGGCTAAAGAATGCATTTTTTAAAGTAATGATGGATGACTTTTAAAAATAAGTAAGCGTTTTTACACATCTTTTGGGAGGATGAATAGAACTTAAGTACATGGCTTTGTAAAATTCAGCCCAACCTTCAGCATTGAAAAATAAAGACATTGTGGAAGTGCAAAAAACTGCAGTTCCAAGAGTGTCCACTTGAGGTCGGCTCCAGAAGCCAAGGAATCCCTATAGGTCCCATATTACAAAGCTTTACTTTTTACAGCAGAAATAAACGTGTTTACATCCTGGTACAAAGAAACATTTCAGGTCAAAACTGTACTTCGTTTTATGGCTATGCTATTTAGGCAAAGAGTTATTTAGAGCTTATATTTTGCACATTAGGGGCATGTGTGATTTGACCGACAGGGGGGTGTGCTGTAGCAATCTGCCTGGAGGCATAAGGCTTATCTACCTATACACTCAATCTCCTCGCCTGTTACTCAACTGACTGATCGTTGGTTGGTTGACGTCATGAAGACTATGTCCATGTTCATACAGTCTTTGTCTAAAATATATTACTGTAGCATTAAGGTGAAACTTTGTTAACTTTGTTTTGGAGTCATTCATTCATGGGAGATAGAGCTTAAGTTGTTGAATTATTACATATTGTATGTTCTTAATCGTAACCCAACAGTAAACCTTACCTTAATAGACAGCACATAGCCAAGCCTTAAAATATAGTTTATAGGGGCACCTGCTGTCCAGTGGTTAGTTTGTGAACCCCATGTAAATGGTAAATGGACTTGAGCTTGTGTAGCCCTTTTCTAGTCTTCTGACTACTCTTTTAGCGCTTTAACACTGCATGTGCCATCACACACTGATGGCAGAGTAGTGGTGGGCGATATAACGATCTTTGATCGTGAAGGATTTTAACGTGCTGACGATCTGCCAAAGCAGGGAGATCGTAGAACCGGGCTATTGTGCTTATTCTATCATGCTGCAGTTTATTCTCTTACACAGACGCGTCTCCCCCTTTTTTGCTCTGCAGCGGTGAAAACGAAAACGAAACTTAAAAGTAAAGTCCGCAAAAACAACTCCATCCCAGTTATATGCAACTGTTCTGATATTTTTCCAAACCGACACGCTGTGATCAACAGTTAACTTATCTGCATAGTTTGCACAGTTAAGTTTACATCTCAGGTAGCGACACAAGAAACCGTTTAACGAGCCGAAGAGACGTGAACAGTCTGCAGAGAGACAGACAGAGCGGAGCTCAGACAGTCAGTGAGTGGAGATATAACCCCGGTGTTTAAAATGTTGCTGTCGGTGTTTTCTGCTCTCTCTCGGTTTTTAAAAGCTACTATCAAGTTTATCCACCCGAAGCTCACCTATTGTGATAACGGAACCTATAGGGATTACACTAAACGACGTTACAAAGCAGCAGGCAGGTGAGAGTGAGTAACCATGGTGACTGTCTGTCTCTCAATCAACGATGTCCGGCCCCCTCTATGAATTAAACTCTTCTGTCAGTAAAACTTACTTTGATCATGTGTCACAGAATGAACACATTCTGTATTATGTTTGATTATATATAAACCAAACTAAATGATGTCATAAAAAAACCACAAAGGCTGCAGAGCCTGTATGAAGCTATAGCTGTAGGAACTCTGCAGGGCTAAATAGAACAGAAACACAAGAAGTCTACATGTTTTTAAATGAATGCATCACTGCGTCAAAATGTTCCTGATGAACATAAAAAGAGGACACATTACTAACTCCTAATTTCAAAGTGGTGAGGAAAACCTTCAAATTGTGCAGAAATATTGATCAAATTGAGGGAAAGACATTTCTGTTGTTGTTCTGGGTGAGACCTCCAGACCTCCTACAAAGATGTTTTTCAAATAGATTAAACTTGTCAACACAGTTTTTGTGCATTTAGAAACATCATACAGGGAAATAAGTTTGGTTGAACTGATCAGTAGCTAACAAATTTGTCTAAAGATCAGTATGAAAAAAATCGTGATAAAATCGTGATTGTAATTTTGCCAAAAAAAAATTGTGATATGATATTTTTCCCATATCGCCCACCTCTATGGCAGAGGCTGCTATGTTACTGAAGTAACTAATCCCAATCATACACATTCATACGCCGCTGATGAAGCAGCAATTTGGGGTTAAGTGTCTAGCCCAAGGACACATCAGACATTGCTGCAGGAGCTGGGCATTAAACCCCCAACCTTGCGGTCGAGAGATGACCGACTCTACCAACTGAGCCACAGCTGCAGGGGCTGTAATCCTCGAAGTGGGCAGCACAGGTTAGAATCTGACCTGTGGTTCCTTTCCTGCATGTCATTACCCACACTCTCTGTCCCTGACTTCTGACTCTATCCAATGTCCTGTCTCTACAACAAAGACATAACAAGCCCAAAAATGAATCTTGTATATTTTTTCTTATAGACAAAATAGATACATGACATACTGTCTGGGAGGAAAAGGGCAAATTCAGAGACAGTTTCTGAAAAAGCTTAAATCGTGTTTTCTCCTGAGATCTATCACTGTCAGTTTCCGTTAACTTGTTCTTCTGTCAATCCTCTGCTTTTATCTTGTTGTTGTTCCTGCCCCTGCACATCTGTGTCAAGCATTATTTATTCTATAAAGGAAAAAGCTCCTATTTCTTCCTCAAACTGACTGACATACAACTCACCGTGAAATGTTGCCAGGGAAAATGTAAATGAAGTTTCTTCCAGCTATAAATCGCTTCATCTAAATCTGATCCAAAGACAGCAATGACAGTGAACAATGAAGCTTACAGAATATGTAGACAGAAACAGCCACATGCCTCACTGATGTTGGTGTTCACTTGTTTTGAGGTCATACAAAATTATCAGTTATAAATGTAGATTATTTCATTATCAGCTAAAAACTCCTCACTGTGGATTAATACCTGTAACTTTTTTTGAATCCTTTTAGGGGAGTTGTTGTTATTGAGCACTCGATTCTTTGCAAACGCTTCAGGTTATGCTTTTCATACCAAAATAATAACATAAGCGGTATTGAAGTAACATTGGCTGAATTATTTTCTTAGAGCCACAGGGGAAAGATTTGCTGTTTGGTTTCTCTTAACACCCGACCCTGGAATGACACGACCCTGCCTTTAGTGTTGTGTGTCTGTTTATGGTCATTTGTGAAGGTGGCAACCATGTGAGCAAAATAAATCCAAATAATAAAAAAGTGTTGTAATTCCAAACAAGCCCCACAACAGGACAAGATAACAGGTTTAGGTTCTAACCTGGAGCCATTGATGCTGCTGGGAAATAGGACTTCAGAGTAAATGAATTAAAATAACTTCATCGTTATCCCATCATGACCACTTGCAATAAACACATCGAAATAGTCGGAAATGATCGTGTTAAATAAGAAAAAGTATTTTATGTAAAAAAACAATACTTCCTCAATCAGTCTGTGCACATTTCACCTACTATCTATGGGCCATGCTTTCACACCAATCTGATGTCATCTGACGAAGCTAAGCTAGTTTGATGTTGAAAAAGTATCTTTTTGGATTCACTTTGGATTCAGGGGAAAATTTTTGAAAACACAGATACTGAGTCAAACATGAAGAACCATGGACATAAAAACTGTGAGTTATACTGTAGCTACACACTCTCTAATTTTTCTTTTTTATTTGCACCTCATATCCTTCAATAGCAATATTGAACAATTGCACATTGCATATATTTCTCATATTGTGCCGATTTTCTGGAGAGGCCGTGCTTCTTTTTTCTATTTAGAACTGCCTCATACTTTTTTTAAGCCTTCACTTCACATACTCTATTTCTGTGTGCAGTGTAAAAAAAAAATGTCAATGTATACCGATGTCTGAGCCCGAGTGTGCCAACACAGAAGCATGCAGAATGTGAACCAGGCTTTTCTGCAGGAAGCAAACTTTCTTTTCTTTTTTTTACAGAAGAGTGAAAAACCCGAGCCCCCTGAGGAGCATTTTACACCTCGGTATGAACTTCGCAGTTAAGTTTCCATAACCCTCGGCCTCCTTGCTATCCAGCCCTAGTGTGGCTGTAGGGGGATAACATGACTCCTTCGATGAACTGCAGTGGATATATAGTATGACAGTTCCCATCAAACTGTATATAGTGCAGGTGTAAAAGTCTGACACAAGCTGCTACCTCTTTAGCTCAGCTGAGCCTACACCGCTCTGACACATCACTTGGACCAATTAGCTTCTTCTGTCACTCTGCTGTCATACCTCTGCTGAGCTTACTGTAATACACAGGGCTAAATGTTACAGCAATACACCAGAATAGACACAGAGGGTTGATGCACTGCCCACCAAGGTTAGATCCAAAGCTATAACATGTGGACAGTGGAGATGTGGTAAAGTCTGGTTTAAGTGTGAGTTAATGTGAGACCATGGAAAATGTTGTAGATTTAAGTAATCTGACAGCAAAAAGGACGACTGTTCACTAATGTATATGAATATCATTTAGGCCTACAACTTGGGTCTCTGCTTATTAATAAAAAGATACATCTAAACATTATTTAATCCAAGGTAACTTCTGTTTAATCAGCAGCACAAAACCAGCACAGTTACATTTTATCATGAAGGTATTTTAGGTTTATACCAGTATGGCATAGAATCCATAAAACAATGAATTCTCTGTATATACAGTACACCAATTTATACATGTAAATACAAATACCTTTGTTCAACTATTTAAATCTAACTTTTTGGGGGCATATTTTCCCAGCAATAATTGACAATCATCAATGTAGCTCTTTAAAGAGCTAGCTATCACTTTATCTGACTGCATCAAAACTGTGTTAAATGATGGCCACAGATGGCCAATCTGAAGTGTGACAGATGTGAAGGAAAATGTGGGAAATCCTTAGTTTCTGTGACTCAACAGCAGTCAAACCTTACAAACAATCATCCGTGTTACAAATGGAGCATTTGGTTGAAGTTCAATGTTAAACAAGTATCCACTCGCATTTCCTCTTCTCTTCTTCTGCTGGTGAATCCCTTTCACTCTCTTTCCCCTTATTCAATTTCCTGCCGTTTTTTCAACTGAATTCAATTTCGGGGCATTTCCCGTTTTCCCCTCACACTAAAAGCTTTTCTCATTCACAAATTTTACACGTCAGCGAAAATGTCCAATGAACTTGCTTCCCTCATTGGATGAATAATATCAGCTGTTGGAGAGCGATCTTTTAATAGCACTGATGTAATCAGTCTGTCTCCTCTTCAGAATGATTATTGTACAACTTTCCATCGCCTTCATCACCATCATGACATATGCATTTCCTGTGGAGATTCAGAAGCAGAGACTTCTTCACATCTTCTTTCTTTATTCATCAGTCTTTGCTGAAAATATGATCCTTCAGTGATCATTGAAATGCATATTATATGTGATTTATTATTTCCATATTTGTTCTTAAAGGCTTAATATGTGATTTATCACACTTAAATATAATAGAAATCAAGTATATCCTCTGAAAATAACTCTGAGTCATGACTGTCTACAATGGGTGTAGCACCCGAGTCCCGCTGTCTGTGATGTTTTCCGAGTCCTATCTTCAGTTTGTTTACATCGTCGGGACGGCCGGCTGACTCCTCCCCTCACGTATAAAAGTTGTTTAATTGAGGGACTAGAGAAAAGAAGAATAACATACTGTACTCACTGCTTAACTGCGTTTCTAGATCACGGTCATTTCGGGTAAATTTACATGCAGTGTGAAGATACGAGCATAATAAAGATCGCTAGCATTAGCATGCTAACACAACAATGCAGCGCGGGTTGTTTTGGTTTCATGCTGGTGCTCAAGGGCGACAACTGCTGGATCAAAAAATCTAATATAAAGCCTTTAAGGCTCTGACTGAACCAGGATGGGTTCAATTGAAGAATGCAGCTATAAAGCTCATTAAAACACATTTAAACAGCTAATCTTACAATAATGAAATAATGCATAGTCAGAGTTTTTCTACTAATAAATGAACAGGACTATACAATACAAAAAAATAATCAATGTCCAACTATTGACCTTTTGATAGCAGTTGGGTTAAAAATACATTTTGAAGGTGGAAAAAAAACATTATGGACATTTGACTCTCTATGATCAACATTATAATTTATGCTAACAAGACAGTGTTGTTGTTTGTTTTTATTATCATTATTTACCTGAAATCTGTTGGGTGGGGGTGGGGGGCTTCTAAATGATAGTAACTGATTGGAACAATTAATACTGGTATCGGGTACTGATATCAGTATTGGTACTACGACACTGGTGGTATTGGTACAAATAACTGGTATTGGTATTGGTAAGAGTATTGGTTTTGAAAACAATGAATTTCAAACATTAATTTAGCCCAGTAGAGTTGTGAAGTGGTCTCTGTGGTCCAGAGAACCTGCTCTCTGTCAGTAGTTTCTTGGCTTGTTGTGAGACCTTTTTAGACGTCAATCTTTGTGGAACCTAACCAATAACAGCACGCACAGTGTGGGGAAGAAAGCTACAGGTGTCTTTGAGACAAGGAAGAGGGGCAAAAAATATACCTCAATTGCCAGATCCCCCTGACTCTGCCATTATCTACAGGGATAATAAAAGCTTTGCCATTCCACTGTTCCTTCATCTGTTCTCTCTCTATATGTGAGCAGTTGCCTTGTTCGAGGTTTGTTACGTAGCGAGTGCGTCATGTTTCCCCCCGACGCAGGGGAAACCAGCAAGAAAAAAACAAATAACAGCAGCACATTAATAAAACATGACTGAACTAACCTGGGACTGAAGGCGGTGGTTTGACGCATATTCTGCAGCAGTTGGGGTGAGGTAACTTTTTGGGATGGGGTGAAAGTGGAAGGTGCTGCTCTATTTATGTATAAAAGAAAGGGAAAAAAACAACAAGACCAAAGGCCTTCATATGGGCACAGGGACGACTACTTTTTACTACTTGATGTCACAAAGTTGGTGTTATATTTTCTTGTTGTTTGCCTCGCAGCCTCAGCAAAGGATGAGGAGGATAGAACACATCCTCAAGGTCCAATTTGAATTACAAATCTGCCCTGAAGCATTTTTGTAATATCTGAAAACCTTGAAATATTTAACAACAAAGGATGCCTCCACTCTGTTCTGACATGAAGACGCCTCAAAACAAACAATATAGCTGCTGTTCTGAATACAAATCTTAACCAGGATTTCAACATCTTCCCTCACCCCCCGTGACAAGTCCAAGAAAGGATTTGTTAAAACATTTTGTAAACACAAAAACACTTGTTTAATTTCTGCAGAGTCTGGTATACTTACACAACATGTGGTTGAAATGTACTACAGTCATGTACAACCAGTTTGAGGTAGGACTTCAGTTTTTATTTTTCATCACTCTTCATTAGTATCCATAACAATAAACCTGCTTATATTTGATACTTTGAAGACTTTTCTATACTTACCTGAGTAACAAACTATAAAATATATATTTACACTACAAATGTTTGAGCCCAAGAAAATATCATCTGAAAACATATCTTATTTTATTTCTTTTTAAGACTAATTTTCGGGCATTTTCTGCCTTTATTGTAAAAAAAGGACAAAGGATAGAGTCAGAAATCAAGGAGAGAGGGGGGGAGGAAATGACATGAAGGAGAGGAGCCACAGGTCAGATTCCAACCAGAGCCACCGGCTTCAGGGACTACAGACTCTGTACATGGGGCACACAAACTAACCACTCAGTCACCGGCACCCTGATATTTTATTTTCAGCAACAATGGAAACAGACAAACTTTCAGTATTAAAAGTTTAAATAGAACGCAATTGGGAATATTTATGTGTGAATTGACTTTCCAGACAACCACCTTCAGTTAAACAATAAAGAACATATTTGATTAATTTTTTGTACATGCAACATCATATGTTCAGTTAATATTCCCTTAAATCAAACTGATTTTGAAACTGCTAGTGTGAGTGTTTCTAGTTTGTTTTGAGTTCATAGTATCACCTTATTTTAACCTTAACAGGCTTACCAACAGTTTCTTATTTTCCCCTGAGAAAATTCAACGTAGTGATTCCTTTGAACTCTGTTTTGGACTTCATTGATGCCTAGCTGCTTTTTCTGTCTGTGTGTTGGTGCTGAGCCAGTTGTGTAAAGACAGTTTTTAATGAAAAACACTGCATCCAAGACATTGAGCTAAAAAGGTGTTTCATTTGAATTGGCATAATTCATGTTACTGCAGTCTTTCATAACACAGAGAGATATTAGATTCCTTGTTATCTCTTATTAATCAAGTGGATCGGTTTTAAACATCTCACGGAGTTCGTTTGCTTTTTGGGGATTCTGCAAATTTGTTTGTTGAACCATTAAACGTAAGAATAAAACGCATTTGGGTGCTCAGTTCTTTTATTCATTGTCTGCTCCTATGATTCAGGATGATCCTATTTTGCTGTGATCATAACCTTTTCTTTTTTACCCTGTATTTTAAAATACCTGACAAAGCAGACACAGGTATGTGCATCTATGAATTGTATTGGCTGTAATTTATCTATTTCTATCCATTTATGGTTAAAAAGGTCCTTTGTTGCATAATATTCTTCTGCTCCAGTTTAATACAAAGACTAAAATATATTTTTACGATGAATTGTTTCAATATGGCACTGTCTCCTTTGATATCAGTGCATTTATTAATAAAATAAAAACTGATTATTTTATTTTATTCATTTTCTTATAATATACTCACAAAGGTCCAAGTATCTATCAGCCAACTGCCAACTGGACAGTCAATATATCCTCTACTGCCACCTGAATTTCTGCTCAAGTTCTTATCGATGTGATACTGAGCTCAGTTGGAGACGAGTTCAAATACACTAATATCGATCCACAAGGGACGGCTCACACAAGGAAATAAAAAAACATGGAAACATATCCACGAGGGGCAATCGAGCGCCATGGAAACAAATCCATGTGACGCCGCGCAGATTCCAGCCCGGTTCAGAAGTTTGCAAGCAGGCAAGGTGAGATTCCTCCTGGGAGCCGCTCGCTGAGTGGTAACCAGGAGAGGAATACAAAACGTTCTGTCACCAACTTCACTCCCCTTTTCTCTGGTTTATTCAAAGAATGACAGAATGCACGCTACACTGCAATTCCTTTCCTTTTTCCTAAAGTATGATACTTGCAAGCCTTTTGAAAGGTGGTGAGACTGCTCACTTTGCCAAATACATGTCATCCCTGCAGGCAGAGAGAGCTCAGGAGGACAGAAAACCAGAAGGATGCACAATCAACCGCTGTAGCTGCTGCCCATGTGTATGCATGTTTGAATGTAGTCTGGTAAAGAAAAAAATCCAATACCAACTTTGTGCAACACTGAATAACAAAAAACTGCAATTCATTGCATTTTCATTGTCATGGGGATATGCCAATATTAAAGTATATAAAGCAAAATAATGCCTTTATTGTAATAAAGAAGAAACAATGTTTTAATTTGCAACCCCTGTGCATTCACCCCTTCATGTGATCGTTTTAACAATATTATGGAGCCCTAGGTTCATGGACCAAGCTTTCACAGTATTGTAGCACCAGCAAGAGAGAAGCTGCACTCAGATGTCTTGGAGTTACTTTGTGGCAACTGCCAGGTTAGCTAGCATGACGGCTGAGGAAAGAGAGCGGAGACAGGAGAAGACTGTCGATAGACAACTATTTACAGAGACGGGTGGAAAATGCTGAACAGGTTGCCCTTTAGCAAGGCCCCGAACTCCCAAAAGCTCAGGGGTCGCCCCCTGTGTGCAGCCCTCTCACATGTTTCAATTAATTAATGCTTATGGGAACCTGTTGTGTGCATGTGTGTATGTCGGGCCTGTGTGTGAGCATGTATCTTACAAAACAGAATGTCAACCTGAATCTCCCCACGGGTATTAAAGCATATAAAATATATTATTTTTAAATAATATAAGGACTCACACTGAATATTCTGGGTTTCATCTCTGAATGAAGCAGCAGTGTGGTGGTGTTACAGCCGATTGGAGAGTTGCGATAGAGCCTCTTTCTCAATGCTGCCAAGCCTGTGAGTGGGCTCCACCTGAAAATAGAAAGGCATTTAAGGGGGAGGTCGGATTGCTGATAATAGCAGCACTATACAGTATATGAAGACATTCACTTCCTAAGTTATCACTAAACACTAGTTTATATTTTCAGATCAGTGAAGTACGTGAGAACAGAGTTATGTTTATGAAAAGTTTACTGAAGGTGTGGAGCACGTCAATGTCAGAAGAAATGACTCAGCTGATTTCATACCTGGTGCTGATCTCTATAAACACATTGGGCATATAAATACAGAATCTGTGGGCAAGTGAACCACATTTATGGAGTCTGGAATGTTTAAGTCCAATCATGGAAACCATTCAGTGTGCAGAGCAAAAAAGGGCAGAACGTGTAAGCCACAATGAGACCACAGGTCCAATCTGCAGCCAGCTGACGACGCTTTAAATTTTAACTAACCTCTATCGACAGGCATCTGCATGCAAAGTATTCAGCTCCGACACCATTCTGCCTTCTCCGGTTGCTAGCTTGACTGAAAACAATGACCAGCACTAGAAAATGAATTAACCGTTTGCCACACTGGAAGCAGAGATAAGATAGCCATCACTCCCAGAGTCTCTGTCATCAGAAAGCTAACAGAAGGGCCCCCAGATTAAATCTGACACTGATGACAGTGTTTATTATTGGTGTATATGGTTGGTCACTTTTTTAAGAAGCTACTATATGAGGACACTGTTTTTTTCTTCAGGGCTCTGTCAGTACATCAGTGTTCTTTCCCATCACCCTTCCCATTCAATCAGCAACAGATCGAGCATTTCCCCAACCTTTATAAGACACGACAATGTTCTGATTTACTCTAAATGCAAACTCTTTGACAGCAACGAGCACCATCAGTTTGTCTTGTGTTAATGAAAGTCAGGGTTATTGCCAACTAAGATCAACATCTGCCTTGAGTGGGAAAAAAATCAGTCAAAGTGATAGAAATATGATGACATGCGAGTGTGATGTTATATAAAAAATAGTGTGTCTGAGTAATAGACACATTTTTTTGACTGATTTTATTTTGGGAATTTTGAAACATAAGTATTTCACTAGTGTACATTTAAACAAACATGTTCTGTGAGATTTTTGAAGTCAGACCTGCATGCATAGACGCTTTTGGCTGAGTGAGGCACAGGAGCGGCGAGCCTTGCAATTGTGAAGAATAGCAATTCAATTAGTACAAAACAGCTCTGGTTGTCAGGCAACAACCAAGGACATGCCATTCTTTTGCACCGTTGCATTCAGCTGTTTCTGTAAAGAGTAATGACATTAAAGGGAAAATAACTGCCAAGGATGACTAGAAACCTTTCGAAAAGCATTGGATGAGTTGCTGTTCTCGCCCACATCCTGCTTTGTTTGATTCAGTTAAAAGTGCCACAGAGACGTGACTTTTGGTTTGATTGCATCATGTTAATGAACACTCAAGGCTAAAACCACGAGGTGTGCAAGTTGGGATGGAAAATATTCTTTGTTCTACTAGTATCTGGACAGTCTGAGTTCACATAAATTTATAAAAAAGGTGCAGTTCACAGACACCATGTCGAAGACATTCCACACAGTAGAATATTTGATACGATGGCATTATGCTAAAGCAGAGCTAGTCCCCTGCAAGATCAAAACACATGGCTTTTAATTAAAGTTTAAATTAAAAACAGAAAGGTGAAAGAAAGCTTCACTCAAGTTTTGATGTTGATATTTGTATTCCCAACCCGGAGCAGAAGCTAATTTCGTTATTCTATGCATGACACCGGGTCTTTTGTGCCGTCTTTTGTTTCGACAAAACAATTCTGACCTATTCTGCATTCACATGGAATGTGTGTGCCGTCTTCAGCAAGGCACAATTGCAAACTAATAGCATTTTACAAAGGGCATACGGTTCCTTTCTTCCATTTATTTCCCGTGCCCACTAATCCAGGGTCACAGGGGTTTGGAGCCAGTCCCAGAATGCACTGGGTGAACGAAAGACACAGGTAGCCATTCAAATACATATCGGAACATTTCTCTACAAAGCCATAATACGGATTTTTGGGGTTTATTACTCAAGGTAGTGTTTAATAAAATCCTAAATATCTGGCTCTGTTAACACATATTATAATATTGGCTGTTTTTTTCCCCTTAGTGTTACTTAGTAGGTGTTGTTCTCATGCTCCTTGTTCTTTACGCATGCCAAGTGGTGAGGTGTCTTTGGCTTCAAAACAGTAACCATGAACAGCTTGCTTTGTTTGAGGGCTTATTTTTATAAAGTAACAAACACTATGTAATGCTTGAAAATGAATGCAAACATGTGCACTGAAGGAAAACACAAAATGAATTGTGATACTATCAACCAGTAAACACTCGAAATGGTGTGTTTGTGTTTTATACCCTTAACCATGAATCCCAAAATATCGAGAGCCGTTTAGAAGAAGCGCATTGGAATTTATTAGATGGCATTGAAAGTTTATTTGGGTTAAATCCACAAGTTTTTTCTGTTGCTCAAACCTCTTGAGAAACTTTGAGTCTCTGGAAAGAAGGAAGGAAATGTATGGAAGACATCAGACTGACTATGTTAATGTACATCCATCCACTGCTACTCGCGCAATAATGATGTGCAGGACTGAATCGTACCATTAAAAAAAAAATGATGCACTACAGATGTCTGCATGACTTCACATGAAAATGACTATAAAGCACACAGATTATGTTCTACTTTTGCTTTTTATGCGTGTATGAATACACAGAGCAGCAATCACATATGCTGCCTGCTGTTTCCAACGATGCTGCAAGACAATATCCCAGAAATATCACTCCAGTACATCTGGCATAATTGGGCTGCTGGGCAAAGGATAATCCCACCTCTGACAAAACAACCTGCAACCTGCCAAAATCCACCTTATGGTGCAGAAATATAACCCTGCCTCGGGCTAAATGACCCTGCAGGGTGAGCTGCACATCTGTCAGCACTGGGTACAATATTTGTACAGCAGCTATGGACATTTACTGAATATACTGTATAATAAAGCAAATGGATTATCTCTCTTTTATTAAAATTGTTTTATTTCCTAAACCAATTTACAAATGTTATGTTCAAACAAGCAAAGGAATATAAAAGCTACATAACTTCTGCACCGAGGGAGAGAAATAAAACAGAACCAGATAAACCTATAACCAGCACCTGCTGTAGTTCTGGGTTTCATTCCAATTACTGTCGATCACATGCTGTATTAACAAGGGTAAAGAAAAACCAAATAGGTTTGAATTGGCCAGCCACTTTACTCTTTCATTAAATCAGCAGAGTTTTCTTCACTGCTTTGATCAGTCATCCCTTCAGTGGATCGGCCAGTTCTCCTCTCTGAGCTCAGCCACTCATGGGTAAACACAGAGCAATATGTACAGTAGTTGGTCCTGCTATTACAAAAGGCCAATAAGACAACAAGGAGGCATGAGTCATGGTGCTTTCACAACTTTTCCTAAGTTCATTTGACTCCCTTTTTTTTTCTCTTATCAGCATGAAAACGTGTCACGGTGCAACGGGGCCTCGCGCGCACATATGTCATCAACTTTTTCAAATATTTGGGAGACACTTAAAACATTTACAAGGTCAGACGTGAGCGTCTGTACACCCAGTTCACACGTGAAAGTGTACGCCATTCGTTTACAATGAACTACACACAGCCCTTCTTTTCCAAATGCAAAGCAGGTAACCTTAAAATTCCCACATTTGAACTCTTTCATAACCTGTGTAAGTGCCATGAGAGAGTTCTCCTCATTTTTACTTGAATGACGGAAAGTTTGGATATTGGTCATGCGGTTATTTTTGATTTACTGAATCTATTTCTAGCCATCGTGATAGCCCTTGGCTCTATGGATGGCACTGTCGTTCTGTCCGTGACTTCACAACCCTTTCGTTCACTGGAAAGAAATGTGCCAACAACTAACACATGGGTTGCCATGAAATTTGGAAAAGACATTCATGTTCAACTCAACACCAACTTTGAAAGTTTAATTGATCCTTAACTTTTCAGCAAACACCGTAGTCTGCTCTAAAGCAAACAGCAACCCCCAGTCTTACATAATGAAGCCAATGAGGGATTTGCAAAAAAACATGGAGGCTGGTTTCAAAAGACCCCATATCAGGGGGAGGGGGTGGTGAACTACAATCGGTGAACATCCATAGACTTCCTGCACACGACAGGTATACAGTCCCCATACACGTAATAATACATCTGAATTATGTTTTCTGTTTGCCCGTATGTTCAGTATGTTCCCTTCTCTTTTGTTGATCTTGTGATTCTGTTGGACAACACATAGCATTGATATAAAGGCAAATATTCTCAATATAGGGCCGTAATACAGACTGTTTCATCCACCACTTCCTGGTTGTTCTTTTTGAAGTCATGTCTTGCCTCAGGAGAGCCCCCGCCCCACCTCCCATCCAACCGGGATAGTCTCCCGCTGAGAGACACAAGTATGGACGATCAGATCAACAGGACTCCAGGGGAAGTCCTCCTGAAATTCTCTGGAAATTCTCAGTCGTGCATATGTGAAAACAGTGTAACAGCATATGTCACATGACCACCACTGCACTCTCTCTTTTGCTACCAAGCCTTAAGTTTAAACAATAACTGAAGATCTGTTTTACTCATAAGCTTTGGTACTGTTTGATACTTTCAAACGTAAAAATGATGAAGTTTAAATCTTTTAAAGAATGTGGTGTTAAAAAGTATCAAAGTTGTCGAAAATGTTGACATTAATCTGGGTTTCTTTCTACGGCCATTAGCTGGGCAGTCCAAGAGAGAAAATAATGGTGCATTGTTGCTTTGCCTGTTTATGTAAATCTGTTATAACCTTGTGTGCATTTCAGCGATAATTGTCTCTAAAAAAGTACCCTCACGACAGCTGTTGTTGACATTTCTATTATTTTGCCACAATGTTTGTTAAAAACAGTGAATATTGCAGTGGAGCTTGCTAATGAGGATAGCTCATGTTTACTGATTTACTGACCACACAGCACCAAGAGCTCTGCTAAAGGCTGCAGAAACTCAGCTCAACCATCATGTCTAAGCAGGCCTTAATAACACATGTAAGTCATTTGTGATGGATAAATTAAATGAATAGAAAATGAGTGTTGATTGCATAAGAGATCAAACTGTTGTTGAGTGTTAAGGTGTGTGTTTGTGTGTCTGTCTGCTACAAACATGCTCTTTTAGAGTTGTAAAATGTTAAGCCAACAATAATATACAAAAAAATACTTATGTAAGAGTGACATAACGCAACTCAACAGGTTGTTGGTGAGTGTGTTAATTAAAGCTGTTTGTGTAACCTGAGCTCTTACTAATATCACAGAAATCTAACACTTACAGAGTAACACCGTCCCATGGTTTAATCTTGCAGGTAAAGCTATGTTTGGTTTACAGTTAAGAGTTTTATCTTTACTTTTGTGTCACTTTTCTTGTGTCACAAGAACAAAAGTCATCAGTCTGTGTACAAATAATAACACTATACTTGTTTTTTATGATGTTAGTCAGACTGCCTTTTCTGTTGAATTTAAAAAAAAAAAACCTTATGGTAAAGTAACATCATATGTCAGAAGGTAATAGTAGACACTATCTTGAACTTGAATCCAAATTGATTTCCCCCTTACAATCTGTAGTAGTCTATTTTCTACAAACAAAACACATCCTTCTTCCACACCTTTGTCGCTGTGGTTGTTACTGTTAAAAGTTACTGTACAAGCAAAAGCATTATCACTTTTCGCCTGATAAGCACTTATCCTTTAGAGCAGAGTTTATTTCATTTTATTTCATTAGTTTATTCATGGATGCCATGCATACAGGTTTCTATCCATAGCTCATTTGCATTGGCTTTTAGGATTAAAATAGAATCACAAGTCTTAAAGAAGTTTTGTTGATCAGAAACAGTGATGCATTACAAATATAGATATTATAACCTCCATACAAATAAGAGACTAAATAGGACCAAACATTATTTTTCACATTTTCACCTTAATTCCATAAATATCTGATTTGTTATTACTGACTGCTTTACAAAAATAAAATGTTTTTCTCCTACCGTGAATGAGAAACAAATCTGCTACCACATTTTCAAAATATGGGGACTGATCTTTTGCCTTGATCCTGCCAGTGGGGCTCATCACGATCTGGCCCACTGAACAGATTTCAAGGTGATACTGAGCGCTGGCGTAAGTTAAGTCAAGGCTTTTCATCTTTAATTAAAGAGGAGTTGATGAAAAAGTCATGATGTGGAAGCTAAAAGGGGGGAGGGGAGGCCTGATCTATGACGTGTCTGCGTCTGTATGTTTCAACCTGCCAACAACTTTTGCATAGAGCAAGGTCTTCCCTGGATTCCTTCAAGACTAAATAACCCAGAATGCACAGGGGGCAAAAAACGGTAAGCTTTAGTAGGTAGCAAATTTAAACCCTTGCATCATCCTTGAGTAACGATAGAAATTCACAAAAGACAACCATGTGGTTTGTCAACAAGAATAACAGGTATCCTCCATGTGTAAAAGGGGAGACTAAAAATATCTTAGAGGAACAATGTGGAAATTATTTTTAGAAAGTCTAAATTTTATGCTTTTATTTTTTTCTGTTTCGGGAAGAACATACTCATCCCTGCAGGTGTGTCTTTGTGCTGTGATTGACAGACTTTGAAGCATTACTACCTGTGCTATCACATGATACGACAACATGTATGCCAGCAGCTTGAAGTGGAAGAAAATTATAGCGCTGATGAAGTCGACCCCCAATGCACAGCTCTATTCACGCTGGTGAAGTGCTAACCACAGAATAGAGCCAGGTCTTCCCAAGCTTTCAGCAGTACTACATTACCCAGAATACATTTGGGGAAAACAGCAAGGCTTGTGGTAAGATATCCCTCGACTTTCCTTTGGTTGAAGGTGCACATTCACAGGTTGGATTTCATCAACAGCCTAAAATACTTTGAGTCTGAATGAACAAACTGATGCCTGCAGGGAGGTTTTCTGTTGTTGTGACAGCCTTCATGGCGTTACCTGTGGTTACAATGATATGTCACCACGTATCGAAAACACTGCTGTAAATAGGAATGTCCAATTTAGAGCTTTACCCACCTGAGAACAGATGAAGCAATAAAGCCAGGTTTTCTCAGTCTTTTTCAGTACTTCATTACCCAGAATACACCGGGAAAAGTCAATGGGGAGCTTTTGTAGGGTTGCTAATTTAAACCACGGCATCACCCTTGAGTAAAGGTGGAAATTCAAACAAGAAATTCACATCCAGTGTTGACAAGGGCAACAGGTACAGCAGGGAGAGGGTGAGGTTATTTTAAGAAATGATTGTGTTTTTCTGATTTCCTAAGAATAGAGTTGGGATGGGCAAACTGATCTATGCAGGTTTGTTTCTGTGGCGTGATTGAAGAGCCTCTTTACTGTTACTACCTGAGGTTTCCAAGTTGTCACCACGTACGCAAGCAGGTTGTAGAGGGGGGGGGTGGGGGAACAAATGGCGTTAAAGCCTTCGTCCGACGCAGAGCTTAACTCACGTGGGAGCAGAGGAGAGAACAGTGACGGCTTTGGTTGTCAATGTGAATGATGAGATTAAAAACACGCTGGTGAAGTGATGGAAATGTTAAAGGGGGGAAAAATCCATGCACAGGCTCATGTACCAGAAGTAGGATTCATTAACCCAGTCTAAGAAGAAACTAATAAAGTCTCTTTGCCATTGTTTGGTATTGATTTCTTTCATCTTCATCTTTTTTTTTTTTTTTTTTGCTCCTCTTGATGACTGTAACACGGACCCTCAGAGCAGCAGGTTGATCCATATGTTGTTCATATGTCTGTCACAGCCTTTCATTGGTTTTTCACAGTGAGTTATTGAATGTGATGTGCAGGGCTTTTATTAAGGCACCTCTGTGTTTGGGGAGATCTCGTCTCAATTGACCCGAGGTAAATTGAAGTTATTAAAACAGTCGCTCCTTGGCTCTTTTTTTTTTTCCCCCTCACCAACCTTGTCCCTTCATTCCTCTACCTCCCTCGGAGACACACACCTACTTGATCACTCTCCTTCTGGTTTGACAGCTCCCTCCCACCTGCTCTCATTCTTCATTATTACTCTTCTCTAAGTCTATCTTCTAGTCCTCTTTCTCTCCTGCTACACACTTCCCACACTTTCCCCTGGGTGTTTTCTAACTCTCTGTAAACCGCTTTCAACTCATTGTCTCTCCACCGTCCTGTCAATTTACTCGTCTGTTGATGCCTGAACTTGCCAGCGCCTTGTAACAGGGGATCGTTTCCCTGGGTCTTTTGACGGCAAAAGTGAATAGTTGTCATATTACTTTAGTGATAGAGTGGTTGTTTCTGCCTCAGAGGGTGTCTCGGCTTGCTCGTCTTTGTTCTGTTTCCCCAAAGTGTCCTTGTCCGACCCCAAAGACAGTACCAGAAGTCCCAAACACACACCTGTGTACAAAAAAAAAAAAAAAATGGTGCAACAGCTTGTTCCAGCAAAGCTATCTTTGTAGAGTTGTAATGCATATAATACATTTATTGTTTTGGAGGGTTATCACCAGCATGACTATTGATTCATACTAGAGATACTAAGATTGTGTTTCTCACAAGCAAAACAAAGAATGAACCTGTGGAGGATTAGAAAAGCAATGGCAACGACTATACTGTATATACTACTTGATACTCTGTGAAACAACATATTTTAAAGATCATTTTTCCTAGTCTAAATTGCAACTCAGACGTTGGCAATGTTTCGCTAAAAAATGTTGCCACCACCGCTTTTGTGCAAAAAGTGTGTAGAAGTTTGTCTGCATATTTTTGTTAATTAAAAACAAGTAAATACTGAATATAACTCTAAGTGCCTAAGAGTTCATTTTTTGTTGCCATGGTACTGAAACAGGTATCAATATTGTTGTTCCTAATGTGTTGAAGTATAAAAATCCTGTATCATGAGAACCCTAGCAGAGACATGTGGACAAGCTTTGAAAAGATTAATTAAAACAAAAACAACTCTTCAGGGTTTCAACCTATCAGCTATGGTAACTTCAAGTCATCAGACTGCAGTATTATAATCTCACAGTAGAGCCTTCAAACATGCTCCACTCAGGGTTAAAAAGCTCCAATAGCTCCATTAAACATGAAGGCTATTAAATGGATCCAAATATAGCAGGCACCATGTTGGCAAAGTTGCGAATGCTTCTTCATTTGTAAGCAGATATAGAAAGGAAACAGGGAGCAGCACTGTTTGAGGGACAGGCAGAAAATGATCACACTCAGTTGAAGTGTATTGTTCTGCTTAAGAGTGAGCTCTAGTGGCAACACAATGAAACACAAAATGGCAACAGGGACGTGCCGTGATTTTGATTCCCAGCTAAGGGCAAACGTTTATTATATCGTTTCATTGGCTACAAAATGGTTTAATGTGTTAAAAAAAGACACACACAAATATTGCATGGCTAACTTATCTAGGGTGTGACACGGTTTGGTCTGTTTTTCTTTTTTATGGACACTCTACGTATTGCTGGTTTGGAACACTTGTCAAGTGGAGCAGGAAGTAGTAAAAGCATAAACACAATAATAATCTGAATCTGTCATTTTAGCGGGAGATGTCATTGATTCAAGGATGTACAGCTAAAATAGCTGCTATAAGAATGATGATCATCTTCACAGCAGCGATTACATCCTTTAGTTATCACGTAATAAAATAACCAACAACATTTTTAATGTGTTTATTTTATTGGTTTCAGCCTTGTTATTTTGAGTGAGGGTTCTTAAATGTGAATATTTATTTACCAATCACTGAGAGTAACTGAATATCTTTTGATGTAGCTTTTAAACAAGAACATTTTTCTGACATTTTATACAGGCAAACAATCTAATCATCTAATAATTAGTTTGAGAAACTACTAACCAGATTAATAAATAGTGAAAATGTTCATTAGTTGCAGCCCTGTATCACAATGTTTAATCCCTGGATCCACTTTTCCACGACAAGACATATGGCTTCAATAATAGCCTCAAGTGTTAGAGCTGTTTATGTTGAGAAAAACTAGTACCATCCCACCCATAAAAGGGCGATTTACTGCCTTCCTCTACACCAAAACAAACACTTCATTCTCAGACTATAAACATAAAAGCATCCAGCGACCAACAAAGACTCATTGAAAATGACTTGTAGAGGGATTCTGGCAAAGGAAATGGTACTTTAATGGCTCTCGCAGAGTGCTTAGACGATCTCAATCTTCCAAAACAAAACTATAATCTGCAGCGTGGTGGCCTGGAGATTTCACTCATGAGCACAGATATAGAGATAAACTATTGACTCATATTACAGTCGCAGCTGAAAGCCCTTTAACTGCTTTCACTTGGCCAAAACTGTGGATTCAATAACTAATTTTGACATAAATTATTATGTGAATTGTACGCTGCAGCACAGTTTTTTGAAGACAAACACAGGAGCAATATTTGATGATGATCAAGGAGAGAAAAATAAATGTAATTAGTTTTTTTTAATGGAGAACATTAAGGGGCTTAGACACTTGTAGCTTAATTTTTGGTAATTGGCACCAAATGGAATAAAAAGTTGCTTTAAAAAGCATCACACAAGACCTTAACTTTTGGTTTGCTTGTAAGCTTTCCTTCAGACACTTGAGCTACAAAGCTGGATATTGTGTTAGCAAGGGTCTTAATGAGGTAGGTCACAATACTCTGAACCTGCTCCAGAGCAGATTTTGTTATGGATAAACAACAAGCCACACATTTTATAAAAGAAACATGTCCTATTATTGTCCGATCTTTGTGCACATGGCCGTAACTATATTTGTATTTGTCCCGTACCGTCATGGTTTGGAGCATGCAGTCATATGACGGATATGTCTGAGTGCGAAGAAAAGGCAGTATCACACATGGGAGTATCCACACACCCCTATACGTTTGGCCTTAATTCTCCTACATTAACTGTTTGTGAACCACTATTAGACAACAAACGAAGATGAAGGAGCAGACACCACAAAACACACAAAGAAGAACATAACAAGATGACACAGCGGAGCCAGGAGACCCGTCTGCTTCTCTGAATCAGTTGTGTGGGGAAACTTAAGATTCTCATAGCGGTAAATTCAAACATGTAAACATGCTAATGAATGTTAGGCCGCATCACCCAGACATGCCAACCTTCAGAGCTTTTGTTGCCTTTTTCCTGTAGAACCAAAATCTTGCCAAACAGTGACCCCAAAACCGAGACAAGCACCAAACCGTGACCTATGTGAACACCCCTATCTTGCACTCATGATGGACAGTCATTAAGTCAGTCATGTGCATTAAGCCATGAGCCTTTTTTCTTCTGTTTATCCCGCTTTTGCTGTTGCAAACAGTTGATTTTAGTCTGGATTATGTAAATTCTTCATATCTTTGTAAAATAATATTTTCCTGCTTTTGTAAAAAAAAAAAAAATGAAGATCTGCTGACAGAAAACGTATTCATGTCTGAGATTTGTTTGCTGCTAATCCAGCCCATCCGCAACGCATCCGTGGAAACCAAGGGTTAACTTATCAGTTTGATAACCAGCTTTACGTGACTGCTTAATGTCATGTCCAGTGTTTGGGCAATACTGAACCTATAGATTCCTTCGGTATTTTGAATTTATTCACAGTACAGGCCTCAGGGAACTCAGACTGAAAGCGATTCAGCCATGAATCGAACGTAAATATGTTGCTGTGCGCGTTCTGATTAAAAGGCAAAGCTATTCTGTCAAACCACAGCTTATTCACCTTCAGTCTGCAGTCCTCCTGCACATAAAAATCTCTCTCTCTCCGTCTCCCAACACTGCCTCAGCAAAGCCCCCTGTTTATTATTCATGTTTATCATCACACCATGTCTTCTGTTTGCTACCAGTTTCATGGATGGACTGGCAGCAATTTAGAGTTGCTACATGAAACCGGGGCTTTACCGTCAACACTGAAACCGATCCCACTTAGTTAAACATGGCCAACCACATTGATTCAGGCCCGCAGGAAGAGCGCCCACACACCTAGCATTCACATACAAACACATACAGACAAACACACGTCACTTCTGGGAACTGCCTGTCAAAACACCGTTTGGTTCTTGTGTTTTCTCAACATCACAGGCTCTGGAAGAGACAAGAGTGTAATACTGCAGTAATTACAAGTCTGCTCAGATGGTGGATAATTACCTCATAATGGATTCTTTGCTTATTAAAAACCTATTGAGAGTCTATTATTCTTTTCTGGGTGCCGCTATTAAATGTGAAGAGAACAAAAACATCGGCAGATGTGCGCCATTATCCTTTAGAGGCCCAGTTAGTGCCATGTAATTCAAATTCTTGTCAGCAAAGTCTAAGTATATGTTTCTAGTGTTGAAGCTGACCATTGCTAGCTTTCTTTATTTCAACAGACTTCTTTGATTACGCATACCGAAAAAAAAAGGAGGTAAGATGTAACTTTTCAATGAAATGCAGCCACATGTGGAAAGTCAAGATCCGGGCCAGAATCCAAACATTATCAAACGTAGCACTAATAACAAAAGCCAAATGCTGAACAGGAGCCATATTTCATTGTGACAATGATTTGGAGAAGTCTGTACACGGTGACTAACAGGATATGACAAGTGCTTTTGATCGTGTCCAGAAATATCAGATTAGAAATAGAAACAGCCTGATGGTTTTGACTAATGAGTGTTTGATAAATGTTCCTATCATCTGTCTTTAGTCAAACTTTGGCATAAATTATGGTGCCTATTTCATCCTTTCCCGTCCTGGGGGTCATGAGTCCATGTAAGGTCAAAAAAAGCAAAAGGGGTCCCAAAAAAATTGGATGGGATGTGAGGAAAATACATTGACTCATCATTATTTAGATGTTCACTTCATCAACTTTAAGACTCCTAAGATGCAATGTCATCTTAAGTTTTTCTCAGGTAACAAATGTGGCACTGTGCATCAGCACTCAGTAGTATCCACATTGTTCAGTCAGAATCCTAAAAGTGCAGGGGCTAAAACCTAGCCACAGGTCAGGTATCAAGGATAGGACTTAGTTTCTTCTTTTCTTCAGGTTTTATACAGTACATGTTTGTAACATGGATGAAAATATACATCCAGTGATGAGGTCGCAAAGTCCTTATGGTGAAAAGAACCACATATTTTTCTCTGCTTTCTCTCTGTCTTTAGGCATCATTCAAGAAAACATTGCATGTTAGCACAGCTTGTAAGGCTAGCTAAATGGAGGCTTCATCTGATAAGCCAATTGTTAGGAATGCATGGCCTTTGTAATAAGCGCACAATCTGATAAGTAAAATGTTAGCATGGAGAGTGGACTGGTTAATAGACTTGGACTTGTGTTAAGCTTTTCTAATCTTCTAGATTCGAAGCACCTTTTACACTGCATGTCACAATCATCCATTCACAACACATTCTGAAGGCAGAGGCTAATGTGTGAAGTGTCCATCAGTATGAAATGATCCCATTCATACACAAGCCGCTGCTTGAGCAAAATTTGAGGTTCAGTGTCTTGCCCATGGACACTTAGACAAGTGGCTGCAGGTGCTGGGGCCCCTGACCTCCTGGTTGAGAGACGACCAACTCTACCACTGAGCCCCATCAGCTCCTGCATGTGTACATAGCATGGTTTCTCTTATTAACAGTGTTTTCAGGTATTCTTTTGCGATGTGTTTATTGCACTTTTATCTCAATTTGAAGGTTAAAATGTGATTAATTGCTAAACCCTTTGAAAGTGGGTAAAATACAAATGACTTCAACAATTAAATCAGAGAAATAACAGCATTTGTTTTGTTTAGTTTAGAAATAGCTACAGTTTGTAAAACTGGGAGCTCAAACTACCCAAAGTAAACAGCTTGACCCTGCATGCACCGTGTTTTATTAAAAATTCCACCTCTCACTTTGTCTACTTACAAGAGGAAGCAAAACACCCACACACTATCCCTGACCAGCCAGTTCCAACTTTAAGGTACAAGGTTTATCATCAATTCAAAGAAAATACTTGTTACCAAAGTTTTGTGGGCACTCAGGGAAAGGATGTTTTCATCAGGTGTCATTCCTGGCTCAGGGCAGCAGCATTGTCAGACTTTTAAAAGCTGATTGGGAGCCATTTCCCTTTCTTTTGTATGAGGTTCATTCATTACCCTCAGAGTTCATGTTCCTCTCAGCTGATCCTGATATCACTAGACGCACATCCCACATTCCTGCCAGCAATTACTATTCACAGCACAGAGGCCCACCCAGAAGAAAATGAGAGCCTGTAATTCCTGACAAGCATGTCTTAGCATTCATCCTTTGATTCTGAGGACTTATCCATCACTCCTTCATCTGTCTGTGTCTTTCCTCTTTCTCTCTGGTTATCAAATGGTACTATTACGGGTGCATCTCTAAAGCCGCCAAATGATCTCACTCCATAGAGGAGTGTTAAATCCGACCACTTTCCACCACTCCGCTGACAGGAAATGAGATGGTGTTGTGATGAATGTGGTCAATGCCTGTTTTAAAGTGATGAGCTCAAGGGCAACCGTGGCCTCACCGTTTCCCAGATGTTGAGTACGATGATGTCTGAAAATTGAGCTTGTAGAAAATAAAGTGACAGTGAAGAGAAAGATAGAGCAATTTAATTAAGAATTTAAGAGCAAACATTAAACGTGGTTCTGCTATTCTTGGTTTTCACAATCTGGAATCTTTTAGGCTGGAAACGTGTGTGAGGATACACAAACTCTTAAATAATGTGTCTCTATCATGTGCATAGTAAACAGTAGCCAACACTTTGGCTGCAATTTTCCATATGTTTCCAAAGTGACAAGCGGTCACAAGTTCAGTACGTTAATCAACAATAGTTGTCGCCTTTAAAATACATATTTTGGAGGGAAATCAGAAAATGGTTTGAATGCACTCTGTTCTGTTTTATTGTCGACGGTAAAGCCCTGGTTTCATGTTGCAACTCTAAATTGCTGCCAGTCCATCCATGAAACTGGTAGCAAACAGAAGATAATAATAATCAGTGGATCAACTTGGTGGTTCAGCTCTTATGTAAGTATTTTTGTTTCCTATCTGGGATAAAACATGATAAAACTGGCAAAATTGTTTAAAGGAACAAAAGTAGGGCCAGAGCAATATGGACTTTTTGGGCTGATATTGATATTTGGGTGGTGGTGGTGAGGGCGGTGATCTGATACCAATATATCTGCCTATTCCTCTCTTAGATTTATCTCCAATGTACACAATTCCATGACCCCCTTAAATGCAGTTATCAACCACTTGAGGAAAAGACATTCAGTACAAGGAAGAGAAGCTGCAATCCATATAGCACACTCTGCTGGTGACAGCCAAAAAGAGAACTGCTAGTGTAATTTAAGAATACTCAAATGAAATGCCTTTTGACTTGTAAATAAATCAAATAGCTGATACCGAAGGTCACTGGATATGCTAATATCGGCTGGCTTTAAAAGAAAGCATGGTACCTACAGCTGAGTTAGACATATTTCATTTTGACAGATCTATACTGAAACTTGTACACACCCCTGTGTGTTTGTAATCTCAAAGAAAGAAACCTAACGACGCCTCAGGGGCAATATAAACATTTTCCGAAGGCACTGACAAACAACCCACTTTCTTTGTTAACTTGAAAAACGTGTTGACAAGTTGTCTTGAAACAGACCGACCCAGTAGCACATCTTCTGTGGATCGAGCCGAGCTCTCTGTGTGATGTATGATCAATGGATCCCACCTGTACTCACTAATCACTGTGCTGCCACAACTGGCTTTAGTAACTCTACTTTTTGTTCAGGCTGAATTTGAACAAATTCGTACCCAAATCTGTCATAAATGACTTTGTACCTTTGGGATGAGTGACAAAAAAAGTGTGCCATGGTTAATCTATGAGAAATTAACTCCTCAGAACAAAACGTGCTCTGCCTGTGCTCTACTTCTTTGTGTGATGTCTAAACAGAGCGACACACTTGATCATCTGAATAGATAGCTTCAGATGTGGGTCTGTAACTAACAAGTCTTTTCATTTAACTTACTGTATCTGCTGATCATTTTCTTCAGAATTGAATTGTTGACCATCAAATGTCAAACACTGTGAACAATGAAAAAAAAAAAAAGTGACGTCTTCAATTTTTTCTTTCTGCATCAAACACAGATTTTATTTATTAATCACCATTTTTCTGATCATATGAAAGGATTATCAAAATACATTTTCACTCAATTGAATAATTGAAACATCTACTCAAAATGGCAGCTCTAGATCTACTGTATGTGCATTATCCTCCATATTGTACGTTTTCGACCACAACACTTCTGTCTTTGAGAGATTTCTTGTGAAAATGAGAAGGATCTGCTCATTAGCACATGTGTTTTCTCTGGATAGATGTTTGTTCAATTCCACATACACATAAACATGTTGTGATTCTAGATAAGACAGCCACACATATTGCACTGATGAACAGCCACATCATAAAATACACCCACACAAACACATTTGAAGGCACAGAGACAGACGCTCTTCAGAGGCCATCTGAGACCTGCCTTCAGTAAATCAATCTATGATTACAATTCCTTCAGTGCTTAGTAATAGTGTTGAACTTCTGTCCCATAATGAATTTGTAATGAACATACATGTGGAAAATTATTAGTGTAATCTTCTTTTCTTTCCCCTAGGAGCTTGGTCCCTCCTATCAGAAGGTCATGGAATAAGAAATGCATTGACAGGCACACCGTTCAGAGTGCAGACCAATCCAACACGACACATCTGCCTGACATTATTCAGAGCAAATGGGCTGCAGCAGGTACAGGAGCTTTCATTCAACTCATTATCCTTTAATCTGTCGGTGTACATGCGCTCACAGAGCATAGAGGCAGGCTGGACAGGGTTTCCACAAAGTGACAAAGTGAAGCAGAAACTTCTCAAGCTCAGATCCTCTTTATACCGTCGTTCACTGTGGAGGAACATCCCTGCCATGTTCTTTGACTCTAACCACTGACTCAATTAGCAAGAGAAGAAGCCACCCTTTTTCTAATGTCAGCCTAAAAACCTTTCCCCAGAAACCAATTACTGGAGAGTGAGTTCGCCTAATTCGTCGTGACACGTCTGGCTACGCAAAAACACAAGAAGACTGAGACAGGGGCAGTGATGAGGGATCAGGGGTTCAGGCCACGGTGAAGATGAATTGTTTTTTTCCCCGCTTCCCATTCTCATTTCTGTCACTGCGAGGTGACCTTAAGCTATAAGCCAACGGGGGCCTGTGCCTAACTTAGTATTCTGCATCCAACACACTCATCCATCACATTTTTAAGGTCAGCTTCTATTTCCAGTCACTCTATCAAAAGATAACCGGGCAAAGAGCCATCCACACAAACACGCAAGGAGAGCATGTTGGCTTGGTCAGATTTGAACTCGTACCACCTCAGGTTTAAATTGCTTTCAAAATATTCCAAATAACTGAGTAGGGTCGGAAATCGCAGGGTAACAGACTATACGATATGATAAGCAGCAATATGTGGCACATGTTAATTAAAATATCTGAGTACACTAATTCTGTCATAACTATAGTGCAAGACAATCATATAATGATATCTTGAATATTTTGTTTTCATGATCCTGAGAAGCCAAAATGATAATTAAAAAATAAATCTTGATCAATTGCCTAGCCTTACCACTAACACTTAATCCCGCTGTCATCTTCTTCTTTTAACCCACTAAATGTTTATTTGGCAATTTAACTCCCATTTACAACACACTTGTTTATGTCATAAACACTAAGAGGGGTCTTAAGTAGTGACATGGTGAGTCATATTTGCAGGGAAATATGTTTGGATTGTTATGTTTTTGTTGTTGTTTTGATTTTTAGATATATTTATTTAGCACCAGCAATTCATTTTTTTGTATCACATGAGTCAGGTAGACAATGTACTGCTCTAAATAAAAAATAAATAAGGACATATTCCCATTCAGCATTCGTCTATAGCATCTCCTGGTATACTGTCTACAGGTCTTGAGGTTTCACTGTACCACGGAATAACATAATGTAATGAAGAAAAAAGGTAATATCCAGTAATATAAAGTCAAAATGGATGTCATAGAATTGGAGATCATATAGGACATGATTATAAACTCTTGACATGTCCCATATTAGGTGGTTTCAAATCCATTCACACCTTAATTCAAGTGAGTAATGACTGTCTCGGCTACCGTTTGACCTTTACAGATCGCAGGTGACCAAAACAACTCATGGGGGATTTCGTTTTTTTGTTTGTGGTCTCAGAAATTTCAGTCTTGACGTCACCTCCAGGTTACTATCTGTTACTGATGGTTTCCAACGGGTGACTCTGCCATCATCAAAAACATGATGCATTTGTTACCGATGAAGAGAGAAATGACTTTATAAGCACTATAGTTACCTTGTTGCTTGACAAAAATGTATTACTTCAATTGTCTATTCAAAATTTTACTGCTGGGAGAACTTCGTCAGCAAAACTCCACATGATATGGCTGACATAATAATTCAAAGAATTGATTTGTTGGGGCGCTGGTGGCGCAGTTGTTAGTGCGCGCGCCCCGTGTATGGAGGCTTTGGTCCTCCAGGCGAGCGGCCCAAGCTCAAATCCCACCTGTGGCTCGTTCCCCACTCTCTCTCTCCCTGATTTCCAACTCTATCAACTGTCCTATCTCCCCATTAAAAGCACAAATAGCCCAAAAATAAATCTTTAAAAAAAAAAAAAAGTTGATTAGTTGATTGGGAGAATATTAATCAGCAACTCATGGTAACCAATTTACCATGAGTAAAAAACACCAAATAATTCACATCTCATATGCAAAGATTTGATTTATCGACTTATGTGGCCTTAAACTGAATATATGAAATATGAATATGAAATGTAATCATATTTAAAAGAGCAGACATTTTCATACATTTTGCAACAGAACGTACGTTTGTTGCAGCCCAACACAATATCCACCAAAACACTAGTCTTCTAGGGTAATCTAGAATAACAATGGTGTATGATTAGAAAAATAAGTCATTCATACTCAAGATTAATACATTTTGAATCCAAATGTGCCCACCCCCCGACAAAAGTTACTGCAGACATTTTGGTAAGTGTAGTCCATTGGCAACACTGGAAACTTGTTCCAAATAACTCACATGTTTCATTCAAATAAACCTGGAGGCAGCAGGGGTAGCTTCATCTTTCTTTTACATCAATTTAACTCCAGAGACTCCCAAAGGATACGCAAACAAAGGAAACATATCTAGATTTTATAACTCAAGTTTTTGCCCTGCTGCTGCAGTCTTGTCTGTCACAGCCAGCATGTGTAGATACAACAGAGTGACGTAGGAGTTTACTATATTTACTATATAAAGCATTCATTGAATACTTCCCTTTAGAAATACTGTGCTGCAATTCAGCTATCACCAGTAACAGAGAGAAGAAACTGCATTAATACACACTAATGAGACGTTTCATTGTTCAAAGCAAAGCAGGAAAGGTTTGTCTCATTAGCAACAAATCAACATGCTCGCAGGCGAAATCGTCCAGATTAGTGGGACTATTCAGACGGAGAGTGTGACACAGCGTTAGCATGCTCCATTAGAGAGTATTGTCATCCTGCTTATTTCCCTGTAATAAAACTAGCTATGCAGCCTGCTAGCCAAGAGTGTGCGTGTGTGTTTCTGTGTGACATAACAGGCAGTATACACAACTGCCATCCATCACCCACATACTGTCTGGGGTGCCAGAGAGCACACACACACACACACACACACACACACACACACACACACACACACACATGCACACACACACACAAACACAAACACACAGTCTCAATGTGTGCTCAGGCTTGGCAGAGACAAATACACAAACAAACACACACTCAGAGCAGAAGAGAAGTTAGCATCAATTCTTAAGAAGTGTTCCTCTTCACAGTATGAGATAGTTTTTTTGATGTATTTTTACCAGCCGCTTACTCCCAACTTTAAATCCCTGAAGTCTGAGTAATCAATAATAGAATTAATGCAATACTTTTCCATGAAATGCACTTTTTAGCGAGAAAAAAGATTTGTGTCTCTACCATCAGGTCATCAGGCAAAATATACTTCTGGCTTGCCTTTAGTGAGTTGGCAGGCACTTCTAAATATGAGACCTTTGTGTTTGTTATAATCAGTGGTGAATATTCTTTTAATTGGATACACCTCGTCACCTTGTGCTCACCCTGGCTGGTATTTTACAAGAAAGAAAGTCTGTTTTTTAGGTTTGTTTTTTTCCTGCTTGCATTGTAACTTAACAATCATGTCCCCTCAAAACTGAAAAGGATGAATACTTAAAGAGCTAAATTAGTTTATTTAAATATCATGACATGGCTGCCAGGAAGTCTCTTGATACCAGACTTCCTGTGCAGCCATTTGAGACTCTAATTAGACTCTAGAGTTTTTTCTTTGCCATTGTTGTTTTCTAGGACGCAGCAAGCATGAAAACATGCAGAAGAAAAAAAGGTTCCCAGCAAACTTTTACTCAGTGACAGCACATGCGGTGGATGTGGAATGGAAATATGTTGTACAAGACCATGCTGAAATGTCAGACTGGTGTGAAGTGTTGTCTGAAATGATAAGTTATGATAGATGATCTTGATAGAGACAAATCTTCGTTGTTTTGCATGTAAAGGTCCAACAGGAAAATTCATGTTACAAGTGTCACAGTGGAGTTTACATGTACACATAGTAGAGGAAAGTCTGTCGCCCAGGGGTTTTCATTTAATGTAATGGTTTATTTTTTGCCTCCTCCTCGACCCTTAGGCTCAGTACGGAATCTGCATTAATGAAGTACTCAAGATCCTGCAGCTGGGTTTGTACAAACCATTGACTTTAAAAAAAAAACATGGACACAGTCTCAGTGATGTCCACAATTGTTTTCTGAAGAGGATGAAGAGGCCAAAGTGACTCCAATGATGCCAAATTGGAAATGCTGACTCAGAGAATGCATAAGACTTTCTCACCGTCTGTCCTTTTGGTGGAGATGGTCCTAAAACTTAAGACCCGACCGAAATTGGTCAGCCGATAAATCGGCCAGGCCGATATCAGCATGTCACATGACTATCAGCTAAATTACTACCGATATGCGCAGATGATAGGGATGTAACGATTCTCTCAACTCACTATACGATACAAAATACTGGGTTCACGATATACGATTTATTTTACAAAATGAGACTGTAGACAAATGATGACTGACAAATATTCCTTTAGGGGCTGCAAACCCAGTTCTCGGTGTGGTTTGGCCTTTTAATGTTGTTTTTTTTTAATCGCAACATGGGGAGGTGATTGGAGCTTCTCATTGTGGTGTCGATTAAATGCTGCATCATCTTGGTTGTGTTATTTGTGCAGTTCCCCGTCTTCTTGCAATATTTGCACACAGTTTTGTCTAGTCTGTTATCTTCTCACCTCTTTCATTTTCTGTCTTGGGGAAGCCAAAATGCTTCCACACCTCCGATTTAAAAAAAAGAAACGGTGGTGCGTCCCCAATTTCAAAATCTTGCTGTGCAGCTGCCAACCGCCTCTGCTCTATAACTGCTGACGCTCACAATATTATTACGATTATTTTTTCAAAGTACCGATGTCAATCTTGACACCTTTGAATTGATTTTTCACGATTTTACGATTAATCTTTACATTACATGATGTCTAGTAAGCTAGTCTTAAATAATTTCAATGGACTCAGTATGTGTTGAACTGGCTTTTACCAGCAGAATGTGCTGTCTGAATAACAACAAGTAGCACTATGATACCTGCACATGCACACATTCACTCCACAGTAGCCTGTGCTGTTCAGCCAATAATATACTAGATGGGGCGGGACTGGTTTCCCAGGTAACCAAGGAAAGAGAGGCTTGTCAGCTGATGATCATAGGGTGAAGTAAACATCAGAGATGCTTTGCCACAAGCTGCAACTGTAGGAACTAAGCTAACTATGGTGATGCAGGCAAGCATCCACGTTGTTGTAACCCTTCCGCATCGTCAGCAGGGATCTCAGAGAATTTGTAGAAACAAATGGAGCTGAGTGTTTTATATTACAAAAAAACAGTTTAAATACATTCAAATCAAAGACTGACTGACTTGTGATGTACATTATGTTCTAATTATTATTATCATGATATTTTCATCTCTTTTCTATTTTATGATTCCACTTAAGCTTTGCTTGAATAAGTAAAGAAAAATGCAATAATCAATAGTATAGAATCACAATATTTGTTGAATGTCACACTTTCTTTTTTTTTTGTCATATCGGTCGGGCCCGCCGCCCTACTAAAAATTCCATCGTGGTAGTTTATTACCAGTTTTCATTTTTCTTTTATAATGATATATAGTCTAAGGCTGTCATTGGAAATCTCTGAACAAACAATGAAATCACTTCTCATGCTCAACCCCCTGTCTCTGTTAGAATTAAACTGAAGAAATTTCAAGATACAACAACATAACGGACACCCATAGTTTAGTTCGGATAATGTGTGCATTTGCTATAGCTAATGCATTTTAAAAGTGTGGAGCACTTATGTGCAATTCTTTGCTCTGTGTTGGGAATCACTTACAAGACATATTAAAGAACAAAGCATAATTGTCCAAATAAAATAAAGAAGAAGAGCAATCTGTTGACAACAAATGTTCTTTTCAAGTTTTGGAAGACTTTTTGTGCCGTAAAATTCCCAGTTACACAATTTCAGCAAACTGCCAATAAAGTGCTCTTAAATCTTCCCTTGCCCCCCTTAAAAACACACACACCCTCCTGTTAAATGTACCTTATTGCACTTGAAGGTGAGAGTAAAGTACGGCGCCCTCGCTGAGGATGCGACAGGGCAATCTTGACACCTGTCGGAGATTGCTGTCTGGCTTTGGCTTTTTCACAGCCACGGTGTCGTTTTAAATGAGCTCATTTGTGGCTACCTAGGTAAACGTGGGTGGACTGTCAAGAGGCCAAGTCAGGGTGTCAGAACACTATGGTTTTCATTGGCCAGACTCGGCCTCATGAAGACACAGAACTGAAAGAGCGCTTCTTAATTGCCGAGTTCTCAGGTACATCGTTTAATATTTTAGATCCTTTGTTTAAATTCTGTCCAAGTTGGAGCCGTATACTTTTGAATCTGACATGAACACTGCAGCGGCTAACTGTACATTTTGTGAGGCATTCAAGAGAATTAATCCAAAATACGTATACAGATGTATCATTATTGGACCATGGATGATGATTTCTTCATGCAATAGTAATCAGTAGTCATGACAATAATCTCTGAGAGTCTGGATTCCTGCAGTGTGCCCTGCTGGAGTTATGATTGATGACAGGTCCCCCGTGCTTCTCTCTCTATCACTGCTTCTTTTGCTGTTTGATGTCTCGGCCCTGCCCGAGGCTCTTCCCCAAGTGCTCGCCTCAAGCAAATCATCTCATCACCCGGGCCGGCTAAACTCAGGCCAAGGGGAGCAAGAGAAGGGATGCAACACAAGCCACTGGCCACAGACATTCTTGTATTTTGCTGCTGCTTCTTCAGAAATATCTAGAATATGAGTTTAAACCTGCTGGGCATAGAGATAATGTGTTTAAAGTCTTAGGCGTATAGATGAGCTACAGTCACTGGAGGGGAAGAGGCAACATAGTGAAGGTGAATCTAGGGATAATTCCACCATTTTCAAAAAGAGAGTTCTCATCTTTAATGTATTGTGCTCTTTGGATGGACGGTGCTGCCCTCTTGCTGCACAATACACTTAGAGTTTGTATTAAGTTCAACAAACATGCAGTACTCCTACTGTAAATTAAACTTTAACAGAATAAAATTAATTAATTACTTTTAAAAATGTTGAGTATCTTGGGGAGGAATGCGCAAGATGTTGTAAAGGCAGTGTGCAAGGTTTAGACACAATCTGCAGTAGGCAGAGATATTAATCAATGATGTGTGTGTTAAATCTTTTCAAAAGCAACAAACAGTTTATGAAATAGAAAATAACAGCGTAAATATATAACTGTTTATTCTATAGGCTCTGTTGAAAAAGGGGTTAAATAAAGAGTGGAATCATTGGGAGATTGTGAGAAGTGTTTGGCTCAGGTGGAGGTAGAATCATCTTAATGAAATTGTGCATCAGCAGAGAAACACTTAAGCATGCGTAACGTGTGCAGCCAAGACCTTGGTTATATCAGAAATATATTTTCCTGTTCTTTCATGTGCTCAGACGTAAGAGCAGACAGGCTGACGGAGCTCTTTACAGCTCGCTGAAAGAGTTGTGAATTTTTGAAGGTCAAGCTTTCTTGCCTTACAGGGAAGTCTTTGTCTGCAATTTCAATAGCAGAGCATTGACTTGGCAACATGTGGTCCTCTATTCAGATAGAGACGTGGATCAGTTCTTTCCTGGGAGCTCTAAGTGACCCTGGCCAATTGACAAGCAACAGCTTGGCTTATGAATAAACCCCAGTATGGTGCATGGGAGAATCTTTGATCACTGTATTTGAACACACACACACACACACACACACACACACACACACACACACACACACACACACACACACACACACACACACACACACACACACACACACACACACACACACACACACACACACACACACACACACACACACACACACACACACACACACACACACACACACACACACACACACACACACACACACACACACACACACACACACACACACACACACACACACACACACACACACACACACACACACACACACACACACACACACACACACACACACACACACACACACACACACACACACACACACACACACACACACACACACACACACACACACACACACACACACACACACACACACACACACACACACACACACACACACACACACACACACACACACACACACACACACACACACACACACACACACACACACCACACACCACACACCACACACCACACACCCCACCCCACCCCACCCCCACCATATTGGGGCTATACAACCTAGACCCCTAAAATGGCAATTACCAAAGAGTTGTCATCATACGTGGAAATGTTCCTATATGGAGATTGATCCGATTACTGTGATTTGTCATAATGTTCCGACTGACATTTCATCATCCATTAGGGACCATAAAATTGTAGGGAAGCAGCTTAGTGGAATTTAATTAGAAGAAAAAAACAAATACCATGATCCCTCATGTTCAGCTGAAGTTCACTGTGTTTGGAGGAGATGAAGAGACAACACAAAGGGAGTGGTTTCTCTTTGCTGCAACACCAGGAAGGGAGACCATTATTGGTCATTTACACCGGGGGAACAATTTCTTTTGGTTTTGGAGAAAGGGGAAAAGGGCTGTTACCTACATTATAGTTTTCCAATTATAATGAAAACTACACATCACAAGCTTTAATACAGGTTGGACGGTTAGCTGAATAATACGGCCTGCTCCGACCTCCAGCTCAGCGGCAAGGAAGTGTGGACAACAGGATTGAAGGGATATAAAGGAGGAATCCTTCCTGCATCCTATCCCATCTCCCCCATTCTATGTTTCTTAACAATGAGTTAGGTCTTTAACCTGCTCTCTTGTAAAGCGTCTCGAGATAACTCTTGTTTTGCATTGGTGCTATACAAATACAGATTGATTGATTGATTGATTGATTGATTATCAATGGACAGAAGATGAACCAACTTTTACACTCGGATCATTTATCAAAAAATAAATATACCGTATATAAAAATGATAAGATTAAATTGGACATTGGATTTGATGTAATAACAAAATATGAAACGTAAAGACACACGTTTGTGATGTAAGAAATGTGTAATTTGAAATTGTTTACTGTTTTCAACAATATTTTGGGTTTTCTCAATCAATCTTCAGTGTTTATTAACCATCAAAAATGCTTAAATAAAATAACCAAAACCAATAACAAACTGATCACACTAAAAAGGGAATATACTATACCGAAGCTGCAAATGTCTGTGATAAAGAAGTCAACTGTTCGAAATTAATTGTAACAAATGTTGCTCTTTGTTCTTGTAAAAAGTTACATGTAGCCCCTTTAAAGAGTATTTCTTTCCAGTCTTACTGTGCAGGTGGATCTTTCTGCATGTTGTCCTTTGCCGTCTGTCCTTGAGCGATGTTTAAGCATCAGCATTCAGTGTGAAACTCTTCAAGTCATCAATATGTCTTGTTTACACCAATGTCAACCAGAGAAAATCTGTCACTTATTTCCTCTTGGTGATTAAAGTGCATCAATAAAATCATGAGAAATAAGAGAACTCTGTTCACTCTAATGTGTGTTTTGCACAGTATGCGTGTTTGACACCTCCACAGCCGACTTCTCTTTTTGGACAAGCACCCACATCTTCTCAGAGTTGTCTTATTGTGCGTTTGGTGTGGGAACTCTTCACAGTGACAGCGTAGTGTGTAATTTGCACACTTGACACCTCTGACACATTCACAACAAAGAACAGTGATTATTGTTCCGATTTGAGGCAAGAGCAATTTACACTTTAGTCAACCTTTGTGCTTGCCAGGCTTCTCAACGGCACTACAGATATGATTGTTGACCTGCTGCGCTCTTAACCCTAACCTTAACAAGCACTTCAATTAAAGAGCGGAAGAAAGTTTCACAGGAAGATTAAAGAAAACTGAAAATAAAATGTGTTTTTCTTTCTTCCTTCTTGCTTTTCAAAGAGAGTTGACTCACCTTTGTGCACTATTAAACTAGCAGAGATATTGGCATTTGGAGCCTGGCCGTTCAATGAATCTCAGCATCAGATGAGAGCTAAAAAAACAAACAAGCTCCAGCCCTTATGCCCTCTGCGTCCCTTTGGCTCACACTGACTTCTCCTTAGACCTGAGCGTTAAGAGGCAGCCCGCTAATCCAGCTGACCATAATGCTTTCAATCAGACCTCTCACTCAGCCTTTCGACTCCCTTTCCTCCCTGTCATCCCTCCCCTCCTCCCTCTCTCCTTTTCTTTACTCGGCTCGTTCTCTCCTCCTGCCATCATTCCCACTTAAACCCAGCACGCAGGGGACCCGACCAAGAGGATTGATTTCCAGTAAGGCGGTGTCTGGAGCGCATTCTGGAGCTTTCCGGATGCGTTCATCCTCCTTTATTGCACTCTAATCTCGAGGGGCAAGCGTGTCTGCTCCTCAGGCTTTGCTGCAGACGCTCTCACACACACACAAAATACATAAAAGCTTACGTACACACATACACGAGGAGCTCACGGTACAGTAATTTCAGTATATGGCTCTTCATTTTAAAGGCCCCTGATTAATAGCGAATCATTGTTATTGCCTTCTCTGACTTAATGAGTTTTATTGGCCTTTCATATACTAGTCAGTCTAATTGAAGATTAAATAGACATTTCATTTAAAGCAATATTTTGTTCTGATATTAGTGCTCCAATACAGAAGGCTCATACTCAAGGTGCACAAGCTGGGTAAACAAAATGCGGAAAAAAAAAGAAGATTGCAATCTCTTTTGACCCATGATGAACTGTGTTTACGAACCCCGGACCCCTGGCTCCCCTGGTACTCTGCCCACACTGCCCACCAGCTGCCGTCGGGACCAGGATCCCTCGCAGCGAAAACCCCCTCGCCCTCTCCCAGCGCACACACAAAACAAGTCATGCCCAATTAATGCCGGGGTCAAAGTTTTAATACACCAGGCGAACATAGTTGCTATTCCATTCTGTACGCCGAGATCAGGACCCGGGATAATGAGATTTCTTTGCACCTGGTGATTACACTGAGCAGCCAACCAGAAAGGAAAGTGATCAGGACGGCAGGATATGCCCACTGATGGGCCTATAGCTTGGATCGACCCTCACAGCTCCGATCTATTCTTAGCCACCTTCTGTCTGCTGTTTCCTCCAGGGTCAGGGGTTTTTGGGGGAGTTTCAAGGAAGTCCAGAGGCTTTTTTTTTTTTTTTTTCACACACTGACCCTGGAACTACCAAGAGGGTTAAAAAAAGGAAGACTTCAACTAACTGTTTATCGCGTCACAGATTTATTAATTCTACTGTCAAATAAAGCTCCTCACAAGTTTCCTCAAATTGCTAACTTTATCCAACCAACCAAAAGTTACAAGGTAAAACAGAACATCATCACACTATAATTTTTTTTTTTTAATACACTGTATTGAATGTCGGAAAAAAATAATTTAAAATGCCAATCACAGTTACCGAAAGCCTAATTGAGACACTTTTAAATGTGTCATCTCATCACACCACCAGTCTTAACCCCAACTGTAATTAATTTTAAAGACAAGGCAATCTGTGATCTTGCAAATCATCATCTATATGAGTGGATTAACACTCAAATATTTTTAAAATAATTTGAAGAAATTGAAAAATGCCGGGAGGCCTTGTGATATTCATATTGCCTGTTTGTTTACCCAAAACCCAAAGATAAGCAGGGAAGAAGGGACTGTTTCGGTTTTTAATATTACACTACCTGAATAATTGATGAACTGGCAGATGATTTTTAGCACTGCATCAGACGGCCTCTTTTTAAACCTTTTGAACATGAGGACTAATGAGTGACAAATATGACTAAATGTATTATTTAATATGTCTATAATGTTTAATAATTCTCTGTAAATAAATAAAGAAAGCATTTACCCACTACCCACAACGTTTTTTTCTTTCAACGTGCACCAGATGAACAAACTTTTTTCGTTTTTTTTTTTTTTGGTCCGACTGAAGTCCAAACTTTGGAGACAAAATCCTTGTTAGGATTCTAAACACAGGTGAAGCGTCTCTCATCCATTGTTGTAGCATCTGATCCTGGGGACAGCGGCTGAGTGAAAACGCTGGCAGTGTGACACAGGCTGATGGGGTGCTGGTCCCCAGCAGCTCAATAATGATGAGATAGATGTATGACAGCCACTCACAGCAGAGTGTCAGCCTATTTGTCTTCCTGTCTCAGCAGTAAGATGGATGACCCTTCAACCTCACGCCGGTGGAAATATTCACAGTGCTGCCATGTCGCGAGGAGCCCATCATCATCCCTCACCCTCATGCCTCTCACCCTTCAAGATTTCATGACTTGTTTAGACTGGTTTTGACATTTGCTGCGGTTTTAATCAGTCTGGAAGATACCGATATTCAATGGAAAGAGATTCAGCATCCAATTCAGCAACCAACAAAACACTCTTTTTGCTTTCTAAACCTAGTTTTACTCATGACTTATTAAAGTTAAGATCTGTTAGATCTGTTTAAAAAAGGAAGGTGGAAATATTTACCAATGGCGTTCTAAACTCATTTCACTTGTTATTGTTGTGTATTGATTGGAACATGTGCAACGTGCTACATTTGTTGTTCTTGATGGTATATTTTGCTGTGTTAGCATGATGCCTAGAGTCTTGCTCTTAGGACAGTGGACAGAGTCAGAAATCTTTGGAACCCGAGCCGTCTACCGTCTCTGTACATGGGGCTCGGGCACTAACCACTGGGCTACTGGCGCCCTGTCTTAATGATTTTTATGCATTAGGACGACTTTGCATACAGCTCATGTGTGCAGCATTGGAGTAAAAGAAAATCATTTCTCTACAGAGACAATTTGGTGTATTGTCTGATAATGAATGGTATCATGTTTCATCACATTGTATCATGTCGTATTAGTGTATCCTGTTGGTTAGCATCATAGCGTACATATTGTGTTATCAGATCTTGACGTTGTGTCGTATCATACATCGTATGTCGTCTCATATCCTATTCTAACATTCCATATTGCGATGTAGTGTTTCATCTTAAATCATACTGTATTTTAAGGTAACATTGTGTTTTATTGTTTTGTAAATAAACATTTAACTAAATTCAATGACAGCGTAAAACGTAAGCTATAAAATGTCCATTTGAATAATTAACCACTTTTTCTTTTTTAAATCTAAAAATGCAACCCTGTATAAGAATATCTTTCTCTCCCACATACGCATGGATGTCCATAAACATGGACACACACTCACGCACATATAGGAGTCTCTGGGGGACAGTAGAGGTTGGTCAGATGGGTCCCAGAGAACCAAGACAGGGGGAAGGCCGGAAGATTGGAGGAAATAATTATCTCCATACATTTCAGTCCCTCATTTCCCTCGGGGGAATGCATGGCTGACGTTCACAGCCTTCTTTTCTCAGGATCACATCAGCTGGTCGGCCTTCCTACAGCTGACAATCATGTTCAAGTGAAATCCACCCTCACTTAAAGGCAACTCACTCCTCCTCAACTTTTCACATTTGCACATTTTGTTGCCAGCAGCCTCAAACTGGGAGTAAGTCGTGTGAGAGGCTTCAAGGACTTTTGGCACGTTGTTAGTTTGAGACTGCTTTTGATGGTGCAAAACACTGAGATGACTCCTGCTGTTACCTTGGTAACGGCAGGTTGTGCTGGCTATTCTGTGAATTGAGTTTGATAATGCAACAGTTGTTAATTAGACATTCAGAACGGGAGGATGGGTTATCTTGGCAGATCCCTGGAGCCTTGACGTGCCATTGTGACATTAAGTACATCAAATTGCATATTAATTATTTAAGACCATTACCATTATATAAAGTCTACAATTAAAATACTGCATAGTTGTTTAAATGCTGAATTCTGAAGCAGTAGTATTTCTTTCTGTTACCTTCCCATGTGATTAAAATTAAACCTGCATGAATCTTTTAAAAAGATGAATATCCATAAATTTTCTTGATAAAAGGAAGAACTGTGGAACTTTAGGTTTTTCAGCACCCCGGTAATTTCTCTTAGACATCACTACTACTATAAGCACACCTTAACCCGCCAATCCTCACATTTAAAACAGTTTCCTGTTAAACTAACTAAAATCTTGCACATATAAAACAAACTTAAAGCCATTTATTTTAAAACAGGTGAGTTGGATGGCCAATTAAACAACACCTTCACATTTTCGTACTCAAAGCCACTCATTGCTTCCTCTTCTGATTTTAGGGGTTATTTTTTAAACACATTAACGTTTGTTTGTCGTTTGATTTTTTACAGCTTTGTCCCAATCCAATATTCAAATCCTTTGTCTCAACCCTTTTTTCCAAGTTGCTTTGCACAACACGAAACAGAAAATGTATTCTGAACAGTCAGGTCAAACATATTGGCTCTAAAATCTTTGTTTCACATTACCTAACAGCCAAAATAACTTGTGTCCACCCTGTGATTGGAGGAAATAGCTGCCTCACTGCTGTGTCTTGAATGTTGTTGTATTTGTTTTTTTTGGTTTTTTTTTATTGTTTTGTGGATCCACAGGAGCTACTCCTCTATCTCACAGTGACAGATTGATGGATGCTGTTTCACGATTGAAGAGGATTGGCTTTGTAGTCTACATCTTATTCCTCACAAAGTGACACCGCACGTAAAGTGTTGGGCCCCTTATTCAGAGCCTGCTTTTAAAAACATGTTAGGGTGTTTGGTCTATTTTATCAGATTTTTTTTTTTTTGATGTTGTGTTTGTATGACTTTACATTTGAACATACTTTAGACACAGGAATTAAACTGCTTAAATACCATTTGCTCTGATTTTATAATTAAGACTATGGTCTAGACCTGCTCTTTTGTAAAGTGTCTTCAGATAACAGTTGTTATTTATTGGCACTATACAAACGAAGATTGATTGATTATATCACACTCGCACACGCAGAACGTATGTGGTGCGTTGGCAGTCGGCTGCAGCCTTTGCGGTTTGTTTTAGTGCAACTTTAGGCAACGTGAGGCGACGCCACACGGCATTTGTCGCCACTAGTTCTTTGCCCTCTGCTTGGTGTGTCAGCCCCTTTTACTCTAGCAATAAACGTGGCTTTATTTGGATCTTTGTTTTGGTGTGAGAGGTCCAGTCATCATTTTTAATGATCTTTTTTCTTCTGTACTACTTTAAAAACTAGTGTTACTGCCTTTATACCATGTCTCTCTCAGGGAATGGATCTCAGGAGGATTCACTGCCCATTGAAATGCACAAAAGCTTCTGCACAAAGTGAAGAAACTTCAGATGAGTCCTTCTATCCTCAGCCACTGCAGTGGAAACTGAATCTTATGAGCCTTTGTACCGGTGAGAGTCATGACAGTTTGAAACATTTCCATTGGCCAATAAAAATGAAAGCTATCTCTTTTGCATTATAGAAGGCTGCTTTGACATATTGCTTCTCAATATTAGAGCGTTTCAAGATGAAATGTTCCTTTGAACTCAGGAGACATTTAATTATCATATGTCCACTCACAGCCTGACAGGAATTCAAAAGGGACAGGTCAGACATCCAACAGGCTTATATATCTCAAATTAAAGGAAGATTAAGCTACATTTTATGTGGATGTTGATGGTAAATCCTGTCAATTGCAGCAATGAATATCTTAGTGTGTACCTTGTTGACTTAGAAATCCTGAATGTGGAGCCATGCCAGCAGTGCCTACATATACCAGAATGCTATACACAAAGTTCCCTTTAAATAGGGCTCAACAGTGTGGTTCCTTAAGTAAATATCCCATTCCTTTTCTCCTTAGCGGATTTGATTATAACCCATAATGTCACAACCATCAAAGGTAGAGTCTAGACTGTGAAACAAGTATACAGTATATGCTCCTGTAGGAGACACATGTTTGTATGATGTCAACCTCGTTTTAAGAAAAGCATGTTTTTTCCGCAATATCTGGGTAAAGAACTATACTACCCACGATCATAGAGTGTCACAGCGACGCTTCTGATTAGTGGAGCTCGCTGTTACCATTTTCACTTGCAGGCTTGCAAATTAGTTAATACACAATGTACTATTAACATTGTTCTGCCACAGTAAATGTAATGTATATATATATACATCATTTGTTGTCTATATCGCACATACCCCTAAATCAGCTGCATTTACTTCAACTGTGTATGTAAGAAAATGCATCCCTGTCCATAATAACCCTTTGATTGTTTATTGAGTAAAACAAGCTAAGGAAAAGAATAGAAAACCTATGCTAACATAACCTGTAGTTCTTAGACGCCAAATGTTCAAATAACTGCACTGGTGTTTGTTTTTTTTAACATTTAACAAACCATAACTTAGAAGTCATTGAGATGTTATTTATTTTTGAAAATTCTCAAGAAAATGTTCATGCTAAGTGGTTAGTGTGCATGCCCCATGTACAGACGCTTAAGTTTTCAAGACTAGAGTACGGAGGCTACAGGCCAACCTGCATGTCATTCCCCACCCTCTCTCCGCGGGTTCCGACTCTATCCACTGTCATATCAAATAAAGGCCAAAAATAAAGATTTGGAAAATCACCAAAAATTGCTGACAAACTCCTGAACACTGTCTAGATTCCATAAATACATTAGCAACATGTTATTGCTCTGCTGCTCTCTTTCCGCAGCTTTTGATTAAAATATGATAGAAGATCAGAATTTCCTTGAAAGTGTCTGTAGTTTTTTTTGAACTATTAATCATTAAAATTACATATATCCCAAAATTCCCAGTATCAAAGTTTCAAGGTATCTGACATTATGCCAACCATACACGGTATGCAGGAGATTTAGCAGCTTGTGAACACTTCAATACTACAACTCCTGCATTAACCATATCACCAACACAAACAACAATGTGTTTTTTGTGTGTCTGTAGTGAACAGTTTTACTTCACATAAGAAACTGTCTGATCATGATATCATTGTTCAGTGACAGCAGCTTCTAATGTGTGAACTGATTATTTTCTGATCAGCGAGCATGCCCACAGACTAGTCACCTAAATTGCCCCCTTCAATGTTACACAGCAGCTAATCGACTTGTCGGAGAATCTCTGGTCTCTCTGCAGGCCGAACGCTGAAGTTGTTGGTAAAAAATGTGTGACAAGACATCTATCAGCCTGCAGCCACACGTCTCATTTCTAAAGCCTTATTGATTTTTTTTTCTACAATTTTTTTCCCTTTTCTCTGTAAAGATAAATAGATAAATGTCAGCTGAAGAACGCAATCTCCCACCCTGGTGTTTGATCGCAGGCTAACTGGGCAATTCAATAAAATATTTTGCGCCAGCTGGAGCTTCACCAGACTTTTGTATTAAAATGAAATCCCTCCGAGTCAGAGGTATTTCTGCGGTTGTTGCTCCATCACCTGTCTCACATCTCCACAGGACCATACAGCTGAACCAACCCTGCTGGAAGAAATGAAACTATTGTTGGCAACCTGGAAAAGACACCACTGATTGGCAACTCCACAGAAAATTCATTTCATATTAACATTTATCAGCTTTATTGAATGGATCGTCACTCATCAGGAGGAAGCCAAACACAAAAATAATTGCTTTGGTTGGTTTAATAAAGTTTCTAAAAGTGCAGCTTGGATCGGCTCGCTCACTCTGGGGAAATATTCTCTCATTACTGTGGATGTGGGCGAGCAGGGAGGCAGCAATAAGGTAGATTTCATCCGAGGCTCACAAGAAAATGAAAGCTTCCGATGACAGTAGAGCATGTAATGTTTTCATCAGGTTCCACCCGTGGAGGAAAATTAAACAAAAATTACTGTTGCTTTTTTGTCTTCGGCTCACAATGATAGCGATCGTTTCCCTCACTACAGAGAAAATGAATTGTGATAGTCTTGTATTTTAATATACTTGAACAGCTACCTGTTGTTCTTTGAACTCCCCAAACCCCTGCCACTGTGCGGGGCATAGTCCAACAGTTAGTCCCCATCGAACAACAAACATCAATGAGAGGCTCAAGTTAATTTACTTTCACAAGCTGGATTATGTTTTGCTGCTCGACTGTTTTACATCAGTATAATTTGAATATATTTAAATCAAATGTTGATTGGACAACCAAGACAGCTTAGGGTCTCACCCTGAGAGAACTCCGGATGGACACGATATGGACCCATCGTTAAGAGGCTTGAGCACCTACACTTAAGGCGTGGGTCCAACTGCATATCCAACACATGCATAGCCTAAAAAATGTATTTCAGAACCAGAGGCTTTTTTAAAACAGCAGAAAATTAGTCTTTGGACTTTTGCCTTGCTCCAGTGATTGGCACCTCTGGGTGATGCCATCTTATATTCATTAGTATGTTTGGCATGTTTCCAATTTCAAACAGCACTGTGAACCCTAGGTTTCCCCACACAACTGATTAAGAGAGAAACAGGCAGGTCTTCTAGCCGTGCTGTGTCATATTGCTACTGTACTTTACTCCTCTTCTTCGTGTGTTTTGTTCTTCGTTTGGTGTTTAATAGCGGTTAGCACACAGGTACAAGCATTACTGCCACCTGGATTGGGATGTGAAAACTGCCACGTGTGATTGCCCTTTTTCCTCAACCCAGACATATTTGTTGTATGACTGTAGCACCGAAGTGTGACGTCCGATCCGAAACAGCTGAGGACGAATACAAACACCAATGCAGGCCTACTTTGGTACAACTGGTCTGGAAGTATGACTCCCCAGCATTTGTTGGTGAAAGCTCTTTTGTTATCCTTTTCTTGATGATGATGGTTAATAAATATATAGCCTCTTGGGGGTGAGGGAAATACCACTCTTTAACTCTTAACTAGGGCTGAACAATATATGAAAATATTATCTAAACCTAAATATGGCCAAGTCCAATAGCCAAATCAAAATCGGCAGTTTTTTTATTCGGGTTAAATGTGGGACACAACTGTAGTCCCAACATGTCATAATTTTTTTTACAATTATTTTCAGATCAAATGAAAATGTGAATGAAAAATGTTGTTTTTCCCATTAATTGAAGCATAATGAAAACTAAGCTACCAGTCACAAAATAAGCAATATATTCTACTTCTTGCAGCCGTCTCTAGCATTTAATTAAAAGACCAGAAAAAGTCCAACAATGAAAACAGAAGGTAATTGCAGCCAAGCAGTGCAATATTTCTGCTTCAAAGTGACAGAAAAACAAGATATTAAAACAAACTTGAGAGTTACAGATCACAGAGGGAAAAAGCACCTTACTCCTGGCAGAGGGTTTTCAGCTTATATTTCAAGTAATGTCTCCCTCTAAAACTTTTTTTTTCTGCCAAACAGATTTATACACTCACTGTAGCTTCTTGTGCAATAATAGGAAATATACAATTGATTTAGGTTTCAAAACAGCCAGGAGCAGAAATCCATTACAAACACATCAAATTGAATGCCGGATTAATATTTCCCCTCCTTTTAAACATTTCCTTTCTCTACACATTATCATAATTTTATTCTTGTATGAGGCGTCGTCACATAGCTCCCAACAAACCCGACTGATCTATGGAAGACTTTTTCTGGTCATATTTTGCATATCAATATAGGAGTCTTCAAATTGAAATCCCATTCTATTTTGGGAGATTGCTTTTTGATGGCTTCTCATTACAGGGATGTTGGCTGTGGGTCAAATGAAAATGTCATCACAGGCTCAGCTGAGGCTGTTCAAGGGGAGGCCTGTCCGACACAAACTAACGTCTCTTTACAGTTTAACCCCCCTCGCCTGTGAGATGATGAATCATAGCACCCAGCGGAGAGAGCGCGTGGTGACGGGAGGGTGAATGAGCGTTTGACGAGGTGCCAGTCAGTTCATTTGTGACAGCCTTACATGCTTCTTATGCTGTTACTCACAGGCTATAATCACTTTAGTCACTACAAGTCGCCTTGGATAAAAGAGTAAAGATAAAATGACACATTGTCAAAAGAAAATAATTTGTTTAATAGAAGTTGAAAAAAGCTGAGATGATAAAAATCGTAGTTTTTTAACTCTTTGAATTGAATTTACATGACTAAAGAACTGTAAAAATATGAGTGTAAAAATATTTATTTAAATTAAGACATTAAATAAATACACATTTTACCATTTGACAGACATAGTCAGCTTGTGTTTGTAAACCTGTTTGATGAAATACTTAAACTTTTGTAAACATAGATTATTTTTATAGAAACCCATGTGACTATTACAGCTACTATCATATTTCCCACAATTAGAATGACAGACCTTCACTGAATACTATTATTCAAAATTAGTTTTCAATGAAGGCATGTACAATTTTAAAATGGCAAAGTAAATCTTGAGTGATTAAAAAAATGTAGATTTAAAAACTTTCTGTGTCTAAAGTTACTGATCGGTGACATGTTTCCGGTATTCTGGGTGTGAGACTGTAGCAATCCTGAGCCTCCATTGACATAAGTTAGAAAATGCGCTCATGACAGCATAACACACCACCACCCAAAAAGTAGGCAGCGGAGGGATACGTCCCATGAACTGAGACAAAAAGAGCAAGTACACATGATCCAGGCGTTGACTGTTTTTAAAGATGGAACAGAGCAGCAGACCAGACTAGCATAAGTCACAACAGAGGTTCCTTGTACACACAAATGTTAGCGAGCCAGCTTGGAGAGTTGCAGGTATCTGGTGCACCCTGTGTCTCTCCCCTTAAGTAGTGGGTTTCTGTCTGCAGAGAGAGGGGTCTCACTCATGTAAGTTTGCATCTTCTGAATCACGCCCTGTTGCCCTTGCTACAACATTACTGTCTTCATTTACTGAGGTCAAGAGTGCATAAAATGGTCAAGTTATGCTGAGAGCGCCCTCTGCTGGATTAAACTACAAACTACTTCAGACTGATGCTGCTGATAGACTGTATATTTTGAGTTCAAACGGCTTATTATCATTCTTATTTGAACTGTCTCCCCCAGGTTCAAATGAATGTTCCAATGTCTAATAATAAGTGACAGCCCTACCAAGATGATTTGTTCCCAATCAAAAACCTGACGTTTTGCCTGTTCGACATTAGAGTTTGGATATTTGCCTGATTAGTAATTACTTTGTCGTGCTTCTTTTTTTTTGTCATGACGAGCAGGAGTTCACAGGCAGAGATGTTGAATGGACGAGCTTACAGAGTCTGGGCCGAGCTGCGTGGAGAAAGTCGAGCGGTAACGAGCGACCTGTGGCATCACGGTGAACAAGTCTGCTCCATGACTGTGGAGTCGGTAATGAGGTTTTATTCAGGCAGGGGCCCAGTTGGGACATCAGCATGGACAAATATCACTCTGTCTGAATCTGTAAACTGTGTTTGTGTGTTTGTTTTTGTAGCCTAATGACGAGCTGTGCTGGAAATGAGACAGAGAGGCGGGGGTGTAATGAAGAGGGAGCGAGGTGGGGGTGGGAGGGTTCTTTGTGTGTCTTTATGTGTGTGCGTGGGTGGGGTGGCATTCAAAAGAGGAAGCTTGCAATTGTTCCAATGACTGATTAATTAGATCATCTTTCTCTCATACTGATCATCTTCTCCAGCATGTGTGTGTGTGTGTGTGTGTGTGTGTGTGTGTGTGTGTATGTCTGTCTTTGAGGTCAGCTGACTGGTGTGGTGCTCGTGTGCTAATGCAGGAGAGGCTTCAACCCCGATCTCTGTGGATGTGAGACCGCTCGGCCAGCATGTGTCCCACGAGACTGATGGCATGCTTCTATCTGCTGTCAATCTTGTTTCCCAGAACGCTTGCACATTTATTTAATTTCGGCAGGTGTCACAGTCTGTATTGATCACTGAATCATCATGTATGTGTAAAGATAAAGGGCACTCTTTGAAACGCAGGGTTCTGTAATAATAACCTTGTTGTGTTTGTCTGGCACTTTCTACTTTCCGTCCTCTGTATTTCCTTTGTAATCATATGATTTGGGGACTTACAATAAAATCAAACAGATGGTTTTCAAGTTGAGTCCCTTCACTAGTTTAGTTTCTTTTTCCTCCCTCCTACGTTCAACTCTTTATCTCTATTTGTCTAACCTTTCCTTTCCCCAGTTTTTATTTCCCCTGTTGCTTTCCATACCTCCTGAGCTCACTCCGTCTGGCTTTGTGTTTGAGGAAACCGGCGGATATGAGATGGCGAGCTGGGTATCGGAGACGTCGCTGTCTGTCTGACAGTCCCTGTGGTACATTAGCCGTCCCCTAACATGTATTATTGATTCCCCCTCTCTAATCACTGTCTCTAGTGTTACAGATGAGCCTTTACTGCCAGCAGCGCCTGCACTCCCAGGAGTTTCTGGCAGCCAAAGTCTTGGCATGGGGCACAACTCGAAGAGATACTGCGGTTTTCGAGGAACAACTCTACCAAACCAACAGGTGAGCTACCATAAATTCATGTCAAATATTGGGCATTAAAGACAATTCATGCACGTTGCAAACTGGGCCATAATCTCATAAGAGTATACATTTAGTCAAGGGGTTTGTATACCACAGAGTTGTGTTTTCAAGTTGCTTGAGCCCTCAATTGCAAACCTATGGTCTCCAAATACGTGTCTCAGACTGCCATAAACCCAGATAGTAGCCCTGTAGACTTTTAATGTGAACGCGTCCATGATGTAACCCACTGATATCTAGAACTGCTGCTTTGTGGGCTCCTAGTTTGGCATTATGGCCATTACCATTTGTGTCCATAGTTGGATAGCAGGATGGAGCTGGAGAGAAACAATGGGTTAGCAAGCAGCAGCAGAAAAAAATAATAATCAACTAAGCAGATAGAATCCAGTAATCAAATCATGCTTTTTCTTTTCTGGAAAAGTTTGTATCGATCAAAACTTTACAGGAATAACTTTGATCAGAAAATGTGGATTACCCTGATCCAAGCAGAGGGCTGGATTCAGGCCGGATTACAGGAACAAAATATATGATAAAAAGTAGCTCAAAAAATTTAGATTTTGATACTTCAGACATTTGAATAATACTTTTGTAGCTGTATTGCTACAGTGATGAAGTAGATGATGTACACGTTAGGGTTTTGAAAAGATGAAATGATTCTGTCCCCATAAAGTATTTTAACAAAAAACTGTAAAAACAGCTGGGTGGAGTTTGAGTGGATTTTGGCACCTCCTGTGGACAAAGTTAGAGTATGAGAAGTCCCATTTAGAGCACTGGTTATCCAGATTTAGCAATCCTCAAAAGTCTCTACCCGGATCCGGCTGATTCTATCCAGTGTTTTGATCAGGCTGAAACTAACGTGAACTGGATTAACTGATGCTGGACAGAAAACAAGAGATCTCCCAAATCTGGATTCTTTTATACCAAGATTAAGCCTTTTTGACCGACGACACCCAGGTTATCAAAGTTCTCCATTCTACGCTTAAGGCAACTTCTTTAGTTATCTTAGTTAAGAGAATGATGATTATTGATTTAAACATGCTCAACTATTGGTTAAGAAAGATGACTGAATTTGCAACCCTAGTGGTAGCAGAGCTGGTAATTAGACTAAAAAGAGGTAAAAGAGCTTGTGGAAGGCAGCCACATCTCTCATTCACGTTTACCTCTGTTGGGATAGAGGACATCTGAGAAATGAAACAAACCATAATAGTCTTCTCACCACTATACTTCCAGCTGTCTTTACTGCAGAAGCTAAATACGGACTTCCATATCAAGTTTTCTATTACAGGGTTATTAGAGTTTGTAAAATCAACCTGAGACCTGCCCTCCCTGATATGCAACAGGTCAGGTCTGTGATCTCAAAGGACACAGACTGGTCAGACGTATAAAAGCTTTGGCATTGTTTTTAGGGCACAAGTATCTTGTGTTTATTTCAAATGACACTTGCTTGTCTAGCTTGAACCTAAATGGTAAAGTGAAGCTAAAAACCTAGAGAAGTTAGTTGGTAACCTATAGACAGCAGTAATGAAGCCATGTTGGCCGTATGAAAGCTGTGTGTGCTGTTTGACTGGGATAAATCAGATTTAGACAGAGCTGGGAGAAACAGCCAAGATTTTTTCTGCCCTTTCAACTATTCAGTCCGTGTTTGTTCTGTGGTTCTGAGGGACAGATTCCACACAGCAGGAAATCAATTACATTCACACCAATATGGATCAGAGACCACTGCTGATCTGCATTTTTTTCCCCACTCTTCTTCTCCTCTCTGTGTGTCTTGCTGAAGAACAGAGGATTCATTATTTATTTATTTTCTAAAGATGACTACTTTTGTGTGAATCTCTGCTGGGTGCTTCGACTGAAAGTGAAACACAACGGGGGCGTGCTGCATGCTGGAGGAAGATGAGGGATGGTGAAGGGAGTGATGGGGTTTTACAAAGTGGGGGAATTAACTCAGAGCATTACTGGACCCCTTCTGATGTCATGCTGACATCATCAAATGCAGCCCCACCCACCTCAAACAACACAAAAACACATTAACACTGACTGGCTGAGTCATACTGCAGCTTCATGTTGTAGATCAATAAACTTCTGATGTCTCTAAATGGTATGACAAACCTAATGCCTTCAAATCATATCAGCCATTTATCAAGCTTTAACTTACATTAAGGGACAGCGTCATGTCTAAATGGCGATGTACGCACTTGACAAGTTCACAATGTGAAGTTGGAGGTGAAAGTAAACTTGAGAAAGTGCGTCAGATTTGTTGAATTCTCTACCCTCCTCCAATGAATCAAAGCTCAGGGTTACTTCTTTTTCACACTTTCACAAAAAAGCACAGACGTGACAGAAGCGCTTGTTCATGCCAAACAACTAAAAGACAATGTCTGAAAGAGAGTTACATCATTTGTAGGGGATTCAGAGAAGTCCTTGACTAAATTACAATGGAAAGAAGGCAAGCAACTGACTGACTGAAGAATGAATAGACAGGTAAAGAAATTGAAAAATGAGAGGAATAAATAGACAGGATAAAAGATGGAAAGGTTAAGGTTGAAGTGCTTTTTTGATAGATGAAAACCGCTTGACAAGTTGACGAAATTTAAAAAATAAAATTAAAAAAAGTTAATACAGGTATTCATGAGAGGAGAAGAGCATCATTTCACTGTTTGAAAATATGAACTTGATAAACTCAGCAAGCCAAATGTGATTATTTCTACACTCAGAGTTGTTGAGTTGTGTTTATTTTTGACCATTTCTAAACCATAGAAAGGTTGTTTACTACAGAAAGGGTTATGAAAGGGTTTTATGATTCTCTTACTACGGTGTTCTTGTACACAGCATATTTTTTTTGTAAAGAGCTTTTCTCATTCTGCCCGTACATCACTTCTGACAATAATGAGGGATCTCTAAATGTGACTTGAAAACGTCCATTGAGAGTAAAAGGACTTGCAAACACTTGATACTGATAGAGTACTGTGACATCTTTTGGACAGCATTGCTAACATAAAAGACCAACAACCAGGGTTACATTTTACCCTGGCCCCGTCTAGCACTTGGCACATATGAAGTAAAACTATCACACCCAAAACCACATCATTTCAAAGCATGATGTTGTCAGTCATCACGTGAAAACAATCTCGTTATAGATTTGCAAAATGTATCATGGCCACTACCAGACATAGTACGGCAGCTTTCAGTAACAATTCCCACTTCTTTGTGAAGCAGTCTTTGAGTAATAGCCACTGTTTTCAGGGCAACGATAAACATGTCGTGCCTGTCATGGCGGCTCTGTCATGGGGGGCCTCCACAACAATACACGTCCCATTACAACTATAAAATTACAAATTTCTTTGGCCTTAGAAATATTTGAGGTAATGCAAGTAATAAACAAAAATATAAATATAACTTAGGTTTAGTCCGTTTTTTTTATTAATTATGATATTTTAAATGTTAAGATTGTCATCAAATTCTACATGTTAAGGTCCTGTGATTTAAAGGGGAGATATTGTGAAAAATACACTTTTACAGTGTTTTTGAACATATATTTGGGTAACGTGAGCGTCTAGCGACCCACATGATGTGAAATAAATCCATCCAGTCCTTTGTTTGTGGTCTGCATAAGTCTTACAACACAGAGAAAAATGCTCCTTTCCAAATTTGCTCAACTTGTGATGTCACAATTTGGATTCTGGTAAAAAAAAAAAAAAAAATACCCTCCCCTCCCTTGATATCTCCACCCATGGACTCCCCCCCAGCCTAGAACAAAACTTTTGCGCAGGTCTGCCATTTTCATTCTCGCTACAGAGGAGTGATGTCTACCGAGAAAACTCAGGGGGGCGGGGCTCATTGCATTTAAAGAGACACACACACCAAAACGGAGCGTTCTGAGAGAGCTGGTTTATACAGGGCCACAAACCTCCTCTAGTGCCTGATTCATGTTATATTTTGACCAAAGCACAGCACAGATGTTTCATTTAGACCACAGGGGGACTGTGAAAAGGTGGAAAAGGGGTATAATATGTCCTCTTTAACATTTTTTATAATATTTTGTAACTGGATCATTTGTGTGGTTAATGCATTTAACAGATTAACCATCAGACTGTGTTCTCCCCACAACCACCGCCTTCCTCATTCATGCACGGCCTGCTCCGACCTCCACCTCAGCGGCAAAGAAATGTGGACAACAGGAACGCGAGGAATACAAAAAAGAAATCCTTCCTGCATCTTATCCCATCTCCCCCTAAACCATTTTCTTTTGTAACATAACAATGAGTAGGCACTTGTTACCTGCAACCATCTCGTGGACCTTCAAACCAACCAACTTCAGTTTAGGTTAAAAAAAAAAAAAAAAAACTATGTTTTTTGTAAAACTACCACTTCTTGAGAAGTGAGTTGGATAATTTTAAAAGCCAGCAATCTACCTGGTACACAGCAGCAGATAAAGACATATCAGAGATGCAGAAGTATTCACTTAGCACATGACACAATCAAAAAGTCATAACTTAAACGCAGACTGATTCTTGTTAAGCTGCCGTCGACCATCAGAACATGAGATTAGTGTCACAACTGAGGGAAGCTGTGTGAACACGAGCTCACCAATTTAGATGATTAGATGATATTGTGTCTTAATATACTAATACCTCAGTGGAAATATTGCTGTAAGGCTACTGACAGGTGATTCTGAATTAAATGGATATTATGGAAATCACTATCTGAATGGGCTGAGTGAAGAAAAAAAGTCCGGCATAACATAAACCCACCTGAATATTCTAGCTACAAAAACCGGACATAAGTTGGTCTACCATGTTTTTAAGTCAGACAAGCAAAATAAAATTTGACTGGAAAATGTTTTCTAAACAAGCAAATTTAAATAAATAATTAATAAATAACTAAATAAATAATTAGTAAATTCTTTAGTTTGCCATTTCTGTGTGAAATAGAAACTGGAGAGTCTTTGTGTATTTAACTGCTGGTTGGTCGTTACATGACATTATAGGCCAGATGTCTGTGAGCTTTTTGGAAACTATAATAAGTGGTAAAATCACAAAACGAGTCATTATCTAGGCTACTTTGTTATGAAATTAACAGATTATTTACAGATTAAAAAGTACTGGTTACGAAAAATATTGCCTTCAACACCAAATTCAAATATTAGCATAACAGCAGCCTGTATTTCAGAACAATGCAAATAAACACTATGACGGTATAAAAACCAGGAGACAACAACAGCCAAACTATAAAGATAAACTACACACTAAACATTCTTACTAAAGGAGCTGATTAAACCTACAAACTGGTAGCAAGCACATCTGCACAAAGCATTAAAGACACTAAACAGAGACCACAGCTAAACGACGTCTTTCATGCCGTCCAGCTCGGAAATTCAGCCCGCAAACACGAAGCAACAGACAGCCAGGTGTCAAACACTTACCTCAGTTTGGCAATGGTCCGGCTGCTGGTCCCTTGGGAAGAGTTCCTTAATTTAAGTTTCAGACAGCGGGATATTACTCAACTTCATTATGCTTCCACAAAGCCATCCTGACGCGTCCAAAGTGAACTTTCGGTAGGCTAGCTGACCTTTCTGAAAAGTTACGTGAGCAAACACAGTGGTAGCATTAAAAGCAGTGCGAACAGCTAAAGCAGGGCGGTGTACGTTTAAATTTCCCGCCTCAATATGAGGGGTGTGTTTGATATATGATTAATTACAGCTCACAGTGCGTGCCTCTGAACCGACTGTAAATAATAATATTTTTAGACAGTCTATCGAGGCTTCTTATCTAAATCCAATCAGACTCTTGTAGACCATGTACATTTAGGCTAATTGCACCAAAATAAATAAATAAAAACATATAGCCTGCTTAAAGATAAGTAGACAAGCTTCATGTTTCAGTGATAATGTGGAAATAACAGCATTGGGCTACTTTCTCTCTGTTGATAAACAACTCAAATTAAAATTAAAATTGATGAAAATCTTATTTTAAGATTTATAATTCCAGTCCTGCTATTATTTCACTGACTAGTGTGCTGCTCACAAGTAATGCACACTTGTGCCCTCCACAACACCTACAAGTCGAGGTATTCATATGATCGCATACAAAGGGAATATTTTATATAGGCTATAAACTAGTACGCAGCGTATACGGTATAGTTTAAAAGAAATCTGACTGGACCAGCTAGAACATAAATAAAGGTCACAATCCCAATCCGACAGCTCACACACTGAGTTCCCCAACACAAATGTAACTTATTAATAATTATTTTTCTCAAGTTATTTTTTGTGCCATTTTGCCTTTATTAGATTGACAGCTGAAGAGAGACAGGAGCATCTGGAGGAGAGAGATGGGGGTGAAATGCAGCAAAGGGCAGAGGTCGGATTCAAACCCACCGCTGCTGCGATGAGGACTGTGGCATGTCATATCCGCTAGGCTATCTGGCGCCCCCTTGTTAATAATTTGCATTATTTTCAAGTACCTGTGTAGCTCAGCCACACCTTAAATACAAACCAGCCATCATTAATGAAGCTATAACTGGGCTTTTCAAGAATGGCTCTGATTTTTTATTCTTAATAAAAGACAAAATAAAAAACATTATATTATTATAAAAGCAGAAGATTGGGGTTGGAGCCTGTTTGCTACACAAATTAAAAGTATCCTGATGTTGTATGCCACAAGTCTTTATTTCTCCTCTTTCACTTTTGGATACTTTATTAAGAATTGGGTAAAAAAAAAAAAAAAAAAGACGAATTATTACTTTAACATTTTAAAGTTCCATCTTATTGTATCTAAAATATAAAGTTAAGACAAAATAGCTGGACACTTTCATCACCAGTGGGATTGAAAAAGTGGATAATGTAAAAATGGATCATATTCATCTTCCCTGTTCACTATCACAGCGGGTAATTCACACACTGCCATTCATTAATTTAATTACTCCATGGCCGAATGGGCACAACCCATCTCAGGTGCCCTCAGCGGTTCTTATTATAGCATGCTGGGGATCTTGTGGATTCAACTCATCTGTTGTATTTGCTCAGTGTGGCTCACAGAGACCTCTTGGCCCCAACGCAATCTCACCTCATTAACATTTCAGGTGACGAGTCTGTCACGGCCTTAATTAACAATTCATGAGCATGGCTTATATAGCTATATTAACATTTTACAGCCAATAAATCAGCTTCCCTAATCTGCTGTGTGTGTGTGTGTGTGTGTGTGTGTGTGTGTGTGTGTGTGTGTGTGTGTGTGTGTGTGTGTGTGTGTCTATGTCAGAGACTAAAGAGGGGGCTTTGTGTGTGTGTGGGCGTTATCTGTGTACATTCACAACAACAGGCATCTATATTGTTCCCTTTGTGGCCCCCATCTGCATGTCTCCCTCGATGTCTCTGACCATGACGTCTGTTTGAACTTTCTCTTCTCTTCGATCTGATCATAGCAGTAAATCAAACACAGTTTTACTTTCTTCCTTAACAAAAAAGATCCAACCTTCAACCTGATTCAGACGAGGTCATCCACATTGTTATGCCAATTAATAACCTAAAACAGCACCCACAATCGCGAGAATCACCCTTGATGGAGAGGCCGACTAATTAGGGTGCTATTTACGATCAGACAACCATCACAGAGTGACAGTCAGTCTCTTTTTAGGCACGAGGCAAAAAGAACCGGAGGGGAGAGAAGAGATACGAGGAGACAAGAGGAGTGAATCTGAAATAATGATGGAAGACAATGTGGTAGAGTCGAACCTCTGAGGTATTATCATTTCTAGTTCCCTTACACCTAACACATGTTCAAAAGACCTCTGTGAGTGTAACAGCATGAAGTGAGACCATGGAGTCTTCTACTTCTTCACCATGCCATAAAATGCATATGCAGGGGTTCATGTAAGTATAGGGAAGGGATGATGTAGGATTTTATACCTGGTCACAATTAAAAAGACTCAAGGAATTTAAGGGTTGTACATTTTGGTGAATGGAATTCTATTGAAGCTTGGGAAAATAAGCCTTGTTTGAGATAGTTTCATTTTTGCTTTAGAAAGTATTCTGTCTGTCTGTCTTTACCTCTGTCACACTTTCTCGGTCGAGACGATGACGTGGAAGTCTGTGCACCAATGACTCGGACTCTGCTTAATGTTTCTGCCAAGTGCTTGCTCATTGGTGGATTCATTTTGGACTCAGTAAATGATATAACAAAGAGAACAGTTAAGACTTGTTCTATATATTCTATGTAGAAAGAGTCATGACATATCTTTGAAATGTCGTGTATAGTCCCGTGCCAAATGGTTTGTATCTGACGATTTTTTATATTTTTCAAAAACAGCATATTCAATTCAGTAATTGTTGCAAAACTGTTGGCTATTTTAAAGCATCAAACTTCAGAATGAATATTTTTTCAAACTCACCCAAGCTCGAAAACTTCTTGCAATGGATGTAAAAAGATAAAAATGTGATCAAAACACTCTCTGTGTTACTGTGGTCAGTTCAAGTTTAGAAAAGTTCTAAATTAAAGTAAAGACCCCACTGCAGCAGCCTCAGGCAGCCCCTTGACCCCCCCTTTGAAAAGCACCTGTGTGGGCAGTGCGTGCATGTCCGAGCGCCTACACTGAGTCTCACAGTGTAAATGTAGCTCTCACATTTTAATAAAGGTGCTGCATAGCTGTTGTTTGCCAAATGAAAGCGATATTTGCAGCACTGCTCCGCCTCCTTGGGTGTTGTTTGGTTTCTTGTTAAAGTTTACAGGATCATGTTTGCTGTCATGGAACCACAATGCCCTCAGTATCACAATGCACCTACATGGACAGTTAGCTCTGGCTGAATTCATTTTCACTCCCTTGATGTGAAGCAACCTATTCCAGACGTGTGATGGCTCTGCAGCACTGTGCAAAACTGGTCCTTGAAAATAAAAACTTGCTTTGTGTCCCTGTGGTAGCAGCCTTGAACGCCCCCCTCTAAGGGGCGCCTGCACATTTATAATAAGTCAACCTAAAGATCAAGGTCACCACTTCAGAGTGAGGACATTGAATTTAAAAGATTCAAAAGCGGTCTTGGTGAGGGGTAGCCTTGCAAAATGCATGTCTCAATGACAAATGCATTGTATGCTGCAAAGGATCCACCCTGGCTAAACGCAGGCTATTCCAGCTCCAATCTGTCCTCCAACTTCTGCAAAGACGAAAAAATAAGAAATCGATCTGAGAGGGGTCAAATGAGGAAATGTCCCCTGGATTTATGGCTTGAATCATGGTGTGTGTGTATGTACCTTTTTTTTAACTGAAAGAAAAGTCTGGGTATTTTTCTTTACTCATGACTCATCTAACTTCCCGTGCTGCATGAATTTGGAGGCATATATAAAGTTAATGACTGTTTTTGACTTGAGCAGCACTTATATATGTGAGGTTATGATGACAAATAACCTCAGTATAAATAGAGGTAAGGGTTTCAATTCGGCTGCATTTAAAACTGTGGAAGCACTGCTGCTTTTACAACCACAGGCAAAAAAAAAAAAAATACAGTACAGATGATGGTGATATAGAGTGAGATATAGCATGATTCCAATAAAATGTACAGTAGCAGACATGACATGATGAATTCAGACTGCATATCACAAATAATTGACATCAGCACAGCACAGAAAGGTGTTCAGAGAAATGCGTTTGGAGAAATTTGGGCGCTCACTCTAACCCCACTAATGAAATGTCCTTTTCAAAACTCACTCCAACACTTTTGGAAAGGAATTGCCATGACTACGAGGAGAAGTCTTGGCTTTCTTTACTGCTGCTGTGCTGCCCTCTTCTGGCGACTAAACGAACTGCCATTAAAAAAAAAAAAATCACCAATACTGCTATTACTATCTCCTTTTGTCTGTCTGAGTAGATTTCAAGGCTGTCTTGATGTATGACGTGGGTCTGCTTGGGTTTGAATAAAAGGAGAATATAAGAGAAAAGGGGAGGAAAAAGAACATTAAAAGAAAGGGCCAGTGATATTAATGTGGGTGACATTATGTGGGTACAAATGACACATGAGGTTTAACTGAATTGAAAATAAAAATCTCTGCAGACATCATTCCATTGCATAACCCATTTCTGCATCTTTCACTTGGCCGAGCCGTGGCCTGATGAAATAGTGCAGTCTTATTTTGGAATGACTATCTCTGGTCCGACAACAGTCAGGAAAGATAGCACATGTACGACGGTGAAAGCTTTTTAGGGGGGAGGGGGGGAGGGGGGAGAATCTCTTCCTCCCATTAGTCTTCACAGCATCTCTCTGAATCCTTACACGTAGTTTCTCACCCTGTTTTTATTTAGCTCTTACTCACACTTGGTTACATCTCTCGTCATGTCCCTCCCGTCTCTGTTTTCGTTCCCCCGACATAATCACCTGTTTTAACTGACAGCTTCAGTCTGATCAGGAGAAAAAAAGGCCTCATGATAGCACTTTGGGAAAGAGCTTCAGGCCATCTCAGAAAATAAAATAACTGTGCTTGCAAACCCTCCACCTTCTCACACTTCCACAGCTAAAGCCCTGACAATGAATTCCTGCCTCCCGTGCTGTGAATGAAAGCTCTTGTGTAACTAATGTGCAACTTTCTGTCTTTCCCACCATGTTAAGACATTGCTCAGCCTGGCTTAAAGAAATAGAAATTGCTGTAGGACAGAACAGACTGCACTCTGTCTATTCCCTGACACTCACCAACAGGGCAGACAGAATGTAAATGACTACTGTTATCCCTAGCCATGAATATCATCAACTCCATCACTACACAAGCCTCTTTCAACATTATCCATGCTGTGCTCATCAGTGAAGTGTGAAGTACTGGCTGTTGGCAGACAAAGAAGTAATCAACTGTTGTCTCAAATCCTTTTTGGAGACAGCAGAATGTGTCTGTTACCTTCATTATTTGGTGTCCTTGCTTTGTAACACTTAAAGCACAACCTAATTAAATGAAAACATGTCCAACCTAAATGCACCTTTTGGCTCTAAACTTTTTTTTTTTTTAAGGGGAAGTTTTCTCGGCATCTGATGTTCGGGAGGAGGGTGTGGACCCTGAGCGTCATTCCAAGGGAGTTGCACTGCAAGTGTACTTCCCCAAACTTGGGTTATTGGAGTTGGATCAGTCGCTAGGACAATGTGACTTTGGTTTTTGGGGAACGTTGCGCATCATAATAAAATAGCTGCCCTCTTCTTCTATGCGAGGACTATTTATTCAAAGGAGTTTGTTCAGTATGAGTTGCAGAGAGGCAGAGATGGACTGGCGGTGGATAGTTTTCACACTGTTTTTGAACTTCCAGTTCACGTACGGGTCTCCCTCCTCTTATGACTTGTTCCAAGGGTCTGCATACACTGGAGTGGTGCAAAGACACAGAAATAGGTAAGTTGAGTACATTTTTTTTTTTTTTTTTTAAACTTGGTATGGTGAACGATTTCAACGTCTCCTCACTTTGTGCATGAATCAGTTCAACGCCGGTGCATTTTCATTCCGCTTTTCCTGAAGTTGGACGTTGTGCGCTTTTGTTGCGCATTTGCCAATAAAAAAAAAAATCAATAACGCCAAGTCCTTTTCTTCTGCCCTACAAGTCGAGAGGATTTGGCCTATTATGGTTATATGTAGCCTGTTCTCAATCACTATACGTGTGTCTGCCTCGGGCTAAGTTTGGCTTGAGTGTTGCCAAAGCTGATAAGATGCAGATAAACGCTGGGATGCCAGTGATTACTCAAATATCTAACCTACATGTGACCCCTTTTAGCCTAACTGTTTACAGATAAGGGGATAAATTAGGACAATTTCATTTAAATGGCGGAACTTTCAGGGAAAGCTTTATGGACTTTATGGTGATTTTCTTTTACTAGCCTACTCAAAGCATATTACAAAAAAAAATGCTGAAACAAGTCAGTATTTTTTTCCATAGTACGCCTAATTATTTCAGTGTTTATGTTCTGTGTGTTTTTTTCCTCAGGAACTGGTGTGCTCATGTGGTGCGCAGGAACGTGAGCTGCGCCGTGCAGGGGAGTGTGGAGAGCTTCCAGGAGCCCGTGATGGCCCCCTGCCCGGCCTACCAGCCTGACTGCCAGCAACAAGTGACGTAAGCATCCTGGGTGCTTAAGGGAAGGGGGTCGAGGGTGCATGTTTAGATGTATGAGACAGACTGGAGTTCTGATACAAAATGTTTCTCAAAGAGAGAGAGGGAGGGAGGGAGGGAGGGAGGGAGAGAGAAAGCTGGAGGCAGAGCAAGTCCCAGCAGCTGAAGAAACTCCATTGAACCAAAAGTGCAGCATCTCTTGAAAATTAAATAATCTCACTGAAAAGGCAAAGGGTTTAACAGGAAATAACCTCGGTTTAAGAAGGACTAGAACTATCCCTTAGGTCTAAGGCAATACTCAGGTTACTTATTTTAAAACACCTTCTCAGGCTATAAGCTAGTCTTGCTAGCCAACAGCAACCATTATACCATGGTCTGGGTGAATACTTGACTGTAATTGGCTGCAGGGTGTCAATTAATTCCTGAGAATAGGACAGCTATTAACTAGGCCTAATTCTGCTGACCCACATCTCAACCCCTTACCCCCAATTAAGGCTGCAGATGACAGTAAAATCTATTACATCAACTGTACAAAATGCTATTAACTTTTATTCAGGTAGCATACTGTTGGCTTTCTGGCTAGTGGTAGAGCCAAAGCACTTTAGGGGCTTAGCTATAGACCTGTTAAAAAGTCATAGTTACAATCTGTTCTATTTAACAGAGTGAACAGAGCTCCTCTGCAATATAGAACCTTATTAGAAGGTGGCCTATTAGTTAAACTCTTGGGAGTTTCCAGGAAAAACAAGAGTTGTGGCTTCTTAAAAAGTGATTTTTAATTGGAAAATGTTTGAAAACTTATATATATGGTCCCATTTTTGTTTTAAAGCAAATGACAGTGGTTTAAGTGGGATAACGCCCCCCACAGTTTCTGTAGGCTACTCAGGTTCTTGGGCAGAAAAAACCCTGTGACCCCCAGGCCTCCATAAATTACTGATAATGAGAAGGTATTTTGGGAAAACATACCTGCACTACCTCCAGGTTAATACAGTGTGCCTACATGACAACATTGTTATGTTAGTATGGCCTACCACTTACTCTAACGTGTTCAAAGAAGCAACATATACCTGCACTGTCATGCTTTTTTGTTTTTTTAGAAAAGTATAGCCTACATGCTTTATGGAGTGTATGCCAATGAGTCACTCAATTTAATTAGCTCCCTTGATATATTATGACACTCTCTAAATATCACCCCGTCCTTGAATGAAAAACAAACCAAATCCAAACCTACATTTCTTGACTTAATGTCTGAAATTCATCTGTTTTCCTGACATGCTTGCTGTTTTCAGGACTAAAGGACGTCAAGCCTTTTTACAAATCAGCATTCACCTGACACAGATACTTTCAGAACCAGATCAGAATTGGGTCAAAAAATTTGTCAAAAGCTATCTCAATAAGCTCAAAGAGACTGCTAATCTTCCAAGATCTTGAACACCCAGGCCAAAGTAATTTAAAAAAAAAGGCAGACATTGGCTCTTTCCTGAATATGTAGTTTTAACAAGGCTTTAGTTTCCTGTTGCAAATTTGTTTTCATCTCCTCCTGAAGTCTCCATATATGTGTTGTCATGCACTCACAGATAGTTCACAGCTGTCGGTTTGACATTAGAAGACATGGACCCTCAAAATGATGAGACCTAACCCCTTGTTGTAGCTTTTAATATTGTAGTACGAACAATAATAGCGAGCACTGCATTTATGAAAAATACGTCAAAATAAATGTTATCAAAGTAATTCTGGAAATAATTTTCTCCCCAGAGTCAAAGTGTATTTAAAATGTACCACAAAAAACATGGAAGTATGTTATTCCTTTGTAAACTGTAAGATATGAATGTAAGGGTAAACATATTCTCTCTTTTTGATGCAGTATTAAATTATGTCCAAGTAATACATCCTTTGAATAAATCATATCATGTCCTCAAAACCTTTAAGACCAACAAAGTGATCTCTGTTTTAGTTGTTTCACAAATGTTCAGCCCTTCTGATCCACACTCTAAAAACACATGCACAGAGCCTTTGTGTTGTGGAAAAGATCCCTGGAAACTAATGATTGTTTTGTCACAGGAGCAAATTTCCTAGAAGAACTGGCAATGAGAATAGACACATAAGGTTCTTACATTTCTAAGTTATGACATACAGTACTGGCTTTATGTTATTTTTTGGTAAAATGACTCTAAAGCACACAGTCGATTGGTATTATTATTGTTTAAGTTATATATTGTCCTACACATTTTCAGCTTCTTTTCTTCTTTTTGTCAGGAAAAATAAAGTGTTATCAGTGACTGTCAGGACATGTGCAAAAATGATTGTTTATGCAGTCAGATTTCCAGATGCTCTGCATGACTGACCCCTTCTTTCGGGGAAGTGATGTCATCTATTGTTTCTTAGGGAATAGTTTGTCTTGGCTAGAAAATTGACATTTGCAAGTTAAGGGGAAGAGTACAGAAGCCTTAAAAATGACCATATCCAAGAGACTAACAGAAAGAAAAGTCAGTTTGGTGATTGCAGGACTCAAGAGTTTCCAATAAAAATAAATATTATTGGAAGAGTTTATTCTTTGTGGAAGACAGAGTAGCTATACTTATATGGACAAAGGAAACATGCTTTCACAAAAAAACTAAAACTGGAAAAACTCCTAAAAATGGTTTGATGCAGAGAAAAAGTTGAGTTTTTGAAAAACGTACAAATATATCTCTTGTTACAGATTCCATAATCGGTTTCGACCTACATACAAGATTGCCTTCAAGACTGTCACTGAGTTGGAGTGGAGATGCTGTCCTGGTTACCAAGGTCCAAACTGTAAGGATTTAAAACCACCCCCAGAACCACAACTAGTTCAAGGAACACAGCCTTACTTCCCACCAAATCCTGGATACACAACTAGACACACACAGAGTAAGGAAGCCTTTTTTTGCTCTACTGTTGTTGTTTAATTTGTGCTGGATATCTGTTTTTCACCTATTTTTTATTTAGTCAAATTGTACCAATAACATTGGCTACTTCAATTCCACTCTACTTTAAGAGGAGATAATCACTGAGTTGTATTTGTCACTAAACATTTCACAATTTATTCTCCGATCAAAGGACCAGAGCGGAGAGAGACTGGGCACCATGAGACCAGGCTTGGTGGGACCGATAAGGTGCGTCTGCTGGAAGGTGAAGTTCAGCGCCTGTCTCAGACAGTCTTGGATCTTCAGTCAGCTTTGACAGGGTTAACTGCCAACCTCAAGACGGACCTGCAGGACGACACAAAGAAGATGCTGGTGACACTTCTGAACAACATGCGTCCACCTGATAATTCTTCTTCGTCAGGCACAGAGGAGAGCCCGGCCGTGCTGGATGGTCATCAGGCTACTAGAGGTGGAATTGGTGGAGACAAGGCCATAGAAAAAATAGTGGCCAGACTGGATGATATCAATGATGCACTGAAGAGCAAAGACGAAGCTTTGGAAGACCTCAGAGGAACCATGACCAGTCACGAGGGACAGATTCGTGTCCTGATGGATGCCTCTCAATCTCAAACAGCTATAGGGGATGTTGATATTGTACAGAACTACATTGATGGAAAGTTTGAAAAGCTGAAGAAGGAGCTTGACCTGAACGTTGAAGAACAGCTGGCTAAGCTACAAAGCTCATATAATGACAAGATCCTGGCCTTACAGAAAACCTGTGAAGGCAGCTGTGACCAAGGTTTGGTCAGACTTACCAAACTGGTGGATTCAAAGGAGGCTGATCTGAGAAAAGAGATCCGAGCACTACGTTTGGACATGGCTGCAGCAGATGGACCAATAAGAACCCAAAGGCAGACCGATCCAACCAAAGTGGAAGAGGAGCGTGGTAATGACCATAGTGACCTGTGGCGAGAGATTGACCGAATTGCAGAAGCTCACCGGATCCTGAACGTCCGCATTGACAATGAGCTGGCGCACCTGTCTGCCCCTCAGGACGACGATGATTTTGGCCCAATGATTGAAGAGCTTGAGGCCCGCCTTAATATCACAGAGCAAAATGCAGAAATCCACTGTTTCTATATTGAAGACAAGCTGACACGTTTGATTGCTGAAGAAGTGGCAGCACTACGACTGCTTCTTGATGAGCGTCTGAACAGCATGGAGGACCAGTTTACGAACATGCTGGTGGAAATAAGCAACAACTCCTTCCCTGGCATGTTTAGTGACTCCATGGATGCCATTCAGACACAAGTCAACAACAATAAGTTCGTCCTGACAGGTTTGGATGACAAGGTCAATGCTGTGGCCGAGTTGTGCTCTACTGGATGTTCAGGCTCAGGATTTTCTTCAGATTCAGAAAGTCCATCACCTGCACCCAACAGTTTATTACACATTTTGAAGGATCTGAGTCGGTATAGGAATAACTTGGATGTTCTTCACACAAATGTCAGTGCCAACAAAAACAAGCTCAGGCAAATGGAAGACCTTGTTAGAAGGCAGTCAGTCGCAAATGACAGAAGTGCCAAGATGATGGATGACTTCCAGAAGGGATTGATTAATCTCCAAGACAATGTGCTCGGACTGGCTGGTGTTGTTACTGGTTTAAGTGACTCCGTAAGCAAATACAACCAGGATATGCAGAAAATTAACTCAACTTGCTGCCATGCAGAACAAAGAGGCCCTGGAAGCCCAGCATCAGTCTTAGCTGTACCCAGTATCCAGACGGATGACACCACGCGTCAGGTCGATGAGCTAAGGAACCGGCTTGATACGCTCACTAGACAGGTGTTTTCTGAACTTAGACAATGTAAACAGAACACACAGGGTGTTTCTGATGACATTTTCGCTGTGGACGGACGTGTGACCAGACTTGAAAAGGTGTGTGGAAAGCTAGATGGGGTTTCTGACAATATCAAAGAGCTGAAAGATAGGCTGGAAAGACATGTTGTTGGTCTGCAGGACTGTGTGAACAGGATGAATACTACCTGTGGTACAGACATCCTCACACTGCAGAATTCCATGCAGAAGCTCCAGGGACAGCTGTCTGCGATGGCCAAACATGTTTTGAAAGACGTCACCGCCAAAGAGCCAGGTGAGTTAAGGATTTTTTTTGAGGGCTTTTTTATACACTTTCTTGTGAAGACTTTAATACGAATTCTTACAACACACTGGAAACAGCAGACAAGCAGTCAGTTTATCTTAGTATTAAGACTGCAAAAAGGGAAAGGAACCAGCAAATTACTAGTTAAAGCGTTATATCTCAGTCTGTTTGTTTTTTATTTAATCTGTACAAGAATTACATTTGTAAAAGCGTAAAAGAATTAAGGGTCGTGCCAGAACTTTTTATGTACTTTTGACGAGGGACAGGCTAGTAACTAGCCGCTAGTTGATTGTCCATCCTTTCAAGACTTAATACTTTGCTAAACTCACCATGTGCTGGCAGTCGCGTTGCATTCACTTTTATGAAACTGTCAGAGATTAAGGAAATAAGGATATTATAGACCTAAATATAGCTCATAATAGATTAACCATATGACAGTGATAAGACATAGATTATGGCACAATTTTACTTGTTAAAAGTTCACAGATTCCCATATCAGCAGAGTCAGGCACTGAAATGAGCCAAAAGAAGTCTGAAGAAGAAAGAAGTCTGTTCACGTTTGTTTAATTTGTACATAAAGGCACAAAAATGAGCCAAAAGAAGTTCAATACAAAAAATACTGACTAAAACATCTTTGCAACTTCCTTTTTGAAATTCCAACATACAAGTTAATTGAGTGTGATTGCCATCTGTGTAAACACAAACATTTCCTGCAGATAATCCCCCATAATGCATTATGCCTGCTTGGTTTACACGGAGGCTCAGTTTGAAGGATCATATCCCATGAATGGCTGCAGGGTATTTCCCGGAGTGGGAGGACACAAGTTCACTGGGCCTCTCGTGCCTGCCTTGAATATGTCATTCAATATGTCCTGAGGCCCACATTGGAAACTTCCTGTGACTTAGATTCATGTTGTCCTAAGAATTCCCCAGTTTTTATATAAGGAATGGGATAGGTAAATAGAATCTGAAAGTTTTACATTGCCTGGCTCAGCCCCTCCTTATGTCTCTATTGATTTACTCTCACTGTTTTATGCCTCATTGCTCCCTTTTGTAAATGTCAGAGCACCCGGGTAGACTGTTCCATCTCCCCAACTCCCTTTATGAACAAGTTGAGTTGTGAGGTCTACTTTCTTGCACTATGACATCTCCTTTTTGTACGCGTACCACAGAACTCCAAACCACACTCTCAGTTCCTGGCCTGTTAGTCCTCAAACACACAAGCTCATGCACAATACACCTCCACCTCCTCTCTTTCTCCTTACGCATACCAACCTCTAGAGATTCCCATAGGGTGACCTAAGCCTGATGTGTGGAGTCTGGTCCTCATTAAGGGCCCTGACTCACTGCTGGAGCCAGTCTTGGTGGAGAGGGGAGAAGCATGGCTCCACACCCATTACCAGATGCTTCGACTACCCTCAGCTGTGATGTCATGATAGGGGGCCCCATCACTGGTGCCTCCCTCTGTTAAACAATCATCCAAAACAATGGTTTGATAGGGACCTGAAGAGAAAGGAGGGTGGATAGATTAATGGTTGTGGTTGTGAGAGACGAATACATTAAGGCATTATGTTTCCATTTCACTTTTTGCCAAATATGATTTCAAACTCAGAAATCTGATATCAGTGCCTCAAATGTAACATTACTCAGCATTAAATCAGACAGAAACTCTGCCCAGTATTAAATCAGATGGAGCTTTGTCCAATATTAAATCAGATAGGGCTTTGTGTGTGACGGCAGGATTATGAAGTATGTTTATTATGGCTTTTACTATTAGATGTAAGGAATTCTAATCCAATACACTTCATTAGCAAATATCTCCTCATTAGCCTATTCGCTAGCTGTCTGCTAAAGTCCAGCGGGCCTCACAATGGTTACCAATGACATTCTGCTTACTATCTAGCTTTATAAGATTTGATGTTTTTCTGATGTTTGCCATAGAAGCAAGGTGTTTATGAGTAGCTCCAATTGGACCATTGTTTGATTGTGAGTCATCCCTGCCTGTTAGCATTGCAGCATCAACTTTAACAGTTTGCTAGTTCTCAGTATAGAGCAAGTAAATGTTACATAGCTTTCTTTTTGTTGTGTGTACAACAGTTGCAAAGGTTTTTCTAGCCATAGTCTTATCAGAATTATGCATAACATCAAAAATCTTTATAAAAAAAAGTATAGGCTTCTCCAAAGTACAGTTTTTGTAGGTCTTAATAAGAATCCCACGGTTTAGCTTTGAGATTTATGTTAGTGATAACTTAAAGGCAAAGGTTTAAAAAAAAAAAAAAAAAAAACTATACTTATGTATTTGCTTTTTTTGCTTGGAGTTAGATGAGAATAGCTATACCTCTCACATGTACATAGGTTGAGTATGAAGCTAACAGCAGCAGCCGTCTAACTTACCATTGCTAAGGTCGGAAAACTTTGGGAAGCAGCTAGCCTTATGAGAAACAATATAAACAAAAACTTATACTTTTACTTTGTTGATTATTTTTCAGATTTAACAAACAAAATACACCATGATAATGAGTGAGCTTTAAACAGCTTTAAGGAAGATTTGGCTACCCTTTTAGAAAAGCTAGGCTAGCTTTTTTTCTCCTGATTTGAGCCTTCATGCTAGGCTAAGTTAGCAGGCTGCTGGAGGTAGGGTCATATTTAGGCTACTATAAAGACAGGATTGTGGATTTAATCTTAACTTCTAAATCCTTGCAAAAACAAAGTGAGTATGTGTATTTCCCCAAATGTTTTTCCATTTATTTCAGGGATAATGTGGTACTCATTCGCTGTGCTGTCTGTGTTCAAAATCCCACAAGATGAGGGAGTCGGACTGTAGCATAAAGATTTAAAGTTTTCTTCAAATCTTGGACAGAAAGAAATTGTCCTTTTTTTTTTTTTAAATCTACAAAAATTCCCAAATCTGTGGGTGTGGTGTTGTTAGTGGAGATTGTACTGAAACATTTCCTTCTGTGTTTGAGCTCATACTCTCCACTCAGTCATATGAAGACCCCGAGGACACTGCAAACAGATGAGGTGTTGTAATAACATAACTGAAAGATTAACTGGAATGACTTAACCCTTACTCAGTGTGACTGCTGAATGAAATTGTGAGACTTAAGTTGCAACATTTTGGCACTGCTTTGCCCACAGCAGCTGCAGCAGTAGAGGTCTGCCACTAAAGCTTGTGTGTTTCTGGCTGTTTCCTTTCCAATAGGGAGTTGTGGTTGGGCAGCAATGCTAAAAAGTTATTTTGAAATTCTGCAAGAGGCTTGAACGTCATAAGGGGTGCAAACTGATAAATAGTTTATTAGGAAATGTAAAAAGAAAAAAAGAAAGTACTTGTTTTCATGGAACGAAAGTCTCTAACGATGACTAATCAACCTTCTTGTGTTGGATTTTTTCATTTGATTCTCAAGCTGTTTTTTTTCTACGCCTCCTGTTTTTTGGAGGTGATCCCAGTCCATCTCAAATCACTTCCCTGTCTTTTTCCTCCCAGTGTCTCTTATCTAGAAACTGCTCTCTCTTTACTCCCTCAACGCTCTCTCCTTCTGTCCAAATCTGATTTGTCCTTCCAAGAATGCCAGAGGACTTCTTTTTCTCCTCTCCCTCCGTCCTGTCCTGTAAAAGTCAATCGACAGACAAGGCCTTCAGAAAAAAGGGAGTTGTATTAAAGCACCAGATAAAGTAAAGGCTTTGATTTCATGGATCAATGCTTTTCAATTGATCATTCGGAGTCTATATTGGGGAGACAGGCAGGAAGATTAACTGTCGAGCGTGATGAGGGAATATGAGAAAAACAAGCTTTCAAAGGCTTTTTGAAGTCAAAGGGTGTCTATGGGGAAATAATTGAAAGTTATACCTGATACTGCCACTAACCCACACTGTATATATTTAGTCAGTACCAGAATTTAAAGGGGGAGCTCCAATTGCATCAGCTGGGAGGTGAGGTGTTTCCATCTCTGACCCATCTGGAAGTGTTCAGAGGAGAATGGACCCAGATACACAATGAGTCCCCGAGGTCTGCCATGCAGTGCACAACCCGAAACTCCTGTCATTAATATCATTGCAGGGAAAATGGAAGGTGGAAGAAAATGTGTCCATGTGCATGTGAAAGAAGAAGTATCTAAGACATGTCAGTGATGCATTAGTGTACATGCGTGCAATCACCACACCCTGCTCTGTGCCCCTTGACACCATTTTCCATCGCATGATCGGCTTGTCTGCTGCAATATTCCTCTATGGTTTCAGACGCTTTTGAACACTCACGCACTCTCACCCGCAACTGGAACCAGAGCAAGACCTCCCTCTGCAGTGTCTCAATCCATTTTTTTTTAACAAATAACATCTGTTTTTGGTGATGCACATGGTTGCACCAGATAGCTTGTGCATGTGTGTGTGTGTGTGTGCCTTTTACTGACTTTGCGGTTGCCCCCTTAGTGAGACACAGGCTGAGAGCTCATGGGAAATATGCACTCAGGCACCCGGTGTCCTGAAGGAGGCACAGGGAGGAAATGAATGAAAGATTTCTGATTATCTCAGTGTAACATGATTTCTGGGTTTAATTTGTTTTTAATTATACATGTGGTTTCTGAGTCGCTTGTGGAAGAATTTTGTTGTTGGTTAATGATGTTATATTTGATAAAACCTAAGTGGTTGATTACCGTCATAATCCAGAGCAACAGACGGTCTCTAAAGCAATACAACTAGCCATACTTTCAGGTGTTTAGTGATTGATCTTTTGGCCTCATTACAACAGTATATGTGCAGCGGAGTACAGCATAACTTTGATTTATCATAACTTATGATAAATCAAATCTGCTGCAGAAGTATTTTTTTAGTTGTAAGAAGTTAAACATTAATTTCGATACATTAAGGGAGTGAGAAACAAATGGACATTGAGAAAGACTGACTTTTGTAAAGAACCTTTAGAGATTACAAAATACTGTTGTGTTATGTTAAGTGTGATCACTACAGTGTGTGAAGCATTACCCTGGAGAGCCAACACAGGTGTTAACATTGTTTCCCTCGTTAAATACTTCAAAGCCAATTTCGGACTATTTTGAGATCGGCATTGTCAGCTAGCTATACCTCTTCTGGCCTGGGTACATTAACCCAGGTAACCCCATCTGCAGCCCTTAGTTGTGTCTTCCCTGTCCTTTCTCTTGTTTGTGCCAGTTGCACACAACACACAAACGGTACAGAAACCTGTACATCGAAAGAAAACTTAGCTTTACTTTTTCCATGCTAAATAGAAATGTTAGCATGCTAACATTAACTTTAACAGTAAACATGCTACATATCTGCTAAGCCTAGCCAAATTGAAATTTTCATGAAACGCTAAGCCATGTAAATGTTGGTACTTAGCTAATAATTTATGTTTTTAGTGCTAAAAAGCAATACTAGCATAACATGCTAACATTACCTTTAACAGTAAACATACTACATATCTGCTAATCCTAGCTTTGTTGACATGTCATGAATAGCAAAAAAAAGTATCTGTTTTTAGAGCAATACTGGCATACCAACATTCAAAACTAAAATCGCAAACATGGCTATGTAGACATGGTATTTTGATAGCAAAAATGGTTACCATGCTAATGTTAGCATTAAGCACAAAGCTATGCTCAGTCTGAATTCAGCCTTAAGGAAGATGGCTGCAGACAAGTTATACCATGAGTCATTCTAATGGTAAACTGGAGCATTTCTTCTAGAGTATTTTCTTAGTAAATGAATCAGTTATCTGTCAAGCTCATGCTTTAACTTGTGATGACAGTTTATCATCTGCCAGTGAACAAATTAAATCTGTAGATAGCCTACTGTTTAAAGAAGATAATGTGTTTATTCTCCCTGGAGATTATCTGTTGTTTGTGTTCTTTGAGAGCTTCCTCAAGAAGCTGAGCCTTTTCCGCCTAATTTGATCGTACAATCATTTTAGGATAAGTGGTCATTCCCTTTATGTACGAGTCATTGGCTGAATAACATTACTGTAATCCTGTTATATCTTCTCCATTTATGCCTAACACAAGGTTTGAAAGGGTTTAAGTGATGATGTATCAAACAAAGAAGGGCTTTCTTTTGATAATTAACAAACCCCTTCTCTGAAACTTATATGTGACACAACACAATCAGTGAGATACACTGAGATGGGGCTGACACAAAGCAGGTACTGTAGTTACTTATATTATTTGTCTTGAGGACACTTTAACAGTGTGTCTACTCTAATCTCAGAGGCCCAGGTGATGCATGATCCAACTGATTCTTGTTGCCTAAAACTCACACTGCCCGCCTGCTTTACTTTTTTTATGAAGGCTCATAATGGTACTGCTCCAAGGTGCAGTGAAATCTAGTCCTGTCATCAGAATAAAAATCACAAAAGGAGAATTTACAAGAGAGAGAAGGGATAAGTTCAGGATGTGAGCGAAGACAAACAAGTAAATAGAAGGTAGTTTGACAGCATTTGTCTCAACTTTCAATTGGATTATGAGACTCATTTTGACCAGAACTTTGTATGCTCAATGGTTCATTTCATCAATATTGAGAAAGTTAACTTAAATTGATATGTTTAAAATCTTGCCAATGCTTGTCCTTTTCTCTCCTTTTCCTAAGGAATGACCTTAAGACCAGAGAGGCCTGTTTCTTTGCCAAATCCAACTCAGACCAGACCCAGAATCCAAGAAATTCACATCCCTCTAATCATCCCTCCACCGACACAGTCCAGACAGCCACACAGACCGGGCCAACGAGTGCAGACCAACACGCACACGATCAGGACCAGTCAGCCAGGCCAGCCGTCCAGCCCCCAGCAGCCAGGCCACCCCACCCTCCCTCTGGTTCCGGTCAGGCCAGTGGTGGAGACAGGCGAGGCCGGACCTCCAGGGTACATGCGCAGGGTGACTGTGCGCAGAGGGTCTGAGGACTCGTTGAGCATGCCGGTCAAAGGATTTGCTGGCGCACCAGGTGAGTACAGCTTACAGGGACCCTTTTTTTTAAACACATAGAAACATATAAATCTGTTATATCCTTATCTGTGTTAAAACAAAACTCACCAGACTCCTGTTTTTATTCCATTAGAGACTAAATGGATTTAATTGACAAAGCTCATTTTTACAAGGGCAGAAGTACAGGGAATAGTGGCATATCAAATAACCACGGGAATCTTAAGAAGACATGCATGAGTACATATATTAACTGTACTGTGATAAGAAGCAATTTCTGTTCTCAAGTTTTCAAGATCTTGATTTGTTTATCTTGCATGCCCAGAGTAAAACATAGCAATAAGTTTAATTTACCTCATTAGTGTGGGAAATGGCAGCATGGCATGTCATGGTCTGACACTGTCACAGTGAACAGCCTTTTGTTTAGTTTTCTAGATCGCCATAAAAATATCCCATTATCATGAGAAAACTAGCTTTGTGACAAGTAAAGGTAATAAATTAATTTGCTTCAGTGTAAGTCAGCTTTGTTGTCCTGAGATAACGAGGAAAATAAGTTGAGAAAGCAACTGAAATTATCAAATTTTTGTTTAATAAGATACTTCATTGTCATTGTATGTAATACTACATCATTTTGGTGGTGACAAGCAGCCCAGCAGCAACAGACAAGATACAAAATATAAATTATTAAAAAAAAATACAAGCAGCAGATTAAAGACGAGAGTGAACAACGCAACAATAAAGATAATCGAATCCTCGTTATCGTAGGTGACTGTATTTCAGCAGGTTTAAAATGCAGTAGTGCTACATCATCCAGGAACATTTTGTGGATGCATGTCGGCCTCGAGCTTCTGTACATAAAACCTACATTTTTAACCAATACCTATTAATAGCAACCACAGGGCACTGACCTGGGACAAACAGGTTTAGTGAAATGTCCCTTTACCAGTGATAGCAACGTCATGAAAAGGAGCCGAGCTTCTTTCTACTGGTGGTTTTAAGGGAATAATTGGCACAACAAATTGTATGTAAAAAAAAAATATAAACTGTTGATGTGCGCACACATGCAAGGAGAAGACTTGCAGCACTGTTCTTTTGACTGTCTGTTGTTGAATGAGCCGCATTAAAGTTTGTTTGGTTCTTGACGGTATTTCTGTTCTGCAACGTGCAATCTGATAATATGACAAAACACACACAGAACATAAACAGAACTACAGAGGGGCACTCTTCTATCCATGCTTGGTTTAATGTTTTCTACCCTAGCAGCAACGATGATCTACATTATATTAAAGAATTAACTGCATTCAATACTCAAAAACGTTATAATTTATGTGTTTATACTGTAATTCCAATACAATTATCCTCTATGTTTTTAGCCACTAGTCTTATGATGAAGTTACAGTGCCTTATAATTTATGATTCTAAAATACTTATGTACCTCTTAAACACTTTGTTATTACCACCTCATTTCCAAACACTTGTTTTCTTCCTCTGTTCTTAGTGTTTGTCTTGGTATCCAAAAAGTATTTTAAAGAGCCCATACTACATAATTTTACTGTAACTCACAGACTGTAATACAGATTTTAACCACAGATTCTGATGTACGCTCTTCTTGTTAAGTGCCTAAATAAATCCTGGAACTACAGCCTGTCATCATCTGTCATCAGCACAATGACAACAAGGGAAAATTTAACGACACAGTGTCATAAGTCTGGCACCATGGAGAGCGGGGCTGAGCCGGCATTACCACATATGTGACATAATTTATGTTTGTCGTCTTTTAAACAGTGCTGTCAGTTCATTACATAAGACACACTCATGTAGTTCAGATTCAGGATCTGTTTTGTTCTGTTCAGCATTTGTCGCACATGGAACCAATAACGAAAGGTGGAATTAGCCATGCACTTTAGTTTTAATGTCATATGCACAAAGGAATGCTGAGCTTGAAAGGGTTTTTATGGAGAACGAAAGAGAGAACAAGATATGGGGTGAATTAACCGGCATGCATGTAATCCTGTTAGGAAAACAAATCTGAAAACAAAACAGTGACTGTCGGGAAACTGTCCATTTTAGCACAGTTCTTACATTCCTATTAAATCCATTTTCGTCAAGAATCTTAGCCTGGGAATAAAAACTTTTTAAATATTAAAATCCATGCAATAATGATAGCTATAGTATGGCGTGTAATATTCCTTATTTGTTATTAGGACATCAGCATTAAAGTGGAAGTTACCTCGTCATTTTTTCACTTTGTTGAGTATTTTATCTGTTATGCGCTCATTTGTTGAATTCTAAGCTAAGCCAACAGAGATATCTGCAGGGTTAAATCCAGTTTAAAAAGCTTAGGGGAGACTTTACAAACCTGATTCTGCTCGTACTGTACATGCCAGTGTCCTGGTACAGCTAAATCAGAATCAAACTGAAAAAGAGGCTCTCAAAACCCAACATTTCCCCGCCTAGATTATAACCTGCTGTCTTTAAATTTCTACTTTCTCTGGGAAATCACCCCACTGTGCTTTGCCATAATGATCACATGTGAAACAACACAGCAGCGTCTGGCAGGAGTGTTCACTAACCCCGTGTCCTCACATGATGATAAAACATGATGTGTTTGTCATCTGTGTCTTTCGCAGGCTATCCTCCCCTACAGGCTGCGTCTTTCAAGCCTCAATCAGCGGGCCGCCAAGGTACTGTCGCAGTTCATCATCGAGTTACACCGCATGTGTCTGCAGGCTCTGCCATCCTACTACACCAGTGTAAAAAATTGGAAAGGCTGTGAATAATTTGTAGCCTGGCAGTGTGTGGGAGTGGGAACTGGATGTGTTTAGTTTAAGAAGGTGTGGGTGGATTTAAACTCATCTGCAGGCACTTACCAGAAAGTTTTACCCTGTTTCATTTGATGATGATCAAGAAAATTGCATTATTGAAGTAGGTAATTGATATATTCCCTGAGAAGATCTTCTTCTTCTTTTAAGCTATTTACAGACTCATAAAAGCCCACAAACACATATTTGTTAATACATTCAGTGGGAACATTATAAATATATAACTTGAGGCTTATTTTGTAAAAACGTCTATAAAAATAGAAGTGTCAACCCTGCAGCAGATAGCTGTGACTACAATTAACACTCTATTTTTGTGCCATGTAGTTCCCGTAGCAGCAAAGGTGCCATGGAACCCGATGTATCAAGCTTTGGTTGCATCACCAGGTAAAATCCATCTTGAATGTATTTTTCTCAATTGTAGTGCCTCCATTGATCCCCCCCCCCCCCCATTAATCCTTATCCTATTTGTGAGGAAGTAACTCGTATTACCAGTTACTAAATATAAATGCACCAGAGAGTATCTTTGAAATAAGGGGACAAAAATGGTCTTACTGTACATCCATTTCGTTTTGTTCCAGTTTCAGTCGACAACAGCGCCTTTGCAGATCCCTTCTCCTTTTGTGCTGGCCTCACGCAGCAGTCGTTCTCCGGAGAGTTCGGCGTTATTCGCTTCAACAGAGTTCTAGTCAACGACGGTGGACACTACAATCCCCACACAGGTACTACTACAACAAAAACGTAACATTGATTTAGTTTCAAGGTTACCATGAAACTGCTCAGTGACTTGCTGATTCATTTAAAGTCGCTCATACAAATCAAACATTCAAGTGTGAACAGCTGCCAAGATGCATCGCAATCCAATAATTCAAATCGCTTACAAAGCACGTCTTAGGCAAATAGGCTGTCAATGCACGAGGAGTCAGAGCTGCCAATGTCAGCAGTGTCAAAATAAAGTACAATAAAAATATTCTTAAAAAGCTTTTGGTACTTAGCTAGCTACAGACTGATATAATCAGGGTCCTTCGACCCTCCAGCTGAGGTGATGAAGGCACCTTAGAGACACAGAGTAGAGTTATGTACACATGGATGTGTCTCAACTTTCTACTTCAAAACCAAGTGTAGGGACACCAGTAGCCTAGGGGTCAATGTAATGAACGGACGCTACAGTCCTCCAAGCGGACGGTTCAGGTTCGAATCTGACATGTGGCTCCTTTCCTGCATGTCATTCCCCACTATCTCTCTCCCGATTCCTGACTCTATCCACTGCCCTATCTCTTAAATAAAGGTATAAAAAGCCCCAAAACTAAAAACAAAACAAACAAGTGTAAACAGTTTGAAAATAAGCTACAAGCAGGCAAACAAAATGCTTAAGGAGCTGACGGATTCTAAATCAGAGCCAAAAAGAATGTGACTATCTTATTTGCATTCACCTGGTAGACTAAGAAAATTCTCTGAAAGAATGCCAGCCTTGCTGTGAACGTGCTGGTTGTGTAAAAAGGCCCAGCTTGCAATTACTTTAATAAGATTGTGTTAAACTAAAGAATCCCAGCATCCCAAAAAGGATGTTACTGAACTAAATTGTTTGGCTGAGCCTCAACAGCGTTGGAATGAAATGTTTTGAAGACGTAGGATTTTGGATTTTTATGCACATATTTAATTGGATAAGCATATGAATAGGAGGACTGATTACACTGGACAAAACTTGTTTTAATGTTCATGTGGGTATCTGACGATTGTTTTAAGACTTATCTGTGAACTGAATCTTTTACAAAATAATTGTGAGGGAAGGCTATGACGATAAGGATGAACATGTGACATTATTCATCAATCATTATTGATCTTTTCTCCTCTCTACAGGGATCTTCACTGTACCTCTAGATGGCCGATACATGATCTCAGGACTGCTGACAGCAAAGCAGGGCAACCAAGTGCAAGCGGTCCTGTCCGTGTCTAACCGCAGCGTCCAGAGGCTGCAGAGCGCGGCGGGGCCAGTGGGCGGTCAACACGGGGGCTCAGCTGCTGGTAACTGCGGGGGCTCTGTGTCCTTCAGTCTGATCCTGCCCCTGAGGAAAGGAGACCACGTGAGCCTGGTGAGGACCAGAGGTCAGCTGGACACCAGCGAGGCCAGGGAGATCCTCTCCACCTTCAGTGCCATCTTCCTGTATACACCACAGGCCAAAAGATAGCTGGAGCTCAGCCGCGCACCAAAAGAGAAAGGACTAGTTTGATCGCAAAAGAAGGACAGGAGGGAAATATCACTGATTTGCTGTGATGCAGCTAATTCACCACGCAGGGCCACCGTGTTCTGAATTCAACTTAAAGTCATTATAGTGCAATTTTTAAGCCATGTCCTAAATTAACCTGAATACAAGAAGCAGAACTTGTTTCTAATATATTTGATTTCCAGTTGCCTTTTGTACCTATTGTGAATGTCTTGTATATACAAGTGTTTATAAATTAACATTAAAATTCATAAAGTGTGATGTTAACTTGAACAGAACCGTCTCAGAGATTACATTTACACAATCTGAACACAGCACGAGAACATAATGTTTGTTCTTAAAGTAGCCATGATGGATCACCTGTTACAGTGAGAGCTCACTCCTTCTTGTTGTGTAATAGACGCTGGACAAGGAAAGAATGATTCATAATAAACTAATGTGGAAAAACATCATGTTAAGCAACACAACAAGCTTTTATTCATGCTACAAACTTTGCTGGCTTTGGAGAATGGTCATAGAAAGTAATGTTAGAAGGCAAAATCCCACTGGAGTCATTACGTAAAGTGGGTGTGGACAAAAAATACATTTCCCCTTTCCTCACTACTGAGACTGAGAAAATATCCCAACAGCACTAAGCAGCAGCAGCAGCAGGGAATTTAGCCTTAGGTCCCGCCTTTAAAGAAGGAGAAAAATACAGATTTCTATTCAGCCTCAGAGTGAGTTACAGTTTTTATAAATATTTAATGTTTGTGTTTTTCGGTAAAACAAACAGGATTTTTGGATTTAAACTACAATAACCTCCTTCATGTATTGTTGCTTTAAAAAAAAAGAGTCAGCAACAGGGTAAACGTCACGCCACTCGCCTGTGGTTACGCTTGAACTTTTTGACTCTGACTGGAGACAAGAAAAACACACACAAACGTATTCAGTTAGAAACTTTATTTAATACAAATATGACCACAAGCCACACTTTGTCAGCTTCATTAGGGCCAATATTTTCTTCTTCTTACAACGTATTTTGTTCTTTTAAACATACTTTTAAACCACATTTCTATACAAATCAAACACAGCATACACTTAAGGTATTTCTGTTGGTCAGACACAATCAAATAGCAAGCATTGCCTCCAAACAGAAAGAAACAACACACACAGAGTTCCACAAAAGATCATACACTTTATAAGAAATAATAAAACAAAAGGCATCGGAAACAGAAGAAGAGTGATGATCAGCGTTTTATACTGGATCATTTTCCACAGCGGTCGAGTGAGAACAAACAATATTACATACCATGTATCCCGGGGGTCAAAGGGGATGAAGTGTGAGTTTTCCACACGAGATGATTTTACTTTCATAGAAAGAATGGAATTCCTTTTTGTTAAATCATAAGATATATCTATTTGACTTCACCAAACTGTATAGAGAACAAGCAAACCAATCAAAGCAGAACACACATCTTAACAATCATGGAAACATCTGGACTACAGAGTGTAAAAAAGAAGAAGAAAAAGACGATTAATAGAGACTAATCCAGAACTAGCCGCTGTTGTAAATTGTGCTTTTTAATCATGAACTGTTTTTGCCGGTCTAAGTCCTGCTCATACTCTTTTCTGTTGTTTTTTTTAATCCTCACAAGCACAAATAAGCATGCTGCTGTTACACATGTGCACAAGGTATGATCCATGTCAGTGGAGTGGCACATCTGCCCTCAAGTCTCTTCCTATAACACACACAAATAATGCCACTGAAGCGCTTCAAAAAGCTTTCTGTTTACAGTCAAGTATTTCCTGTTTATCCCCAAACAAAACCTATTTGGCTCTTCCTCCTTTCATCAGAGGCTTGGGATCAGTCTTTTATCTCTCACTCTCTCTCACACTCACACACATAAAAACTCATATACACACACAGAGGCTAAGGGTTAACTCTGTTAGCACCCAATACAAACATAATTTTGTTTTTACTCCTCAAATTTTTCCTTGCAAACTACAAGTACAAACCCACTTTCAATAATTGCTTTTATCAACATAATTCAAAGTATTTCTCTCCGAGGTGTCACTCGCACAACAAAGAGGTAAATCGAGAACCCTCCATCCTGCTTTAATTGCATACTTAGGTCTGTAATCTATGAAGACCTTTGGTGAAGTGCATGTGGGTGAGAGGCGCTCTGAGCTGTGTCTCTGGGTGCAGCTTGAACAAAAGTGCGTTGGAAAAAGTCTCGATAAAGCCACTGAGGGAACGTAAGCAAAGGGTGAGTGATGCTGTCACCCCAAACAGCAGCACTCAGCGATTATGCACGCGCACACACACACACACACACACACACACGTTTAACACACAGTTAAATCACCCAAAAAGTCCTATTAAAGAAGTCCTTGCAAGCTAACATCCTTCATTGTTATCTGTTCAAATCTGCTTCTTTCAACTGTTCAACTCAAGCATCATAATTTACATTTACACACGTCTTTTAATCCTCAAGCTGAGACTTTGCTATGCCGTCCTAAGGAATGTGAGTGTACCTTACATGTTGAAAGATTCACTGCAAAACAAATGAATACAGGTCGTTGTGAAAATGGGATACAAGATTTAAAAAAAAAAAAAAAGAGATCGTACAAGGCCTATTAGTTACGGTTAAGTGCTTGGTAACCTGCGTCCAGTCACATAAATACCAATTTGAAGTATTTCAACATTGCATCGGTGATAAATTAGTTTTTCAGACGAGCAAAGGCATCACGATAGAAATCAAATAACTTAAACATATCAATTATCATAAATAATGACTGCATTGTTAACAAAACATACTTGATTCGCCAGAGCTTGTATAACAGAACAAACATACTAAAATAACAGTAAGACAACATACCATGAAGCGGCTTCATTTTGTTTTTGAGTCACATCAGAAGTGTGGATCTTCACATACTTGTTGGCAAAAGTTTATCCCTGGTATGACCTTGAATATTAACAATACTGAACATGACTCATTCAGTATGAACATCAAAAACTCTCCGAGGGGAAAAAGTGATGATCTGAATTCTGCTTTGCCGACAGCAGCTAATGAGCACCGTCGGTCCAGAGTGGACAGAGTCAGAAACAAAAACTTAACACCTTCGGCAGTATTCCCACCTGTTCTACATCACGTTTCTGTAGGTACTGTAGGCGTTTCTGTACATTTCAATGTAGGGAGGGGTGTAGCATATTAGCAGTCTACATTACCATTTTAACTTGATGCTTTAGAACAGAAAAAAAGCCTCCAAATGAACCATGGATCTCATCCATCTAGGCAAACATTGCAGCCACTGCTAAATAATGCTGGAACAAACACTGTGCTGTCATCGTCTGTCCCGTTTTAATTAACAGTGTTTGTATTTAGCTTTAAAATTAAAATTGCAATTCTTCAGGGCAATTATAAGAGTTGAAAAACATAATTAAAGAAAACAACGTATCTTCCTGCTGCAGCTCAGTCTCTAGTGCTCGAGGCTCATACCTAGTATGGGGCTTCAGTCACTTCCCTAATGGCAAATACAGACCACCCTGTTGGCTAGAAGGTACAGAGAGATAGAAAGTAAAGTCTCCGATCTAAATCCCTGTTCTGTGAAGGGGGCTAAAGAGTGCTCACTGGGTTTAGATGCCTTCACGGGCATGAGGAATGGTGATTATTTATTTGGTGTTAAGGTCGTCCAAGGATGAACATTTTGAGAGATTATTCACCAGGATTTACGACTCTAGAGATCACTACCACTCGTCTCTAATAAGTTATTACAGTTTAGAGGCTGTTTTGTATTTATAGTCATAACCCTGTTACTGTGTCAAAGTCATTATAGACTTTTGTACATGTATGTGTCTGAGAACTAGAGAGGGGAGTCCATGTAGTTCCCAAAGATGCATTCAAGTGCACAGTCCAATTGCAGCGATATGAATACCTGGGTATCCATATGAGCTGGATCAGAGGAGATCATCAGGGTTGATGACTGGTATTGGCTGTCTCCAGTAACAGAATGAGCTGTACTCTGGCATGAGAAAGGCTTCGTTCTGCTCTTTACTCAACAGAGGGAACACGTGCTCCACCAGCTCGCTCAGCCTGCCGTAACTGTGGAGGGAGAAAAAAACACAAGGTCAAAAGAGTAGTGAGTGATATGGACAAATCTTAAAATAACCCCAATTATTTTAGTCAAATGGCAAAAGAAAGAAGGAAAACAGAGAAATAAAATGCAGTTTGTTGGATTTTGGCCGATTGAGGGCAGCAAAACAAGCTATACACAGCACTTTCATATCTTACTATATAAAGTAATTACGCTCCTTTTAGCTCTGTTTTGTTCTCCACCTGAGAAAGTGGACAGGTAGCGTACAGAGTTGTTTAGATTTTATGCTTGCCGCTGCTTAAACGAGGTTGATAAGAATGATATGAAAGAACCAAAACAAACATGAAGGGCTGTGAAACCAAAACAACGGGCTGAAAGCCGCAAAAATAGCTCCAAAAATGTGCATAGACTGCCGAGTTTGGATGAACTTTGATAATGATTAGTGCCGAGTTTCCTGCAGCTCTTTAAAGTTAAAGGGGCCGCTCTAAAAAACACCCTCAGCCTAAACTACTATTGTAGAAAAACACCAATTGATTGAGATCCTCCTGCAGCTATATGTGAGACAGCAACTCTGAATACTGTTGGATGCTCTGTTTGGATCAGGTCACCCCCCCCCAATGTTCTCTGTTTCATCTGACAGTTTGTCATTTTCTATTTTATTTAAAGCTGTTCTGAGAGGGAAAATGATAGGTTACTTTTTTAATCTGAAAAAAAGTTTAAACAAAGTGGATCACTTACAAACTAATTTGAAAAACCTGGACATTGCACACAAAACAACATTTAATCAAATAATTGGGGATAGACAAGAAAAAGATGAATGAAATCTACTCAAATGAAATGAAAAGAAAGCAGATCTTTCTTAGAATCTTTCTTTGACAAAGACATTACGAGGCAGGAGGACAATCAGGGAAGCTACTGGCTTACAAAATGAAAAAGCAACTAGCAGAAAACAATTTATAAAACAAATAACCCTGAAACAAACTCCATTCACTGCTAATAAAAAGACATACATGGGTCATTTAAAAGTTTCTACAAAACGTATATACACAGCCAAAAATAGATGAAACAGAAATGAAAGCCCTTTCTGATCTAATAAATCTCCCTAGAGTGAGGGGAGATCGACATAATCTCCTGCTTAGTGAAATTTGAAGAAATTAAAAAAGCAATATCACACTTAAAACCCAATAAGGCAGCAGGGCCTGATGGTTTTCCCTCACAGTGGTATAAAGAAATGAAAGATCTACTGATCCCTACAATCAAGACCACATATAACCACGTGCTCCTGACTGGAATAATTCCTCCCTTCGGTCGAGAGGCGCTGATCTCTCACGATACCAAAAGAGGGGTAAGGATCAACTTGACTGTGGACGTTACCGTCCAGTAAGTGTGCTGGATCAGGATCATAAGATCTTTACCTACATTTTGGCCAAAAGTGCCTATAGAAATAAAAATAATAATAATAATAATCTCAAGGTTAAATAGAGGGCTTCAAGAGGTGAACATAGAAATCACCACCTCCATAAAACAAAAATGAGGAAAGGAAACTAATATAAACATCTCGAAGCTTGGGAAAAATACTTTGGAAGATAACGAGCTTGAGTCGACCTCATGGAGATCATCCGGCTGGAGGAGTCTTATTAAATACTAAATTACACCTGTTCAAAAATCGTCTACAAATAACAAAACCAAATACTTATTTGGGATACTGGGCTTTGCTAACAGAAAGGCAATAAGTAATAAATGACTCAAGCCAGTTAGATTGATATGATGTTATTCATGACAATTATATAATGTAGGAAATCACATTTTCTTTGAGGCTTCTGTAAAACACATTTCAGGAACTATGGATAAAATGTTAAAATGAAATCCTACAGTACAACTCCCCTTAGTGCCCATCCTTAATTTAAACTGGTTTACTGAACTTGTAAACACCTGTACATGTCTCCTTCTGTGTTTGTTTTCTTATGAATGGAGAGACACCCCATGTCTTCATTACTATGTCGATTTGCTCTATTTTGTGTTAGCTTGTTTTGTTGTGTAGTCATTTTCAAACAAACTGAAAAGTGGGCTCACTCTGGAAGTTGTCTAATGACGACTGCACAATCGTTTGTGAATATGTGATTCCAAGGCAAAATGAGTCACCAGGACCCTCCCTTGTACTTACGAGGACTTGTTTCCCTTGGTCTGCTCCTGGATCAGCTCTCCCTTGGGGTTGACAGTGAAGATCCGACACACTGGAACTCCCACCTCCTTGTAGGCGAACACATCCTGCGTAGCGACAAAATAAACATGTGGTGTAAATATCAACTAAAGAATTATACTGAAATACATGCCTCTTTCATTGTCACACTGAAGTTTATGTTTCCAGACGTTTAAGTGTCATGCATATCTCAGGCTGCTAACGTCTGGGTAATTAAAGTATCTCAATTAAACTCATTTAATGATGAAAAATTAGCAACTAGGCCTTTGAGCCATTAGACGATCTTTCAGAAAGTAGCACTCATAAATTATACACAGCGGTACACACTGACATAAGCATGTCCACAACATTAACCACACATTTCCTGTTTGTGTCATCCTAGTGCTCATAATGACAACATTTACAGACTGAATGATTTGGTGGACAAGCTGGAGACTGTGTATGTCTGTGTGTGTTTCTTCTCTTGTTTTCTTTTCTTTGGCGAGCATTAGGGACAGGCTGAGGTTGGATGGCTGGCCCCGTGCTTCATCTAGGTGTTGGTGTTTACGCAGCTGAAGATGAGATGCTGTGCCCGGCTTGAGCTCCCTTGCACAGACAATGTCACATGGGAACGTTCTTCTCCGCCAGTGACCTCAGCCCAGGTTCAGCCCAGTACTGATTTCATATGTTTGTGTCTGCTAATTGATAGCCAAACTGTCATGTTGATCTTGCAATACATCATCACTGCATTGACTTTTGAAAAAACACGGCTCACTGACATGTAACAGTGAGAGCGCTAATGTCCGTGAGTCTGACATCTTTAAACATCCATTAACTCACATTAGTTCGATTCCCAAAGGCGGCGTGGAATGGCTGCTTGTTATGCTGGAACAGGTTCTTGATATCTGTAAGGCATTCAATCTTGAAGATCTCTGGTTTCTTCTCAATGACCTCCCTGAAGCAAACAGACAGTTTGATTAGTGAGACAAACATATACATGTCCTTACCATGGGTCAGCTCTAATTACAGTTAACTTTACTGAACACATGTTTACTTTGAACCCAAGCTGCTTTCTTCTATTTGGATTAAACTTTGTAATGTAATATGTAATATGTATATAAAGCGCTTTTCAAAATATGCAAAGATACTTTACAGTCACATTATAAAAGGAAAACAACCGTTTAGAGGAGACAATGCAGTAGGTAGCAAAGCTATTGCACAATATTGTATCATATATATTTCTCTACGATGCTGAACAGCAAGACATAAGCAACCAGAGAAATAAGCAACCAGGTCTATGGAAACAAACTCAAATAAATAAAAGCTCAAAACATGCAGCGACCTTACCTACCACAATGTGTAAGAGAGAGGCCGCTTGATCACAGTATATGTATGAAGTTATGTCTGCATTGCATAAGCAACCATCAGCAATAGCCTACTGTAACTTGTCATTTTACATTTTCCTTTTTCAACTTTTCCATGCAGACTAAAGTCAAGATGTTGAACGTTTGAGGTTATTTAATGTGTTGAAAAAATTCTCCTAGGATAGTTCAGACTTTACAAACTTCTTCTCAGAAACTACAATAAAGCAGATTTCAATGAGATGATGTTTTACTGTAACCCAGTGCATTTGACTGGTCTCCCAGTTAAGGTTGGATCCATTATTATAACGCGCTCCTTTTCTTCCATTCTTTATTTTTCATTTTCCTGTATTTTGCCCACTTAGTCCTGGGCATTGTTAGGGGGAAGGGGAGTGGTGGGGGTAAATGGGGGAACGAGGTTGGAGACAGATCCTGCAACAGGACCAACTATCGTGTTTAGCTTTATCAGAGAGAGCTGGGAGAAAAACAGGAGGGGTTCATTTAGGGAGCAAGGCAAGCCCAAATAAGAAAACTACACTTTAGAAACAAGCCCAAAAAACCACGACAATAAACAAGTCGCTTTTCATAAGCGGACCTGGCAACCCTGGACAGAGGGATATGAGCTAAAAACTTAACACAAAAAAATAACCTGATAAAAGAAAAAAAATCCCATGTGACAGGGGCCCTGTATTGATTCAATCCTGTACAGATAAAGATCCACATCCTGCAGGCTCCTATAGTGACACAACAATGGTGTAGATGAAAAGGTTGCACAAAAATCCATGATGAGGTATGAGGTTTGAAATACAGAAGAGCAGTTTCTCACATTCTACTGAACAGTCTGTGCTGATATCTTATATTGGTACAAAATTAAAGCTTTGGCCATTTTAAATACAGTGAACTGAGAATGGCTCTAAACGGCATAAGACTGCCTTTTGTGTGCTCTGTGTTTCTACAGTGTCTAAGCCATAAAGAAGGTACAAACACTTGATGATGATGTGAAGCAACTACCACTGCCTGTGTCAACATGTATGTGTTATTGCCTTTTAATTAACTTTAATTAACGGTTTTCAACTAAATAAAATGCAATAAACTGTATTTATTGGTTTCATACGGTTCCGAATTAAGAACACTTATGGTACTTTTTCCACAAAAAATAGCTTAAATATATATGTTTTAAACATTGCTTTGAAGAATTTTTTTATCATGAACATTTTTGAGTTGTGAATTCTAGAAATCAGCAAGTTGCTATTTTGTAACATTTTCAAAACAGGTAAATAATAATGCCATGAAGAGACAGCAGGAGAATTCTAAAAATGCTTATTCCTAGTTCTAGGATCTGATGGCAAGCTGTAATTCAATACTTAGTTGGAAATTCATGGCTTTGAGTTTCCTTCAGTCTTATCAACCTCACCATTAGAAAAGTTGATTATAAGGACATGGCTTTGAAAGGATTCTGACCGTAAAACTTGTGAACATTTAATGTGAAAGCAAGTCTGCAGGCAAAAGGATCAAGAGTTGAAAGACAGACAAAGAAGGGATGGTTTGAAATCTAAATATATTGTGCATGATATGGACTTTAAGAGAAGAGCTTTTGGCTTTATGACACTGAAACTAGTTACTGTGCCTCTTTGCCTCTAGATATTAGAGTAAAATCTTGTACCTGTGGAAGGCAGAGAAAAGGCTGCTGGGAGACAACATGAGAGGTCCCCGGGGTAGAATAGTGCCTTCATCATTGACCCACTGCAGGTAACCTCTTGTCATGTCCGCCATGCCAATAGCACGCGCTGAGCAGTACAGGAACTTGTAGCCATTCCTGCAAATATGGAGAGCAGCACTCATTAGCAGATGTTCCAATACAGGTTCATATTATGGCCATCACTAGCAGCTACCAAGAATAGCACTTGAATTATGTCAATTATATCTGTTGGTCTCATTATGTGCAGAAGTCCTACTATGAAAAATTTACATAGGAAAGATTATTATCTATTTCAACTACTAATTGTTTTTACTTCCTCCCATGTGTATCAAACTATATATTCTCTGTATGAATAAGAAAGGCTGAGATTCAAGTTTTCAAACTCACTAAAGGAATAACATTAAAAAAAGTGGCCAAACACTGACATGGGCTTAAGCGGTGCTTTTACAATAATTTGGTCTTGATTAAACTTCCTGAGTCATCCACCTCAGAGCCCCCCACGCAAACACCGGGAGGAAATATCAACTCCACAGGGAGACGATTGGGAATCAAACCAGACAGACCTAACCACTGACCGGCCATTCATCCTTCCTCTGTGATTAATCAGTGTTGTTGTGCACTTACTCAGCTACTGAGTGGTAGAGCTTGGCAATGCCCTGGTGGGTCCAGTCCTTCCCCAACTGTGGCAGGATTTGTCCAAACACATCTGACCTGAAACATTACACAAACACATACAAACATTAGCGACATAAAGACACAGACATCTGTTGTGGACATCACTGCGACACAGACTCTACAAACGTAACAGATGTTAAGTAATAGTCGGGGAATACATAGTAGATCAATAGTAAAGGCCGTGAAAGAAGATCACATAAAGCATCATGACCACTTTAGCAATTCATCATAAAAAGAGAACATTATGGACTGTTTTCCACTAATGAGGATCACTGGCCCATATGGGAGGCACTGTCTCAACCCAAGCCAAAAGCTGCATGTACTTTCAGACAGAAATGTAAATGGGCTCATTACAGTCCCCGTGCTCTTTACCCTGTTACTCAAAGAAAGCCACAAGCCACAGGTTGACCTAAAGGGTCACAGGGATAATACGCTGCAGTCAATCTGAACCTGTTTGATGTTGAGCACCTATGAACCTACGTGTGGGGGCGTCAGGAACGCCACACGGCATCGGGTTTGCGTCAGAGGAGATGAAGCCAGCTTTTAGATAATTAAACAGCTTAACGTGAATAAAACTGGATTATAGAGTGAATATCTGGTATTCTAGAGGGACTTGAGATTGTCCACTGCAATTGACATATCAAAGAAAACTGTTCAAAACGAGTTAATAGGCAAATGAAGTGATCTATAAAAAACGAATTCATCTTCCTTACTGTGTTTCATTTGACTTTAAATGTTCAATAAAGAAGATCTGTAACTACTAAAGGCACTGGTCATGACTTTCCTTTTTTGATAATTGGATGCTTACAGGTCATGAACTCAGACTGCTGTGCCTCTCTTGTTACACAGGTCCTTTTGCATAATTTGAATTGCCGGTAAATGTCAAGTATATCATACAAAAAGAGAAATAGGCTGCCACACAGAGGGCATAAGATACTTTTTGTTGTCTCATTAAATACATGCCTTAAGTGATGGACATTGTAAAGTGTTCTATCATTATTTAGATAATTTACTGTGCAGTTCAGTGTTGCCAAAATCAGTTCAGATAAAATAACTACAAGCTAGTCTGACATGAGCTAGTTTGCCTCTTGAGTATTTATGTGTTAATTTATGTTCAAAGCAGAAAAGAAGAAGTGAAGCGTCACTACTCTGCTCAGAGCGGCTGTGGAAGTACTTGTGCGTTCGTACTTGGTAATGGTGCCGTCAATATCAGAGATGATGACTTTGTCGTCCCAGTTCCACAGGTAGATGGTGCCCTCACAGCGGCATGTTCCCTGGTATTGAGTGGTAATGCTAAACGTCACATCATTGGGTCCCTCCTTCAGTTTCAGACTAGCCTGGTAACACAAGAAGGACAGTGAAGGCATCTGGAGGCAGAGGCTATCTCATTCAGTACACATTGGTTCCCACGGCAGAGGCAATACTCTGCAGTAGGATTTATTTACCACAGTTTGTAGAATGTGCAGGTCTTTGGAGCCCCCTACAGACCATAACCGAAGCAGGCGTTATGCAGTACATATCTGGCCAGCAGAGGGAGCTATACACTACAAAATAAACCCAGTAATGCATTCATCTCACTATACTCTGCACTTTAAGGTCATGTCTATCCTTTATTTTAAATTAAACTGTTGTATACAAAAACAAAAAAAATAAAATATTGATATTTTAAATATTACAAGGCAAAATAATTAAATAGGAAGAAGGAAAAAAAAGGAAGAAGATCATTTTGAGGAAGGAAAGCATGTGTGTAAGAAAGCACTTACTATCTGATCAGAGGAGAGGCGTAGTGACTTCCTGTAAGCGTGTGGGCTTGTGTGGTGCTGAACTTCCACCGGCTGCAGTCTGTCCTGACAGGAAGCGGCACTCACCTCCTTCCCCTCTTCATCACTGGACGTGTCTCCTGCTTTAGGCCTACAAGGAAGCATAAACAAATCATCTTTATAAGTTCACAAAATGCAGTGAAAAAAAAGTGTGCATAATGTAAAAGCATTTTGCAGGATTTTGTTGTTTTCCTATTTTATATATTTGTGGGGCTTCTTAACTGTTGAAGACATTTACTACATTAAATTCACTACTTCACATTTTACTCAACAGCTCCTCATGATCTGCCCTGTAACACAGCCATAAACAGCCTTGTTTTTGATGAAAAGGAGAGTTATCAAAAATAAAGAAATGGTTCATGGAGCTGTGAATCTTTTACAATTTCATACCAGAGTTCGATGTGTCATTGAACTTTCTCAACGTTACTGAGTAATGAATGAACCCTTCATATCACTTACGGCATGGGCAGTTTCTCCTGAGACATGGAGGGTTCTTCCTCCTCCAGATGAGACTCCTCCTTGGTTTCAAGCTTGGTCTCCGACTTGAAGAAGAAAGTTGTATTTTTAGATTAAAAACAAAACCCTGCACAGTAACATACAGGTGCGAGTCTAACTTAAGGAGATTGATTGCAGTGTACTTTAAATTGAAAATGTGCAAACCTGCTTGATTGTACTATCTGCCCTTTTTCGCCAGAACCACCAGCGACCTGACTTCTTTGGCATCTTCTCCTTCACCCAGGCCTCCTCTGTTGCCTGGTAAAAACATTCAGACAACTGCAGTTACCAACTATCTACCTGCCAATCTACAACAATGCTTCAATATTGTAAATACATAGAACAAAAAACTAGTAGTTACCTTTGGTAAATTCTTCTGAAATGCTTGTAGACTTAGAATTAAGGGTGCAGCTAGTGTCCAATTATAATATCTGAGGACAAAGACATTAGTCATCAGACATATATAACATAATAATAATAATATATATGACATAATAATCTGTTGTTCATTTCACTCATGACATAAAAAAATGCTTACTAACCTATTTCCTATCTTTACAACCAGGTTGGGGTTATCTATAATCGCAGGATTCTCAGCAAACTCTTGATAGGTGATGATATGCTCCATGAACCTTTCTGCAAACAGAAGAGAGAGGAGCATTAATTAAAGACATCAGATGAACAGGTCAGTGGTAGTGAGCCATAACATCTCACCTAAAGCCACACAAGAAAGTCTGGGAACATTTTTTTAATCCTCAGCCAGACACAAGAGAATATATAAAAATACATGTTGATGCATGTATATGTTTAAACAAATTCAATGAAAAGCTAAACTGGTGGTTAAGACACAAGAAAGAAAGAAAGTGTGTGGATTCAATACTTCAAAAAGAGACACGTGGTCTTAAAGGAAAAAGTAAGCAAGCAATGTTACAGTAAAACATGCCAAGGTGATTTAAAAAAAAACAGAATAAAGTCTTAATCACCTTGTTTTATGCTTTTAGATGTGGCTATCATAAGTCGAACTCTGTAGTTACACAATGTTTATATTTTAACTGGCTGAGGTTTAATTGCACATAAAGCACTCTGGTAAGTGCCATTCTGTTGTACCTTTGGATATTTCAGCATTTTCTGTGAGGCCTCCACACAGAGAAAGAGTGACGTCGGGAAGGTCACTCGCTGAATCAGAAAGACACTCTGTCCCGCTGTCAGCTGCTGCACTGCCCACCGACTGTGGAGACTGTGAGCCAGAGTGGATCTCTGAGTCCATCCAGTGCTTAGTCGCCGCCTCAGCCTCACTGCAGCAACAACAGAGAAAAAAAACATGCCATGATACTTGTCCTAAAAGCACAAGAGTCATTTTAGAGGACAATACATTTTCTATTTGTTAGTTTTTAAATAGAGCACATTTAGCTTTCCATTTTTAACTCAAACAGGTCAAGCAGCAAACTTAATTAGGTTCCTCTTTTGTCATCTAACCTCTTGGGAAAATATCGCGCAGCAACATCAGGTTCAAGTACATTCAGGTCATCTAAGTAGATATCCTCAGGTCCCTGATGCTGGCTCCTTTTTGGGACACCTTGATTCAAAAAAAGAAATTACTTCTCAGTTAATATACCATCAAATCTACTGCTAAGCAGGAGATGGCTAAAAAAAAAAAGTGACAACCACACAAACATACCTTTCTTCTTTGAGGGAGAATCGCTCTGTTGGCTGTTGGAAGGAGTGGAGGTTGCCACATTTGATGGCAGGACATCCAGGGGCTCTGCAGGGGTTATGGGACTCACAGAGGTAATTATGCTGATGGGTGTGAGGAGACTATCAGATGTTACAGTGGTGATAGGGGTGCGGGGCTTGGGCTTGACAATGGTACACACTGAGGAGGAGGCAGCGTCTTCTTTTTCAGTCTCAGTCTCGTTCTCCATGGCTTCAGAGCTAAGGATAACTCGGAAATGGGTGGTGTCTGATGGGGTGATGGTCACCTTCTTTAGTAGTTCTGGTTTCTCTTTTTTGGGGACCTGCATATTAAACATTCAGGTTATACCAAACATTACTTAGTGAAAAGAGTTTTCTGACCATAGACTGTAGAATCTAGTGAACGGCGTCCCTCAGCCTCCTTTCATTGAACCAGATGAAGCCAGAACACTGCTGTGACAGTCGCTGACATATTGTGAATTAGCAACCAGAGTCTGAGCAGTAGTGCTCGGCTGGGAGAGCTGCGGTGGGAAAGTCTACAGCAGAACAGATTCTAGTGTCATTTTTAAAGCAGACACCTATGGTTATCAAAGTTCAATGACTTTTGTCTCTGGCCATTTCTGCTGTACTCTGCGTATCTGGTGCACATATTCTTCAACACAGCCGTCAATCATGGCATTTATACCGTTTTTATCATCATCAAATGACTTAAGAAACTTCTCTGATAAAAGATGAAACTAAAAGGGTGTGATAATAACAGTCATGGCAATACAAGGTTAGAGGAAAATGTATCTGACATGCGTTTTGATTTTACAGTTTGACCCATGTTCCGTCTGTTGGTGGGGGTACGACCTATTTGGCAGCCAGTCAGAAGGGGGAGCTCTACTATGGCTTCACGCCAAAGGGCCTTTTTGCTCAGTCCATTCTACAGTCTATGGTTCATGATGTTCTTTAGTTCTGTTAATGATGTTCTTCAGAGTGTAAGAAGGGAGAAGTGCTTACCCTGGCTGTTTCTGGAAACTCTCCCCAAGTCCACTGCATGTGGGACTCAGCTCTGAGCATACTCACTGAGGGTCTGACCATCAGTTCAGAGTCACTCTTTGGGGAAAAAGCCTGAGACAAGCCATGACTAAAGGGACGGACAAATAAATGCAAAAAAATACAAAGATAAAGTCTCTTAACATGTTTCAGCAACACCCTTTTTTTATGACTATGTGCTCATGTAAATACATACCTGTCATCTGCCGGCCAGTCCCCATCAGACAGAGGATAACCATCGAGGTTGTGTCTGGCTGCAGGTAATTTTGGGTCAATATCGCGCATGGTGGACACTGATGGTGATCTAAATCCAGGGTGAGACAGATATATTAATCAGATATTCAAATAGATTTTTAAATCAGATATTTGACGCTGCATTACAGACCCTGAACATACCTTGAAATACGTGCTGCAACTTCCTCGTCTGAGCTCATGTCCATCTCAAAGATCTCTTCATTTTGTCCCGCGCTGGACATAGCAGCAGTCATAGCAGCAGGTATGTTAGCAGCATTAGCATTACCAGTAGTGACTGACATTGGAGGGGTCAGCTCTTCTCTTCGGGGATCCCCCTTGTGCTTCTTCCTCCGCCTCTTCTTCTTCTTCGTTGCCATGGTGCTCGGGGTAGGAGGATCGGGCGGGTCCTCTTGGTCAGCTGTGTCATCCTCCAGCTCTTTTTGCTCAACCTCTGAGATCCAGAACAGATGACTCTCGGTGGGGATTGGAGAGGTGGCGAGGTGGGCAGGGACAATCTGCTGAATCAAAGGAAAATACTGAAGACTAAAGATATGTTTAAACAAGAGCAGCATAGTTAAACTGATGACTCATGTACAGAAGAACAGAGCTTTTGTCTCTCTGAGCTGTCACAATGAGTACATTACACTACGCTGTACAACAAGTTCAAATGAACTGTTACAATTTTGTTGGGTCTAGACATTGTGAACATCTGTCATTCTGGTGGAGTATGTCTAAAAACAAAATCTGGTTTTATTGTCCCTGTGTGTATGACATTCCTCAAATTCCTCAAATTCCAGGTTAATCAAAGGATGGAAACTAAACAATCACAATCTAAAATACTTTGAGTCTGCTTCACAAGTAAAAAAAAATATTATAAAACGATGAAAAAGATGCCTCTTTGGATTTGGAATAAAGACCACTTGCATCTATTCGGTATCACCAGTGACTTCAGCAACTATGTTTAACAAAATAAAATCTAGATAAAAGTTTGTGTCATTGATTTAGAACTGTATTGCTTTACCATTTTATTTGAAAAGGAAATGTTGTGCTATATTAATCTATGTGTAGTGAATTGGATGCTTACGTTCAGCTGTTCAGTTTCCTGAACAAAAAAGGCCTCTCCATTGTCACCAAGCTTCATGTGCAATTCCACTGGCTCTCCATTCACTTCAATGTCGATCTGGAAGAATTTGACAGAACATACAAGCAATGTTAGGGCACTGTAACTATGAAGAACGTCTTGATAATAGAGATGACGTTTAAACACCGATTGTGTATCTATCTGCTGTTATCTGCTGGATTTTAAACATTTTATTTTTATTATTCATCCTACACATTTTCAGGCCATATACAGCAGGAGGCCACGAGCGGTTTACACCCCCATCCTTCTGAGGCTTTTCAAATCTTAATAAGAATTAGTCCTCTGGGCTTGCATTCGATGGAGCCTGCCAATTGAACAGGGCCATTCAAGATTGCCAAGAAAACCCCCAGTGGATCTGCAACCATTCAGAAACTTGACACCACAAAAGCAGAAACCAGGTCACGTCTGGCAGAGACTAAAAAAGAGGAGCAATTTTATTCACAAGTTCTCTTCTCGGTCTGACATGAAAATGACTTCTTTACTTACAGCCACCAACATCATGCATTTTTTTTTTTTTTTTTTTACATACTCTTGTGATCTTTCGTGTTTAGCTTTGTGTGGTTTTCTCAGCAGCCTCAAGATTTTCCGTCATGCCCTCTGGGTTGCTGAAGGGGAGTTTATGTGTGGTGGTGAGTGATGTCTGGGAATTTCAATGCCCAATTAATAATGAGGCAGAATAAGTGAGGGCCCTCTTCAACCTTTCACAGTCAGTGGTAAGTTACATTCACTTGAATGACTCAGTTATTGATGTCAACACAATGCTAGTTTACTGGAATTACACGTGGCATGGCCGTCTGCAGAAGAATAAAGGCACAGCATTGGCTTGTTTCTGACTGTTATCATCAGAGACAATGCCCCTTTAGAAGCTTTTTCCCTTCTTATGACCAAAAACAAACTAACACAAAACAAAATAACAACAAATTAATTTTTCATATAAGGCTACGTCTATGTAACGTCTTTATCTCAAATGTGTTTAGAATCAGAGAGTTCTTTAAAAACATGATTGATAGCCAACTTAAGATACTAGTGTTCTGTGACAGCCACACTATCCAAAGCCAACATTTAATTAGTACTTGGCAGGCATGTACAGTTTCATTCCCATTCTGATTTTTTGTTAATATCTGCATGACAGGAACAAATTCGCCACAAGTATTTGGTCCAAAAAACATGTGAAAAATAAATTCAGCAGAAGCCCTTGACGATCTGATAAGTAACTCAGGGACACATTATGCATAACTGTTTGTTACACAACAGCCCTCGTTGAAGCCTTCTTCACTTCCTTCCCCCTCCCACACATTCAAGTTGTAGAGCTGTTGCCATAGGAACCACTCATTCAGTACTCCCTCTGAGCCCCATCAGCATTCTGAGTGGGTGTAGAGACAGTGTCAATCCCCCGCAAATCATCACCCACTCCACTCCAAAAGCAAGAAAATACGCTTTCTTCTGGTCAGGGCACGGCAATGATGTGCTAAGAATAGAAGTTCTGGACATCAGTGATAGAGCTTGTGCTGGAAAAACACATTAAATTATAATGGCTGTCTAATAATAGCCATTGATTGCAAACAGAACGCCCAGTCATTTTCAGAATTTTTATGTAAGCTTATAAACTCAAGTAACCTGAAGTTCACTAACAAGAAAGGCTATGTTCCCTGATTCTGAAGCAGCTTTGTTTAATTCTTGAACTAGATACACTTTTTAAAACCTATGACATTTGGTATTACATTTAGACCCTTCTATTCGACTACAGTATACTTTACTAGTACTGTTACTACTAGAACTATCAGTGAATCTTCTGAAGTCAGAAGTGAGCGCTAAATATAGCTCTATTGTTATTATATTATAGTAACAGCTACTATTAATCAAGCAGAAACGCCATGAGCATCCCACCTATAAAAAGTCCCGACTTCAAAACATCACAATAGGTCACTTTACTGCTAACTTTTGCTTTTTGGGAGGGCATCAGAATGCCTCGGACTTTCAGTTTAGACTGCCATTTCCTTTTTTTGTAATCTGATCAGTCATTTTATTTATAAGCTATTTGACTTCTGCAGTCCCCTGTTCTTGAAGAGCACCTGATTCCTCTACCTTTTTTGACCCAGTGCAGCACTCACTTCAACCTTTTTTTCTACAAAGCTTATAATATAAGGATGTAAAGGGTCAAAAAAGTCACTCACTTCGTCACTCACTTTGGTCAATATTTATCTGAAATCCATATCCCAATTTCTTAGAAAGGTAGGCCACCATAACTGCAGGTTCATGGAAATGTCAATAAAGCACAGTATGTACACACATACAGTGTTCTGTTGTTTTTAAAAGCTGCGCAGTAGCAACTCATGATGTGTGTATATCTAACTTAGCTGTTGATGTTGTACTTTACATGGAGGCATGCTTTGTCCCCCCACACAGAGTAACAGAGTGTCCAGCTCTGCCTCCGATTGATCTGACTTGAGAGAGGGTTGACTCTCATGACAATCATGCAGAACACAATCACGTGTGATGAATTCATTTACGCCTATATGTTACTTGTCTTGCTTTGTGATGTTGACTCGACAAAGCCCGAAGAAGATCTGTGAGATCGAAACGGTGCTTTCGCAATAAAAGTTTATGGGGGCTTTTAATATAGTGTGCTGAACCTTTTCTTGCCTTCTGATCCAGCACCTGTGAAAGTTTTTCTGTGGATGTACCCTACACCTTGGTTTCTCTTTGGAAAAGAAACATGCATGCCATATTAGCCACATTTAGTGTATGTATTTAAGTTTGAGTGGTCTTGAAGACTGTCCAAATCTGGAAAATACTTTCTGAGGGATAGGGCCTGCTTCTTTAAAAGGAAACATTAGAACCTCGCATAAACATATTCTCCAAAAATGGCTTCAGAAACATTTTCCTGCTGTGATGAGAAATTTTGAAAGGTTTGAAATGATGTCCAAATATGTGAAATAATAACTACTGGGACATATCAGCAAGAGAAAACACAATAATAACAATGATAAAAGAAGAAGGTAGTTACCACTTTCTCTTTGGAGCGCAGTACGCCCAGCTTGCCAAAGCGCACATGGAATGGTGAGCACTGGTAGGTGCCATCTCTCTGGCGGACGACCACAACATCGATGCAGCCCGACAATGTGGCCTGATTGATGCCCTTATAGAGTTCTTTGACAGTTACCAGCACCTGACCTGCCAGCTGGCCCACGTAGTTCATGGTGTCCGCCTGGAGGGGGAGAAAGAACTAAATATTAGCTAAGTCAAGGCAAAGCCAGAATGAGTGCGTCATGTCTAGAGTCCAGAAGAGGAGATCAGTTTGGCCAACACAGAGCGTAGAATCTGATAGTTTCCCACTTGATTTCCCTTGCACCCTCTCAGTCTACCAACTGTTGTCCCTCCTTTCTCAGAATCTTCTTTGTGACTGTCGCGCTGTCTCATTTGAGTTATGTTTTCCTCTCTCACCGCCCTCTCAGCCTGCCTGATCCGCGGTGTCTGTTATCTCCTGACCCGCATACCGACAGCCAGAGCTCCACTGTTACCCCGCCACAGGCCGCTGTCCCACATGAGCAACATCAGAGAGGAGGGGCTGAAGACTGGGCTCAAACAATGACAAGAGCCAACCTCACACTGAGTTCCCACTGCACTTCTGCCATGGAAGCAGCTGACTTCCTGTTTACATTCATAACTCTGCTAAGTAGTCTGCAAAAAAAGAACTGAAAGCAAGACTTCTGTGTCTAAGACTATTCAGGCTTGGGTACACTGTGGGCACATTATGTTTGTCACTTAGAAGAAGCTGCTTGTAAGTCTGTTAATTATTTTAAAAGCAATAAAAGGAAGTCAATCAGAGAGAAAACCCAGAGGCAGACCTAGGCTTAATAAACATAATCACACAAACTTTCAAGCCCTCCTCTGGCTCCTTCACTGACTGGATAATTTCCAGTCATTTGCACACTGTGAAATAGAGTGCATTTAACTCAGCAAACATAATCTTTGGTTTGTTCAGGTCTGGGTCTAGTTAAGTGGGGCTTGTAAACACATTCCCCTGCTGACTTCATTGCATTTATGTAACCTGAAATGCTCCTATCTCACACTGACCTTTTGTCCAGATTATAGCCATGAGAGCAGCGGGGGGAGAGCTCTTATAGGGTGGAGAATACGGGCATTTGTGAAAGGCTGGCATCATGGAATATGAGAAACTCTGGGATCATATGTGTCTCCAGACAGTAAGCTAGTGAGTAGGTAGCAATTAAACATACACAGTACATATACAGGCTACCCAGGATAACTCACATTTCCAACCACACAGACGGTAGACTATCATTAAATACATCCATCATTTCGAGTAGACAGTTCAAATGGTTGTAAAGGGGAGCAGATGACTTATTGCAACACCTTCTGTCAACAACAGGAAACTCAGGTTCTTTCTAGGAACTTCACAGGAATTTCTAGAAAAAGGGGATGGGAAATACAACTTGGGCCCGAGGTTAGAGTTTGTTTACCTTTACTGGAACTCCTTTGCAGACTAAATGAAACTACTATCTGAACCAAAGTTCCCTTTGGTACAAATGCTTGTTAGGCAGAACTTCTAAACTTACTGTAACAATTGAAATGCTACATATTAAGTTGAGGACCAATGGGTGGACTGTGCACAGCTGTGCTACTCATCCTGGGTGCAGCTAGAGCAGGAACAGACATTTTTCAAGATCAGAGTAATCCAGCGCACAACCGGATTGTTCAGATAGACTAGAAGTTATATGCATTTAGAAAATTGGAGCGAACAAAAAGAATAATTATACATTAAAAACAAAACTTGCCCTTACATAGGAGACATCTGGAAAGGTGCAAGTACTCTGTTATCTTGAACTCAGTCACGTGTGACAACATGTTTTACCTGCTGCCACCTGTTCCTTCATTCATTATCAACTTAGTCAGAAGTAGAAGTACACACAAAGAACTGCCATATAGGAAAGAACAACTTTAACACAACAGGCTTAGTATTTAGGTTGAATGACTAGGGGAATATATTAAAAAATCTAAAACACAAAACATGACATCAATCTGCCATCCTCTTTTTTAACAGTCAAACTTACACCTAAAAAGGGTTCTGAATGCCACCCCAAGACTCATAAAATCCAGCCGATTCAGTGTGGTCAGGTACCAAACCACCGATCTTTGCTATAAAAGTATACCACAAAGCCAAGCTAACTTCCAAACCAAACAATACGGGTGGATGAATCATAGTGTAGTTAGGCCTTCCAGCATCATGCCCAGAATGGGATTGCCAGAGACAGAGACCTGTCAGAGCTGACTCACCAGGGACCAAGACAATCTCAGAGACGAGGACTCATCACTGTTGCCGGTGTTGTCCTCTGTGTTGCTTCCCAGGAGATCTTTGTCCCCCCATGATCTCTGTCTCTTCATGGCGTTTATAGAGCACCAGCTCTTACTTCACCTACATCAGGGTACTCCACTGGGACCAAGTTTGACCTCTCTCAGGTTATGAAGATAGAACTTCCCTGCCATCTTGAATCCAATCTCAATTATGGCCCACCTAATCACTTTGGGAAAACCCTTACAGGGGTAAATATTAGCACACCACTATCTGATACTAGTGGCGATTGTGCAACACTATCAAAAATGTGGTCATCCTTCCTCTGGGGCTACTCTTTGCATGATGTGTTCATCCAGTCAGCTGACAGGACAGTGTTGATTCAGCCAATAGGATGACCTCTTTAAAGTGGCGGTGCATTGCTGATAAGTGACAGCTAATTTCAGTGAACTGCTATGCAACGTTTTCTCCCTGATAAGAGCACAAGCTCAGGGAAAAAACAAGCAGTACACTGCAGCGTGATGTCTTTGCAGTCAGTCACATGTACGGCCGTTGCTGCGTGTGCTTGTTATTGTGCATAGCTAATCAAAAGGAGGAGCCGAGGGGTGAAAGATGACATTGATTGGCTACAGGAGCAAATCCATGCGATACTCACTACAATGGACTTGATATTCAGTTGCTCATTAAGCTTGACATGTGATCCCAAAAGTAAACAAGTGTAAATTCTGTAAATTCCACTATTAAATATTAACTCAACTGCTAGATCCAATCATAGCACATTGAAGACAGAAGGAGTAGGCATACTCATTACACTGATGATGAACATGTTTTTGTCATCAGGAGTTTCTCGTTTTTCTGACCTCCAATATTCTCATGCCTGGTTTAGCTTCTCAATGAAATGCTTAATATAAATAAAATACGCAAGACTCTTCCAAAAAACCCTCATCCCTACTGTCCCATCTGCTAACTCCTTTGTAAACATTATCAAACAAAACAGAGAGGCCAACTGAGTGCAAAGCTGTTTGTTCACCCTCCCCCTCTGCAGTGATCTGTTCTGTGTTTGAATGTTTGTTTGTCGTGCATAAATAGAGTAAAACTTTCCATTTATAAAAACAGCCCCTTTACTGTGTGTACTGAGTCACAAATAGCAAGCAAAAGTTATTTAGTAAATAAATACAGAAGAATCAAAGCAGAAATGTATCCGTACTTTATACATTAGGAGTCCTAGTTAGCCTTACTACATAATAATAGTCTTCATCGGGAATGATCCAGGGCTCATTTGTTTTGACGAGAGTGACAAAAGAATCAGTCGTGTGACTGAGCTGGGCAACCAGACCACAAGCTTCATGTTACACTCTCTCAGGTATTGGGTATCACCATAGAGCACCAAATTGCACCAAATTGAGCCTACTTATTATGCATGTAACATAAACCAAGACTACAACAACCCCAGACAGACAGTCTTGGCTTTCCTTTTTACATTCTATTGCAGTGCAAGAGAAAAACATCTTTTAAATTCAAACAGTAAAATCAACATTTAAACTCTCGGCTATTATGACCTTTTTTTACACTAATTGTGCAACTAAGGGATGAAGCTACAACCTTTGAGAAAGAAAAGTCCAATATCATTGGAGTTTTCATTGGCTTCAAAATGTAAGCTACCTCAGCTGCAGCCAGACCAGAACAACTAAACCAGACGGCTTTAACGACTATCTTTCTTACAGAGATTATTTGCTTTACTTTCAAACTTCAAACCGAGACTCAGTCAGTTAGCAATCTTTTATGGTGCAATAACAGTGTAGTGTTAGAGGGTCAAGTGTTTCAACATTTTGGCTGTAAGTCACAATACTAAACAAGAGCTCCTAAAACTTCCCCTACAAATTCCCTTGGAACACCTTTCCAAAACAGGTTCAGCATAGGGCTGGGAAATACATTGAGTTTTTAAGATATATCGATATGTTTTCAAACAAGATATAGGGTAAGACAATATCGTTAATATCGATATAGTTTATGTTGCATTAAAATAACATTACAGAGATGCCAGTTCACCTTTTTCTCATCTCAATGATGATGACTGACTGTCTGTCCCTCTTAACCCTGCTCCTCCTCTCTCTCTCTCTCTCTTTTATTGTATTTAAGGAACATTTTTATTTTATAATATTACTTTTTAAATTCACAAACAGGTAGTTTATTTTTCCATGTGTTTTCACTGTTAATATCGAGTATCGCCATTCAGCTAAAGAATATCGAGATATGAGTTTTGGTCCATATCTCCCAGCCCTATGTTCAGCATTAACCAAACAGTATGAAGAGGAAATTGACCTTTTAATCTGACCGAATTAGTCTTGGCTAGAACACCTCGAAGTTAGTTATATAATATACTCCTAAAGGTATCATAAGGCAGCTAATTAGAAGTCATTTGAGTATAAAAGGTGACCTGTAGCCAAGTTAGTCGTGTTTTCACACAGCACCCACTGGCAGGTGATTTTGTTTAGTGAACTGTCAGCGTTGCTTACAAGCCATGTAATACTTTAGTGACAGCTGATAACAACACACGAATGAACACCGGACCACAGCTGTTTTGGCACTATTTTATGGTGTTTTGGCACTATTGTGGTACTAGTTTATGGTGGTTTGGCAATATATATTGCTGTTTAGGCACTATATGCTGTTTAGGCACTATTTTATGCTGTTTAAGCACTATTTTATGGTGTTTTGGCACTATTTTATGCTATTTAGGCACTATTTTATGGTGTTTTGGCACTATTTTATGCTGTTTAGGCACTATATGCTGTTTAGGCACTATTTTATGCTGTTTAAGCACTATTTTATGGTGTTTTGGCACTATTTTATGCTGTTTTGGCACTATTTTATGCTGTTTAGGCACTATTTAAGGTGTTTTGGCACTATTTTGGCACTATTTTATGCTGTTTTGGCACTATTTAAGGTGTTTTGGCACTATTTTATGGTGCCTAAACATTTAATTCCAGCTGTTCAAGCTGACACGTCGCGTCATAAAAACACAACTAGTACAGAAGCACTCTAATGTTACCTGAACGAAAACTGCGGAAATAAACAAACAGAAACCAAAATCATTTTTAGTACGTCTATAGTGTTGTGTTCGCTGTAAGTTCATATTCAAGACATTATCGGTTAGGTAAAAAACATTAGCGAGTATAATAAAAATGAATGGACACGGGGCTCAGCTAGCTGTTTACCCCGCAGCTAGCTTTAATGTTATCCTCCGTTTACCGTTAGCTTACAGTAATTGGTGAAACGGTAACCGGCGCTAATCTTCAACGAAAAGAGGTCACTTTGAGTGTTCTGTGATTAACCCGGTGTCCTCATTTGTAGTTATATATCTGGGGTAAATCTATTCTACGTACCCAACGTGTGCTAGCCAGCTTACAAGCTAGCTAACATTAGCTGACGGGAGAATCAGAGAATCATCTCGGGCTGACTGGATATCAAGAAAAAAGGGGATGAAGTTATCGCTAATTGTTTATTTACCTCTGCTTTAGCGGGATGCTGCAGACGAGAAGGAGTGTTCGGTGTCTTCAGTAAGTCCCCATCTCTTTGCCCCGATGAAGTCCCCCTGAAGCCTCCTGACGTGTCCGGGTCTGGACCACCGCGGCTGACGGGACAGGGAGCCGCACTGTGGCGGTTCACTCGCACAGCCGGTGTGACAGCTCAGGCGAGTACAGGGTTAAAAATCACACAATAAAGTGGAACACCCTCATTACATTCAGCAAGACTTTGACCTGAGCAATTCATATTGGATGTTATTTTAGTGACTGTATTGTGACACAAAGGATTACATGTGGATGAGTAGTTGGAAATCTTGAACATGATAAATAGTCATTTTTAACTCTTGGCTTTCTAAATTCACTTTATGGGACCAGGATACTTTTGGAACTTGTGAGTTTCAAATTAGTTGTTTCCAATCTAGTTAAGTTCCTACAATGAAGACAATGAAGGCAGGTGACACTCAGTGGCTGAGTGTGAATGGGAGATTATGAACTTTACATACTTTACTTTTCTCTCTAAAGGAGATGCAACTTTTGAAGGAAAAGGAGTGTCTTAAAGAGGAAACAGACGCATGTTTAACTTGTTAGACACATAGCCTCAGGCCACTCATCCATATGATTTTTCTCCACAGTAACCTACCAGAAATACATCCCCCCCTCCCCTTCAACACATGAACATGACAGTCTGACACTCGGTTGTACAGATAAGACCTCCTAGACTATTCCAGTTATGCCTGTTTTACTTTGCTTGTGTGAGATACCTTGAATGAACCAGTTTCCACTGCATGTTTTTACGGTCAGACTACTCAACACGTCATCAGGGTTTTCCTGCTCCACCACCTCCAGACTGTTGTAATGATTGACACTTGTAATGTAGCTTGCAAACACCCCAGGCACACGACATACATGCACACAGCACACGTTTAACATAATAACTAACTTCTATAAATAGATACAAAAAGCTGAAATCACTGTAGCATGTGATATGTCTTACAACACAAAGCAAATACTTGCTAGGAAATTCATGACATCAATTTTTCCTTTATTTTTTTTTACACAAACCTCCGGCATGAGGTCGAAATCTTCTGAATTAATTTCTGTAATATTATGAGAGAACAGCATTGTGCTCTTCTTGGCCTTAATGCTATTTTTGAAAAGAATTAACAAAAAGATGAATGAACCATTTTCCTTGAGGAAACATCACAATAATTTACCATATTTGCTTGAGCTAACAGAAGACATCTCAAACCACTACATGCGTACAATTATCCTATCTGTAATACATACAAAGTTTGCTTCTTCGAAAAGTAATACCCAAAGCTCTTTAGCCCAGCACATGAAAGACGCAGGAGGAAGCAGCTGTATTCATCTTTTATTCATACTGCTTTGGTGCACCGGCATGTGCCAGAATAAAATGCTTTGGCGATAAGCCAGCTGTTCCATCTTTTCTGCTTTATTTCATAACACAGCATCATCATCCTTTAGCCTTTCTTCTCTTTGTTCTCGTCGTCGTCTGGGTTGTAGACGCTGACAGTGAACTCACCAGCCTCTGTGCCGTACTTGTTCTTGACCACCAGGGCGTATTTGCCAGAGTCAGCCGTGGTGACGGCAGCAATTGTGATGCTGGCAAACTTGCCATGCTCGAACTTGAGTTTGTAGCGGTCGTCAGACACCAGCTCCCTCTCGTTCTTCGTCCAGCACACCTCAGGTGCGGGCTCGCCCCAGACATTGCCAGTCAGGTTCAGGGACTGAAAAAGAGACATTGCATGTGTATGAAGTGAGCTTTAAAAAGCTGTGAGTGACATTGAGATGATAAAACGAAAGAGGAAGGAGAAAGCTAAGACAAGGAGATTACCACCACAGTGTATAAACACAGGGAAAATCAAGTTAATTTACCTTGCCCTCTTGGATTGCAACCACATCTGGCAAGCCTCCAACAACACGAGCACGATCTAAACAAGACATTTTAAGAGTGAGCCAAGAAATAAATCAATCAACCTGTGGAACGTTTTTGTGTTGACAACAGAATATTCACCCAGAATGACTTTCAAACTTTTAAATGCACCCTTGATAATAAACAAAAATCACATTACAATATTTTTAACAGTTTTGTGTGCATGAATGAAGTTTTGGACCTTTATTAACCCCCCCCCCCCCCATTGCATAAATAAAGATATTGTATTTCCTGGGAAACCATTACCCATCTTAATAATAACAAATCAACTTTTGTATCTTTAGCCTAAAGTCTACAATTATATCAAAACTGAAACAGCTTCTATATCCAGAAAATGTTACACAATCTCATTGAGCAGAGACTCTCGGGAGAAAAAAAACGACAACCCCACTTACTTCTTTCTGCGATTGCTGCCGCCCTACGGAAGGAAGGAGACAGACACAGTCAGAAGCATCTTTGAATAGTATCACAGGCAGTAAGGTCTGACCTTTTTGTCTCCTCTATACAATAACAGGAAAGGTATTTTGAGAGAGCTCATAAAGTATATACAGCCTATTTTAGGTTTGTGATGACTGCTTGTATTTTAGCCAGAGGAGGATATTCACACAAATAAACACAGAGTTACACAACAGATGGATCAAGTCGGATGGATTTGTTTACTCACTTGAGCCTTTGGAATTCCTCAAACGCCTGTTCCCATGCTGCAAAAAGAAAAACAAAACAAATTATTGTTATTAAAAAGCATATAAATACGCAAAGTTAACTGGAAGTAATTGGAACTATGGAGAAATCTGTGGCTTCTTCCTTGTCTGCTTAAAAGTCTCACTCACCCTGGCCAGACAGATCGAACACTCTCTTTACACCATCCTTGCCATCAAAGACGTCCATGCTGTATTTGCCCTTGTCCTTCTCAGTGGGCTCGTTGATCTTAAGCCAAAGCTCCTCCCCTGTGACTCCAGACTTAACTCTCTCTGAGGCGGCAATCTTAGCATCTCTGGAGGAGAAAAGGGTGAACCAGATATCAATTGCTGCTAGATTATGAGATGCCCTAGCTAGCACAATGGATAGCAAGAGAAAATACAACAAAATAGGAAAAAAGTTATTTCTGTTTCCCCACAAAATCTTAACACTTATCCCTTAGTTACACCAAAATTGGAGACTTATAGTGTATGTTTGTTTTCTAAGGGTTGGATGGTTTTCATATTTTTCATAACAATACACACACATCTGAGATCAACCATTTAATTCAGAAAAGTCACATTTTAACACTTCCACACTGTTCAATATTAGCCATCACGCATCAGAAAATCATTGAACTGTGGAAATATATTAAAGAATGCCAGGATTTTGGCTCAGAAAAATGTTTAACTGTTTTGATACATGTATTTTTTTTAAACAACCTATGCTATGTTTTCTAGCTGCAACATTCACTGATAGAGAAACAACAAATCCATCATGATTTTTTTTTATATTTCAGCAGTCCATCAGTCTCTACAGAAACTGTTTTAAGAATTATTTTTAACATTTGGATTCTGAATGTTGGTTACCTTCTCTGCCTGAGTGTGTGCGTCTTTGTGTGTGTTTACTTTATGCGTCATTGGTATTTGACTTTCATGCTTGTATTTATCCGTTTTGGAAGGTTTTCTTTCATTAATGCTATGTTCTTCTATCACATATGCACTATGAAGGTATGCTTGTTGTTCATTGTTTATGTGTTTCTTCCTGTTGTTTCTATTTTTCTTCCTGTGCTCATTATTATATACGTATTTGTTTGTACCAACTGTGCAAAGGTGTGACAACAAACTTGCCCCGGGGGGACAATAACATACTATATTGTTTAATTTGAATGTATAACACCATCTTATGTCATCACTTATGAGTGCATATGAATACGGTAACATAAAATGGTCGGGATTGGGTTCAAATTGGTCTGCACCAGTCCACATGTGTATGCCACACAGGAGATTGGAAAATGTATTAAACGATGTAAGTGAGTAATCGTTATTTAACATACTTGTGGAGCCAACCAACACGCAGTTCCTCGTTGTAATGTGTGACATTGGAGTAGAGGATGATGCCATGCTCAGTACTGATGACTTGGATATCAGTGGAGGAGTTGGCTGGAAGAGGAGAAATTAAGACAAAAAAATATATGACTCAGGAGCAGTTCATGCAGAGTAAAAACTATACAGTCTTTCTTTTTTGTGATTTAAGTCTGCGGTCCATGTGTGGCGCTTCATTACCGCTGGGTAAGTGTGAAGCGTTATGACTCACCAATAACCCTGAACAGTTCATTCATTACAGCTTGGTATCCTGGGAGAAAAACAAATGAATGAAAGCAGAAATTATAGCAAGTCATATTCACAGATATCACTTTTTTAGCTCTGGATTCTTCTTGATTTTTCATCGATATTATTCAGAGAACAAACTATACCTGCATCTGTCAGATTGAACGTGCTCTTATCTTTGCCTCTGTCGTCCCTCAGGAACACGTCGTAAATACCTGCATCCTTCTTGCAGATCTGGAGTTCAAAGCAAAAGCAAGTTCAGTCAACTTGAAAAAGAAATGAATCTCTTTCTCAAACAGAGGAGAATAACAGTGTCATTCTTGGGACATATCATAGACATGGAAACAGCCAAACAGAGACAAACTAATCCGAAAAGGCAAGCTTTTCTCCCGCCCGGGATGCTGCAGGCGTTATTATGAAAACATGAATAAGGGTAAGACGAGGAGAACACATGGAGAAATGATATGCATGAACTTATGGCAGCAAAGATAATGTCCAGACTTTGGGTCTTGGCGGCGGGGGAACGTCCACAGCAGGCGCCTTTTTTCGTCCTTTTTCTTCCTGTATCTCTTGCTTAATAATCCACTGTGAATTAGACAGATTAGCCGGTTAATGCAAAAGCAGGTGACAGAAATGGCGATGAACAGGCCACTTCTCATGAGCTTATGCAATGACATCAACCCTCTCTTCATGGGTAATGGAACATTATCAGCGTAACTTCTCTTGCACCTGGCTGACCAGAATAAGGTTTTAAAAATTTCTGCATAGGTGTTGCCGGAGAAGTTAAATTGAACATTGTTAGAAATGAGATGATGAAAATAAAAGCACACAGATAAACCATATAGTTCATTTAAACTATACGGTAATAAATGTTGAAAACTAAATACATCTTTTCTCTTTCCAAAGTAGAACCTGCTGACGTTCTGACTCCATCAGCACTCAGAGTTAGCAACAAGAATATTTTCTAAAGTGTTTCATCATTTATGTATCTGTGTGTCAGAGAGGGATGGTTGCTAGCGTAGCATCTAGCTCAGCACTACAATGGAAGCATTGCTGCATGGGAAGCATGGCTTTTAGCTCTTTACTCAGCAGATCACAACTCCTGACAAAGTATGGCGTCCGTCTAATGGGCTGACCTTTCCGATATTAAAGGTCAGCTCGCTCTCCTGTCTCTCAATTTTCTGGGCCTCCTCGTCGTCCTCAGCAATCTCAATGCTGTCCTTCGACCAGGTGATCTCAGTCTCTGGTTTGACATTTCCTATCTGTTGACAGAGAGATGACATAGAGGAATAAGTTGGCTCAGCCAAGTTGCAAACATTGGGATGTAATCAATCTTTTGAGAAATGTCTCCAGCTGTACACAACACAACAGCTACTTTTCTTACCTTGCATCTCAAGAGCACATCACATGCTGAAGTAACAGTGAAGCCAAGGTACTCCACGAAGTGAGGACCTTTAGAAAGTTAATAAAGAAATATATATTGAAACATACTTTCTCTCCATTTTAAACCTCATGACGGAAAAGTTTAAACACTTACCTTGTTTCCTGACCCATTCTGCCCTCTCAAATTCTGATTTCTTTTGAAGCTCCCTGAATTCTGGAAAACAGAAACATTGTAAAGTGTCAAATTCTGTCTATAAATTCCTCTCTTTTCAGACATGAGAAGGTCAGCTACAACAAGAATAGAAGAGGCATGGAAGAGAAGAAAAGATGGTCTTCTGCTGCCCCTCAATGGACGCCTACTTTAACTGCAGAAAATGTGGTCTTACCATCTCCAATGAGCACCAGACTGGTTGTTCCCTTAGCCTTTCCATCCACCAGGTTAAAGGTGAACGTTCCCTCATCAGTGACCTCCAGAGAGTCCATAAACATTTCAATAATGCCGGTAGACTTGTCAAAGTTCATTGTGTATTTCTGGGAGCAAAAGATGAAAAGGAAAATCAGTTTTTTTAATGAAAATGCACACACACAGGACAAGGTGGCAATAAGAGACGCACAAAATACTTTTAAAGTCCGAGCCCTACCTTGCCCTGAGTAACGATGACATCATTGAAGACGTAATCCACTTGGCAAGCGGAGCTGGATTTCTCCACCTGAGTCCAGAATCGCACGCGACCCTTCTCAAGCAGATCCATGGCCATTTCATTCTTGAAGGGAATAACTGGAGGAAACCACATTTTTCTGTGAACTCTTGTTGTTCAATAAAGTATGAATGAGAAACGTTGCCTTAAACAAATCCTCCCTTCCTAGAGAGAATTTGTTGAGTATAGAGGTGCTACATTACTTATTACACAACAATTGTTTGCTGGTTCAGTTATGATGAATGTTATTATGAGAGTTAAAAGGGGGTTTCTGTGATGAAGTGAAATAATTACCAGGGAACTTGTGCTCATGACTGATGTCCAGAAGACGCATGAGACCTATAAAAAAAAACAACAACAACAGCATCAGTGAAATGTCCTGCTCTGTAAAACCCTAAAGTATCAACTCTCTGACTTCTAGCTTTATTGTACTAGTCTTTTTATTTAACAGAATGGTTAAACAGCAAATTACTTACACATTATGAAAGTATAACCTTGGGAATTACAAGAACTTTTAAAAACACAGTGAGTTTAAAAAAAGTGAGACAGCTTTCCGAACAAGCAAACATTTGCCCCTGAGAGTAACAGAGGTCAATTTGATGCAGCTGTTGAAACAGGATAACCAACAGGAGCATCCAGAGTCATTCAGGCCGTCCTTTAGGCTTTAGCACTGACATCACCCAAACAAAAACAGGAGAATCAAGTTTCTGACACACTGCAGCAGAGATGCCAAGAGTGTGGGCTGACTCACCCTCCTCAGTGAGCGTGTAGCTGGAGGAGATGCCATCAGTGTTGGTGGCCACACAGGAGAACGTGCCCAGATCCTCCAGGGAGGGACTGTTGAAGATAGCTCTGGTCCTGGAGATGAGGACACACGGGGGGTCACAATGAATTAATGTGGAAAGAGGAAAAGATATGTGGTGATTTAACAAAGCAAGATGGTTTTCAGGGTAAAAAGCCTGGAACAAGCATAGAGCAATAACTAGAAAGACAATTTATTCCCTGAAAGTTGCAGAAGAAATTGGGGGCATAACGGATACTTACCTTCCTTTTTCATTGACAATAGTCAGACGAGAGGTGTCGGTCATAGCCTTGTAGTTCTTGGACCACACAAACTCAGATCCCTCTTTCATTTCAGAGCACTCAAACACCATAGAGATAACGCCATCATCATCGACATCCACATATATCTCATTGGTGCCTGAGGAAGGGAGAGTAAATGGTAACAATGTGTGTTAATTGATAGCAATAAAGAGAATTTAGGATTACCGATTTGAAGTTGCAAATTAAATACAAGACAATGAGTTCTAAACTAAGGTACCAGTGCAGGTTTTCTCTACTTTACCACACTTTTCAGACGTGCGTAGGAAAACTATCTGATTGAAAGTGCGAGTTACGAAACTTTCACACTCACCAGGGCGAGTCTGGGCCAAGATTGGACCTAACATTGCTGAGGGCTTTCCAACTCCAGCAAGATTTTGAGCACGCACACGGAAGACGTAGGATGAACCAGCCTTCAGCCCTGTAAACTGAATAAGCACATGACAAGTGGGAATGGAGAGCAAGTTAAAGACGTGACTTTGGCCATTTACAGCAGCTACATACACAAGTGATGTTTAAGATTCAGTCTCTCCGTGTTCTTCACCTTCATGTATTTCATTTTGTTGACCTTCTCATGAACAGCCTTCCAGCATTCATCTCCAGCAGAGGCCTCCTTGATATCCATATAGTAGCCATTGACAGGAGTGCGGCCGCTAAATGCAGGTGGCTCCCAGAGGACCACAGCAGAGGTGTCACGAACCTCCAACGCATGAAGACCAACAGGAGCACCTTGGAGGGTGGTTAAGATAATGAGAACAAAAAGGAAATATTTGTTTTAAATATTTACAACATGGGAAGTTTTTCCAAAAAGTATGTAATTATCCTGTATTTGAATAATTCATATACTTTTTCTTTTTTCAAGCATATCCTTAATAAACAGAAAATAATTTGGCAAAACTAGTGTTCGAGATCGAGACAGAGAAAAGACCAAGACCAAGGCAAGGCGAGACCAAGACAGGACCAAGACCATAGTAATGATGTGGAAAAACAGCCTGGTCTTTCAGTGGTGGTCTTGACCGGTCTGATTTAAAATCCTTAGTCCGCCCAGTCTGAGACCGAGACAAGACTGAGTAATGATTCCGCTTTTGATTCCGAGACGAAACCTGCAAAAGGTGGTTCTCAGACCAAGACCGATTTCGAGTAATACAACACTAGGCATAACACATACATTTATTTTGGATCAATCAGACCATTATATTATGAATTCTCAAAGTGTTCTCAAGCACAAGTTGATGTCTTCATATATCTGGTTTTGTACGACCTAAAGTCCCGTAAGAAAAACAAAAAGTTACTCTACAATTGGAAAGCTAAAACCACATTACGTCTGTTTGTTCTGTAAAGAAAAATCTAAGCTAATTTTTAAGTCCTCCAGCTAGTCCATACATTATCTATAGGATTCCTCTCTTTAATCAACTCAAATCACTTTCCGGTTTCATACCTGGAACAGTAATGGTCCATTCCTTGCACTCCAGAGCTGCACTGGGCAGAGAGGCTTTACTCAAACCTGCCATGTTCATAGCACGCACCTGGAACTGGTACAAGACGTTCTCCTTCAGATTCTCAGCCTAAAAGAAACAAATACAGATCATGACATATGATTTAAAAAACAAACTGAGGCAGCAAATATTAAACTCCTTCCAATAAATCAATTATAATATTTAAAAAAAAACTAATTTGATACAAACATGAATTAAGAATGAACCGCTTGTTGCCTTGATACATTTTAGTCAACAGTGACTCTGGACAATGTGACTCTCATTCTCTAAAATAATAATAATTTTTCTCTGTTGCTATGGTTACTCATCTTAGCTACCGTCTGCAGCGCACTAATTTGGAACGGTGAACTGAGTGTTTAACTGGAACTACTTCCATAATTTTCCATATATCAAAATTAAGGCACACCCAAGTGACACCCTTTAGCCAATCAGAATCGAGTATTTACCCAGCCCATGGTATAAAGTAAATGAACGTACTTTATAGGAGGCAGTAGTCAATGCCTTCTCGTGCATTTCATGCCATTTCCCAACAACAACTCCCTTCACGGTCCTGTAGTCCACAAAATATCCCCTGATATCAGCTCCTCCGTTTTTAGCAGGCTCGCTCCATTCCAGCATCATGTAGTCCTTTACAGCTTCCAGCAGGGTCACACCAGACGGCTTCCCTGGAACGGCTGGAGAGAAAGTTAATAGGTTGAACCAACTGAAGAAGTGTGTCCAAGAGGATAGTTTTCAGATAGTCACACCCTTTTTCTTTGTATTTGCTTTTATAAAATATTCAGCTCTAGACACAATCTTATACAGATGTCCTGGCATTAGCCAAATATTGCATTGATCTGAGTTTCCATAAGTGTTGAGAGCTATCACAGCAAAAACAAGTGGCACTGTTAAACATGCTCCATGCTTTGGGCACACAAGCAATACACTTGTTTAGGGTCGTCGTAATGGATAAAGTACTTACACTCTAGGCCAGAAGCAGGGCAACTTGCACGCTACCAAAACCTCAGAAAGCCAGACGAGACTCTCATCAGGCCCATGCTCTCTAGAACTCAATGTTTTAGCCTTTACCCTGGCCATGCAGCAAGAGGCACCCCTAAAGAGTTATTAAATGGCAAAAGAGAACACCAGCAAAAACACTTTTTTTTTTAACAGTCATCAATACCTACACACAGAAAAGCATTGTAAAATCTGATCTAATTTGTTAATATTCTTGTCAGTTAAAAATGAAGTCATGGGAAGGAGCTTGATGAGCAGTATTAGTGATGAGTATGTCAGGAAAGAACATGCAAAAATATGAAGCTGGAGTTGGATAACGTCATGGGGCAGCTGCTTTCATGCTGTAGACACATTGATAATTCATGAATTAGAACAAAGAAAATGAAGTAATGGGTTGGATGATTCAAGATTTTTGGTCTGGAAAAAGGAAACTTGGTGCTGAAGGTTTTAAAAGGTTCATGAACAAACAAGAGCTTAGAGGCTTGCTGGCAGAGAGCAGAGAGCTGCAGGTCATGTCTCTGAATTTAAAGCAGGTCTTTTTGCTCTATATTGTCAGATATCGTTCCCCAGATGAATGAATGTTTAAAAATAGCTGGGAGCATATGGCACAGGGAGAGAATGAAATAAGCAGAGGGAGAGCGTATGGCTTGAATGCTACAGGCAAGGTAAATAATGGAGACTTGTGAGGACACTCACAGATGGCCGCCTGCACAACCACAGCATCAGAATTAGGGGAACTCTGGCTGTATCCTGCAGCGTTGACTGCCTTGACGTTAAACACATAGTTTGCCCCGGTGGTCAGGCCATGGCACACAAACCTGAAAAAGTAAGACAAAGTTGTGAAGAGTCAAACATTATTATTGCACTCTGATAAGAGAAGTAGGGTTTTCATTTTTAGCTAATGGAAGCAAAAATTTGTGAGCAAAATGAGCAAACTTGTGGTGTGCATCATTTCTACATAACTGACAACACTGATGGTGTTTAATGACTTTTAGACCTTTCTCTAAGTGGTGCCAATGTTTAATTACATTTCCCCTTAGTGTCACACTAGCGAAGGCTACACATCACCCATTTTAAATTCTCATATTAATTCAGAAACGTAGAATCATCTTCAGCTGTACCCACCTGGTCTGCTTGACAGGTTTATTGTTGCAAGGCATCCAGACGTCAGTGCCGACCACACTACATTCAATATAGTAGCCGATGAGCTGTTTGACATCCTTGGAGGCCCCCCAGGTCACCACCACAGAGGTGTCGGTGTTCCTGATGGCCACTGTGTTGCCTGGAGCCGAGGGCAGGTCTGTCGGAGAAGATTGGAATGAAATTAGAGGAGACGGAAAAGAAGTGAGAATAAATACACTGAGCAAAGAGGGAGTATCATTCCCTGGGAACAGCTGGAAAATAATGCAAATAAATAAAATTATAAAGGAATATGCCTGGACAATAAACCCTCTAGGCAGAAAAGCCGTGCTTAACTCTTGTTCAAAATATAAATTCAGCTTTGTATGCTCACCCAGTTTATCTGCGACAACTATCTCCCCTGTGGCGACAGAGGGCTCGCCCACACCGGCAGAGTTGCAGCAGCGCACGCGGAAGTTGTAGGAATTTCCCTCAGCGAGGTCAAACAGGGCAAAGCGAGGAGACTTGACTGGCATGCCGGTGTTCACCCTCTGCCAGGTGTCTGTGCCAGCCATACACTGTGTTCCACAAACATGGAAGAAAAGTCAGAGGGTGTTTGAGCCTCCACACAACACTGTTGTCTTTACATGTCAGAGTTAAATCAAAATCAAACAAGAACCTTCAGGAAATCATAGGTACTTAGGTAAGCAGTGATTAATATGTCAGCATAAAGATGGCAACTTCTTTCCTATCCTAAAGAATATCCTAGAAGAATTTGCATTTTTTCGCAAAATAAAAACTAAAGAGCATTCATTAAAACTATAAATTTATAACCTTAATGTTTATAAATATTATTTGATTCCATGAACTACTTATTTATTGATGAGGTGCTTTAGCTCTACAACAAACAGTTGTCCATTTCTCCTCACCTTCTCAATATAATACATGACTCCTTCATGACCTCTCTGCACTGGAGGCCTCCAGGCGAGCACCACATAGCTCTTGGTTGCCTCGGTAACCACAACATCAGAGGGTTCTCCGGGGACGACGCCCACTGAGGAGGAAAGATGAAGCTGCAACTATTAAGAGGATGTCACCTTAATCATGTGACTCGTGCATAAAGTGTGTCAAAATACATTTTAACTACAAAAACCTTTTTTTTTTTCATTAAACGAGACATGAAAAACATCTTGCATTAACTGTTTTGATATCTCTCAACACAAGCAGCCATACAATATCCTCATATTAGTTTAATACTGTCAAAATGTATTCCCATTATAGATATATAGATCATTTAAAATAGGTACACTAGACTGAAAATATGATGCGTGCTTTTGACTATTTAGGGATTAAGGTTCATTATGCAGCCCTTCAAGCAACTAAAATATGCCAAGTCACTGTTGGCAGATTCTTTTTTTGGAAATGTAAACATCTGACATCATGATATTTCAATATATAGCTGTCCTGTTTTTTCTAATTAAAAGCGTATGAATCTTTCATACCAGTGGAATCCTCCTCTGTGAACTTGATCATGCCAGTCCAAGGAGCTGAGGGACCAGCTGTTGGTTTAAAGGAAAAGAAAATCCATTACAAAAATCGCAGTTGTTGTCTTTGTCGCAGCATTTCTATGGATTTGTTCTTGTGTTCCTCACCTCTGAGGCGGGCTCTGTCTGAGCGATCCATTGCTACCACAGCCTCAGAGACACGAGACGCACGGCTGGCTCCCGCCTTGTTCAGGGCCCGCACCCTAAAGATGTAAGAACGCCCCTCCACCAGTCCTGTGACAGGGAAGCGGGCGTACTTCACAGGGGTGTCGTTACACTGAGCCCAGTGGTGAGTGCCCACCTCACACCTGGGGGGGGAAACACGACACAAGCAACATTGGTGATTCATAAATTACCAAAATTCAAAAAATCTTCCTACTATGTTGGTTTAAGGCTAAATGTCTAGCTCACCTGTCGATGTAGTATCCAAGGATGGAGCTGCTGCCCTCCATCGCTGGCTGCTTCCAGGTTACCACCACATAGTCCTTGTTGGCATCATGACAACGCACATCCAGGGGGGCCACGGGAACCCCCTCTACCTCAACTTCGGCATCTGGCAAGGCAAAAGACACACACATGCACATGTGAGTAATGCTGTATCTAAATCAAGATGCTCTCAATGACATACTCAGTTTTCCATTTTGTGACCTACTTACCGGTACACCTCTACAGTGTTAGCACTGATGCTGGCTATGAAAGGGTATTTCACATGTTGGTAACAAAAGGGGGTTCTCAAGAGTATTTCTTATAATTACATTTGTGGAATTTTAAGTGAGATCAGACTGCATATGGCAGCCACCCTTGATGACCTGTTCTGTTTGTTTTGTGAGAATGTCAGGGAGAGCGTTGTGTCACTTAAAGACACAGCAGTATCCTAAACTTCCTCAACACATCTGCATGTGCTCTGATCTCTAATATATTGCCTTAATTTACACTGATTTTAATCATGTTAAGTTCACTAGGACTAGCGGGGAAAGAGGCTTCAAAGTTTTCATATCATCTTCAATGTCATGTAAAACGTCAAATCTAAATTTCACATCACCCTCATCCTTTTCAACAGATTTAAAGTCTTCTGTAAAAACATCCTGAGGGCATTTTACCTCTGACAAACACGTAGGCTGAGTAGTTGTCAAAGCCAGACTTGGTGTTGACGCGCATGGTGTACATGCCCTCATCTTCCTTGTTCAGGTGGGCGAGTGTAAGCGTGGCACGATCCCCAGACCAGTTAGTGTGTACCCATTTAGAGGGCTTCAAAGGGGTCACTGATGGGAAAAGTTCAAGAACAGAATACATTTACAAATTATGTGAAGTTATCCTACTTAAGTTTTCTCTCTCTACTTACAGTTTCTGTACCACACGACTTCAGGCTGGTATTTCTTCACAGTGGGATAAACGATGACAGTGCAGCCCAGACTCAGTGTCTCGCCCTCACTGCCAAAGGCCACTTCAAATTTGTCGATGATGGTTGTTTCAAACGTTACACCGTGTTCAGTGCAGAAACCATCTATAGAGGAAAAAAAACAACTTTTGACGTTTCAACAATATTGAGCAGCACAGTAAGTTTTTAACCCATTATTATGTTATGGTTAATTATTTTTATTTTTTTACACATCAAAATTAATTTGGTCCGCCAATTATTTTTTATTGCTCTGTTTTTTTTCTCAACCAGCTTCTCAGCAAAAAAAAAAGTCTAGATCCTAGTTAAATGTGAAACTCGATACACTTGCTAATCACTAATTGTGTCCATGTGCCTCTTGATGTTGAGTAGGTAGTTCATGGTGGATTTTTTTTTTACTTTTTCACTGAAAACAGCTGCCTGCCAGAGATTTAAAAAAAACACTTTGCAGAGCTGAGAGAGACTTGAAAGCCATCAGTGAGAACTCTGAGTTTGCCTGGCTAATGCCTTTTACAGTCATTTCGTCTCTAATTTAACATGTGCTTGTGCTGATTTGTCTCCTATGTACATCATGTCAGAACCATGGGTAGTGGTAATAACCCTAGCCCTAACCCCCCCCCCCCCCCCCCATTGACATAAACATTATTTTTATTCTACCTTTCAGCTCATTGTAAAACTACATCCAAACTAAACAGAAACAAGAAAAACCACTACAAACATTTGTAAATACTGTTTCAATAAATAGTCATGGTACATTTTCAACTTTAGCAGAGGATTTCAGAGTATCACAGGGCTTTGCAGATTGTTGCGTCTGAAGGACGAGGAGAGGGTGAGGTCCTTTTTTCTCTTTAAGAATTGTTTGCTGTTACAAAAATGTTCAAATATCGGATGAAAAGACCCTTCAAGTAAACTCAAAGTAGTCTGAGTGACTCACGTGGCTTAGGATCAAGAGGGCCTGCTTCCTCGCCTTCCTGGAACCCTGAGAAGCAAGACGAGTCGATTTAGTAATCTTCAATCAATAGCAAAAAAACACTTACGAGATAAAATATGAGAAAGAGTGGGCACAAAAACCCCTCTAACTTATTAAAAAACAGGGACTGACGAGCTGTAAGAAAAAACAGTTACCTACTTTTGATAACAACAGTAGCAAAAAAAGAAGATTCCCCCTTCACATTGAGGGCAGAGACGTGATACCTAGCGGTGTCCAAGAAATCACAGCTGAAAACAAAACAAGATTAGAGACTTGGTGATTTGCCTACAGCTAAACTGAAAGAACATTCAGTTTTGTGTTTTGTGTGTGTTTATCTCATGAATTCTAACTGACCCCATGTGGCTGAATGATTACCTACTTCTTGATCTCCAGGGAGTGCATGTTGTAATTGCTCTCGGCTGTGTACTTCTCGGGGTGGGCCTCAGCATCAATGAGCACGTTGTTTTTGTACCTTGAAGACAGCAGAAAGAGACAGCTGGTTTATTTTTAACCGTCGTCTCCACAGTCTGTAATTGCAGAGAGGTGAGGAGTGTTGGAAGTAGTTTTTGTGGATGTAAGGAGCTCTGGGTGGAAACTTCTCTGACACAACACATGAACGCTTGTTTTCATCAGTTTTTTTTCTCGTGCCTCACAGAAGGTGGGGATCTTACCAGGCGATCCTGGGTTTAGGCCATCCAGCCACAGTGCAGTGCAGCTTCACATTCTTGCCCTCCCAGGCAGTCTGTCCACGGGGCTTGACGATAAACTCCGGACGGTGTGTCAGGCTGTCTGGGTTCATCTTCTTACGGAACTCAGACCACTCGTCCATCTTTAGGGAGAGAGTGAAGCCAGATCGTCATCGTACCGGGGATTGTATGGCTTCATGTGAGAGATTTAATGATTTGTGAATGGGTCATGATGCACAAAAAGGCTGAAAGGATTTACCGTCCTGCTCAGTTCAACACGTTCAGCTGATTCCCTGATATGCACTGTTCTGGTTTTCTTCTCGACTCTAACACTCATGGCCTCCTTGGCCTCCCTGACAAACAGGTTCCTCATGGCCACGTAGTTGATCCCCTCCTCTGTGACATCGTCCTCCCGGGCCTCCATCAGACCTCGAACCTCCTCGTGACTGGTACGCAGCAAACCCACAACATGTGAGAGAAGGTCAGACTTACAGTGGAGTGGGAAAAGAAAATGTCATCGGGGTGTTCTGCAGTTTCCTCACTCACCTGGCTCTGAATACGGGGATTACATAGCCGATAACTTCTTTGTCCTTGTCCATCGCCAGGTAGGTGCGTTTGGCTCTTTTGGGTAGCGGGCTGAGTTTAACCACCTCCTGCCCTTTCTCTGTCTTCACAGAGGTCTTCAGGCTTACAGGGACGAGACAACAGTCACAACACTTGAACGATTAGCACAAAGATATGGCATGCTTTTCTTTTAACCAATAAAGCATCTGCTGTCATCTTTTTTGGGTAATTCATGCTAGATTGTTCATCAGAGGATTGAAGCTTGTGATCAGTAAGCCCTTAAGAAAAACAAAGAGCTGTAACGTTGGTCTTGAACATGTTTCCTCAGTTACCATGGCAACGCCGTTTAATTCCAGTCTGTACTATTTTCACCTGTCTCCTGTTATAAATACTGACACATTTGCAGTAAAAAAAAAAAAACACCCCAAAATAACAATGAAGTAACAGCTGCTTAACACTGCAGTGCTCAGCTGTTTGAGGTTTTACATAACCCTTTCATTAAATCAAAATACAAATCTTAAGACTCATGTTACGGAGATGGGTATACAGGTAGCATCAAGAGATGAACATGTTTCATAGAGTTTGTTTAAACTGACAAAATTACCGTCAGTGTCTAGTGATTGAATTCACCTTAAAGTGACTGACGGTTACACTTACTACAGCCTGAACTCTAGCAGTGATAGCAGATAGAACGTACTGTTTGCAGCAAAGTGAAACTGAAGTTTCATATTGAATAATTTTATATAAAAATTTAGCTTTTTTTGTTCTGTTGTAATGCAGAAAAAAGGTCTTAAGATAGTGAATAAACTAGATTTGTAGAAGCCGCACAGGCAGGAATACACACTTTCATGTAGTCTTTCAAACTAAGAGCTGACAACATCTAATTTCACAAGTAATTGAAATGCATTTTTAAAAAATTTGTAATGACATTAAATATTACAGCAGACAAAGAAAAGGACAACAGAGCTGCAGGTAAATCTAAAAATAATGACGAAATATTCATCGTGAATCACTGGCCTCTCAGCATTTATAAAACTTTAAATATAAGTTTGTTATAACACATTCTGAAAATGCTGTAGTGCAGCTACTCAGAAATAAAAGATGTATTTCTGTGCATGGTCTACTACCCTGACCCTTGATACACCCTGACTCATTTACTTATCGGCCCTGTCAGGTCATCATTTTGTCAGCTGGGTTTATAAATGGAGCAGGAAGTGGTGGATATGCATCAGGGTGGAAAGGTTCATCTTATGGCCCTGCTTTCACTAATATAATCTCATCCGAGTCTGCTCCACTCGATCCATTTCACCTCAAGAAGAAGCGGCACAACATGGCTTTGATAAACTGAATTCTATACTGGCGGGTTGGGATCAAGAGGCTGATCGCACAGCAGAGACGGACAGGTGGAGAACGTCTCAAAAGAGTTCTGCCTAGCTGAAAAAGTTTTATTCTACCGCTGACTCACCAGGTGTTCTTAAAGGAAGTCTTTGTCTCAGTGTGAAGGAAAGTTCTCCTGCAGATAAAAGCATTTCACCCCTAACAGTCTGGGAATCTACTCTATATGTAAATCATCAGATTAAAATAGCGCAACACAAATTTGGACAATTTCTAACTGAACCAAGGTGAAGGACGACATTCAAATCTTAAAAACCTATAAATCAACGAGACTGATAAATGTAGAAACTGGTCCAAAGTTATTAAGTATTAAAGGTCTATGCAAGCCACTGTACAGCCATTTACAGTTTAATGACATCCATACAGTGGCTTTACAGTCGGCCTAATGGTAACGTCTCATGTCCTGGCTACAGGAATAGCTCAGCCGTCCATGAATATATCTGGCAGCCCTTCACTACAGCTGACATTCCTTCCCTGACCCCGTTTAAGAAGCCATCGCACTTCCAACATGAACACTGAGCTACGCCCCCTCAAGGACAAAGAAACTCAGAATGCGTTGACAAGGATCTGTCGCACCATGGCACATACACATGGAAGTCAAAGTATTGTTTGGATCAGTGCTGTGCACAACTTGCACACGTCACCAGGCCTAATTTGTTTTGCAGAGTATGACCCACAGAGGTGAAACATTTATTCCTGCAGCAGCAAGCCCATCGTCTTTTTCCCTCTCTAACAGTTCTTTTCACTACTGGTTTATCAGACGATCCTTTCGTTGATTAACTTTCTGGTCCCTAAAATATCACAAAGAAGCAAAAAATACAAGGTGCAACATCCAAGTACCTTCAAACTGCTTCTTTTGTCCAATTAACCGTCAGATATACACAGATATAGAAACAAAAGACACACTACAAAAACTATACAACAACCTCATTCAGCAGATCGTCTAATAGGAGAGGCTGGATCTTTGCTTGAAGAATACTGAAATGATGTGTTTCTTATCAAATCTGTTGCCTGATTCAGATTCAGATACAGCTCTGTCTCTACGATGGTCCAAATCAAGGTACACAAACATAAAGTTCTTTTTGTGACAAATAAATAAGTGAAATGTTTTCGCTGTGTAGACCAAATAGTTACAAAAAACTGTTCTAGACTCCAGATTCGAGACCTCACATAGACTTAAATTTGAAAGACAATAAAACATTTGACTAAATTTGGACTTGGCCATTTGGCATTTGACTTCCTTACACTTTAACCCCCCCCCCTAAATCTACACTAGATTTAAGAGCAAACATTCACAACCAAAGCGTTGACCTTGTAACATCCTGGAACAGTATAAGTAAAAGTACAGAACTATGCAACAGGCCAGACTCATAGCCCTTATAGACCTGAGACCTGTATCATGACTCGAGTCGACCCAGACTTCTGACATGCTGTTCTGCAACAGCCTCAAGAGGTATGAAATGTACTTTCATTAACCTACAAAACCCCTGACATAGTTAAAGATGTACTGTCTTTGCAGATGAAGCCCAGCTGAGAGACAGCGTGTTATGTTTACACTGTGACTCAGTCTGCTGAACACACTAAACACACCAGGCGGAGAGCACCGTACTGAATATTTGAAAGGAATCTGCTTGAATCATCTCTTCAGAGGAGATGTGACAGGTTTCAATGTTAGAAACTCATTTTAATGAAATATAAACCATCCTTAGGTTATGCATCATTCCCACACTCTTACCGACGGCTGGAAGTCTTGAAAGTGGAGAACGACTGCTGGCTAACAGAAGACTTGGAGCTCAGGTAACAGCTGCTCTCAAAGTGATGCTTCTGCTGTTCCTGTCGTTGATAGTGATGCTGCTGATGCTGCTGCAGCAGCTGCTGCTTCTGCGTCACTTGTATTGATTCTGACATCCTGAAGGCCACTCCGCCAACTTATGATTTCAGACTTTTCTTTTCTTAACCAGCTCTGTAAATCAATCTCATTGTTATTATTATTTACTACAGATTGATTATCTTGCTGAGGTTAGTTTAGAGCAGGGGATGATGATTAGCTATTAAGGATGGAAGTTAAGGCAGCCAGGAAATGTTAAAGCTGTTAAGATGGAACAAGATTTTTTGATTTGTAAAATGTTAGCGCCAGTTAAGATCTACTTCTACTGTTAAACAAAGAAGCAGCAGGTAATAACTAAACTGTGGCAGCATCTCATTGTCTACACTCTAGGCCTTGGTTTCATATCTTTAAAGAGAAAATACAAATTTAGGTAGAATTTATTTGTTTTCATGTTTTTTAAGATAATCCCCTCCTCAGGTGAAAATAAAAAGCTGGGAATAAAAAGTGTTGTGATGTAGTAATTTGGGGCGATACACAAACACATTAAGGTAATACATATTACAGCGCAGATGGTCCAGCAGGTAGATTACCCCCCCATGTACGGAGGCCCGGGTTTGGGTTGGACCTGTGGCTCATTTCCCGCTGGTCATTCCTCGTTCTCTACCGATTTCCTACTCTATCCACTGTCCTATCAAATAAAGGCAAAAAGTCCCCAAAAAAGTAATACACATATTACCCTATGTAGTGCTGAGACTTGAACTGACAATAATGTTTCTTGTCGATTAATCTTTTGGGTGGTTGATAGTTCAAACAATCAGTTGGTCTACATTGTGAAAATGCTCTTTACAATTTCCTAAAGCTAGTGTTGTCAAGTACACATTGTTACATTTGTTTGTCCAGAGGTAATGTCAAAAGGTAATCAGTTTTCATAGAAATTAAAAAAAAAAAATCACATTTGAGAACATGGAACAGGGGATTGTTGCTAAAGAACATACTGTAAGATAAATACTGTATGTGGATAATGAACATAAGGTTTTTGTTGATTCACCAATAAATCAATCAATCAATCAATCAATCAATCAATCAATCAATCAATCAATAAATCAATAAATCAATCAATAAATCAATCACTTAAGATCCTCAGCCTGACATTTTGAACCACTCATGCCAAGCAGAGAACCTTCCTTATGTAATCACAGAACAATAATGACTTCAGTTCTGACTTGGAAATATATCGTCTGCAGGCAGAGCCCCTGACAACACCTACAACAGACATATTATTGTTTATATTTATAATGAGCTACAAACTGTATGCTGTCAGCCATGAAGGCCCAGGGTGCATAAAGTAAAAATCTAAGTCATAATAACTTCTTATTGTTTGTAAAGCAAAAGTCAAATGAATAGATTGGGTCTTCTTTTTCACTCCAATGACACATGCAGACTAATCTACAAGGACACACCTTGTTAGTAAAGGCATAGTTAAACTGAATGTAAACACCATGTTAAACAAAACATAAAAAAAACAAGTGTTTATATTGATTTTGAAAATAAAACTTACTGGCACAAGGCAGAATTACAATTACTCATTATTAAAATAAAAAGTGATAAGAATAGAAATTAAAGTACATGTCACTCACCACAACTAAGAATCCCTAAATCCTTACTAGTTGAAAATAAGAGAAATGGGGAGATATTCCAAAAGTAGCCAAAGCCAGTCCCAGGTACAGGCGAAGCAGCAGGGTGAGGGGCAGCGGACAGCACGGCAGTCCACTGAGCAAAAATAATGCTGCCACTCGGCAGAATGCACAAGACACCGTCAGGACCTTTTAAGGCTGGGACGGATTTAAATTTAGACCATGAGACCATGAGACCATGAGAAGGGTCCACGCTGAGGAGCCTCTGCTAAGCCAGACTCTCCACAGTGAACAGGAGTTACTGAAGGGGGTTGAGGGGGAGACTTCTGGTGTGTCATCGGGGACCCAGTGAATTAGAAATGACTAGAAGAGGAGCTGCAGTTGTTAAGGTGTTGCTACCTGTTGAATTGAATTGAATGGCGTGATTTCTCCCAAGGCCTTCTCTAAAAAAAAAAAACTGGGCCACGGACCCAGAAGCTTTGAATTAACATGCTGTCAAATGTCTCGTATTTTAACACATGGACCTACAGGCTGTACCACAAATGTAGCCAAGAACCATTAGAGTTTCTTTTTCAGCTCAGTTATCCAACAGTACTGTGTGCAAAGGCTACGCAGAAAACTGAACACTGACAGTCAAAAAGCGCAAGTAAAAAAAATAAGATTTCCAGCCAAGGCGTTTGTTAGCCACTGCTGCCACCTGGCGTAGGAGCAAGTGAACTTCATAAATTATTGTTATCATCACACATCTTGAAACAAGGGCTGTTCAAATGTATTAGTGTGAATGTAACAATCCTAAATATCTTTTTTTTTTTTAAACCCATTTATCAATATTTAAACTTTGCCCCTCAGGTGAATTTAAAAGAACAGATAATCGTGAACGCAACATGGAACGTTCCAGACTCTTGGCTCCTTCCATCTCCGCTCTGATTGGTCAGTTTCGGGAAGAGGAACTAAAACACTGATGGTCGTTCTCTTCATCAGCCTGTGGATGCTCCTCTGCTGATCAGCCCTTTGACAGTAACGCAAGTTTTCTGTAAGGTAGTTGATTTATTTCACTCCGGGGTATTGTGCAGCCTAGATAAGAGTGTTACCTTTTGAATTGATCTCGGTTAGCTTGTGAAGGCTAGCCTGGTCAGTCAGTTATTAAGGTCAACACAGGGCTAGCTGGCTAAGTAATGCTATCTTAAGATAACGCTAACTTATCTGTTATTTTTGAAGGTTCTTGACTTACAAAGTAAAGTCACAACCCAGACTTATGAAATCATTTTAGTAAATACAGTCATTTCTGCTAAATGTTTGTTCTAGTTATTGATCTCAATTGCAGTATGTAGCAGGCTAAATCTAACAACAAATGTTTTGTAAACCTGGTGGTGAATATTTACCATTTATTTTTATTACACATGACTTTTAATGTTTATCTTGTCTTTCTATCTTCATTCATGTATAACTCAAATAAGTATATAGCCAAAAGCTTACAACTTTGTTAAATACAGACATGCAGTCTTTCTGTTTCTGCTCTCCTGTCTTATTGAATTCATTACAAAACAAAAGCTGATCAGAGACACAATAAATTACAGCATTGTTTTGGCAGCATCTTCATAGTCCAGATAGATTGAGCCATAGTTTAAGAAATTGGTGCATGGACATTATGTTTCTGCAATCAATCAAGAAAAGGTATCTACGATATAAAAAGACTGACCTGTAACCTGTATACATTTCAGACTTAAATGCATGGTTATCAAGATAAATATGACAAAGTAATAAGATAAGATAAGATAAGATATACTTTATCCATCCCAGCAGGGAAATTTAGGTGTTCCAGCAGCCAGCATACATACAAACACACAACACAACACATATATACATACATATCCCACCCATACAAAAAAACATGAGCCCACAATACAGTTTGATATATGATATATGCAACTCAGGCTAAAGTTTAAAAGTTTAAATGTCTTCTGTTCTTACTTAAAGGGGAGTCGTTATAAAGCTTAGCTGCCGTAGCCTCCCACTAAAAACACTCTTTTGTTCACACGAGATTGTGTGAGGGATGCATGTTATTGTCCATAATGTTCAACAGTTTCTGTATCATCCTTCTCCCCATCACCACCTCCAGGGTCTCCACAGCGAGTCCCCAGCACAGAGCCAGCCCTCCTAATCAGCTTGTTAGGCTTTTTAGAGTCACAAGCCCTGATGCTGCTGCCCCAACAGACGGCTGCAAAGAAAATGGCACTTGCCACAACAGTCTGATAAAACATGGATAACATTTTGCGACACACATTAAAAGACCTAAGCTTCCTCAAGATGTAGATTTTAGATCATACAAAGCTCTAGTTGACAGCCTTTATCTTGTCTATATTACAGGAGGGGGGACCTACCAACCGCCAACATGTCGAGCAAAAGGGCCAAGGGAAAGAACACCAAGAAGCGGCCTCAGCGTGCCACGTCCAATGTGTTTGCCATGTTTGATCAGTCCCAAATTCAGGAGTTTAAGGAGGCTTTCAACATGATCGACCAAAACAGGGACGGCTTTATTGACAAAGAAGACCTCCATGATATGCTGGCCTCATTAGGTAAAATTTCGACTACAGTCTGTGTTATTAACTTTCACGTCTGTGCTCAAGGAAGTTTGTTTATTATGAGATTACGAAAGGAAATCTTGGTGGAACAAATATTACAACTTTTTTCTCTGTGAAGCATTTTTGTTCTGAGTGTGGGTAGTGGGTGAAAGCAAATGTCATGAATCTCAATGACTGACCATTCTCAGGTAAGAACCCTACAGAAGACTACTTGGAGACAATGATGAATGAAGCGCCCGGCCCCATAAACTTCACAATGTTCCTTACCATGTTTGGAGAGAAGTTGAATGGCACAGATCCTGAGGATGTAATCCGCAACGCTTTTGCCTGTTTTGACGAGGAGGGCACAGGTGGGTTTAAGTATTAAAATTAAAATGACAAATTAAACGAACACTGTTGACTAAACAGTTATAGTTAGTCTTTTTTCCCCCTGTTTTAAAGAAGCAAAAAAAAATAATGAAATGTATTTTTTGATGTTAGACATTGCAGCAACCTTAAATGCATAATGCCTAAGTTTGACTTTCACCTCACTTTTATGAAAAGTGTCTTCTCCTGCAGGTGTGATCCAGGAAGAGTACCTGAGAGAGCTGCTCACTACAATGGGTGACAGATTTTCAGATGAAGAAGTGGATGAGCTATTCCGAGAAGCGCCCATTGATAAGAAAGGCAACTTTAACTACGTAGCATTCACGCGCATATTAAAGCACGGTGCCAAGGACAGAGATGATTAGTGACTGTAGCAGCTCTGGATGAAGCGTATTCTGTATAATCTGTGTATCTTTATTGGGTCTCTACTTAGAACAGCTATATCCTGTTATGTGGCTCCTGACAAGCTTCACTGTGGTATAGCTCACTGAAGGTCATATGTTTAAGCTGCTTGTTGGACCCCCCCCCCTCTAACTCCTCAAAAGCTCATTTGCACATCTGTGAAAACACCACTAAAAGGGTCTGTATAAGCTACCATGGATAAAGCTGGAAATAAACTGAAACAAGACATCTGTTATCATGACTGCTTTGGTTTTGCTGAATCATTTGTCATTTTACGGCAGGTACATGTTTGCAGATAAAATTGCGGTCTCAGATGAATCACAGATTTTCCAAAAATCTTTTATTTTAAAACAAACCAAAACACGTGTCAGCGTTGGTTTAAAGCATTTCCCATTCCAGTCAATTCAAAAGTTACATGATAACACAGGATCAATTACTGGATTTAACAGAAGGTGTTGAATTAAATGTACAACAAATACATTTACATACACTATGGCCAAATGTATGAACAGCACCATGTACTTATTTTTCTGCTGTGGGCTCAAGTTACAAGTACTTATTCTCAAATTTGCCTAATGTCATTGATATAATTAAATGTCCCCCAGCAACAATCCTTATCAGACAAAAACAGGGACCACCTTTCAGTGAAAACATGAGATTTCCCTTATGCACACAGACAAAAAAATGCATTTTCCCTGCTTGGTGATAGCACACACAGCCTGACACTCTGAACTGGGACGATTTCAAGTCCCCTCTTATAGCCAATCATCAGGTTCATTTCTGCACCCAAGTTCCAACATTCTGTTAGGAAAGTTAAAAACCCTTACCTTTGTTTAAAGATATTTGTGTTGGGCCATTGTGCCGTTAATGGATAGGACAGCTAAAGAGAGACAGGACATGTTGGAAGGAGAGAGCAGGGGGATGACATGCAGCAAAGGGCCGAGGTCAGATTCAAACCCACAGCCGCTGCAAAGAGGACTAGCCTTTATACATGGGGCATGCAACATAACCACGAGACTATCCGGCCCCCGTGTCTGCTCACATACTTTTGACCCTAGGTGTAGCAAATGTGTTTTTTAAACAATTAACAGTTGGAATATCACAATGAAAAGAAAAACAAAACTATTTCTCTATTTTCTTACAGAGTTATTAGCTGATACACTGGCAACAGTTCTGACATATTTATGGATAATTCTGATAATCATTTGAACGTGGCAGTTTTATGATCATGAGTTTGGTTTGCTTTAAGGGGATCGGCCACAATTTAAAGCACTTCTGATCCTTTCATAGTGCAACTGTGGGAACAAGGGTGCATCTCATATCAGTCTGTAACCCAGACAACATAACCCAGATGTGGCTGACATCAAATTCTAGGAATTCTCTCATTCAATACACCGCAACAATAAATAGACAAGGAGCTGCTCCACATTTTCTGTACACTTTGCAGTTGCTCACAGAGCAATGTATATCACATGCTATTTGAGACTGTTGGCTCTACTCCGCCAAAGCGAGATTTTTCGACTGGATCTTTGATAGGTGGTCTGATATGCAAGCCTCGATCTTGTCACACTGGGCCAAGAAATCCTGTTGATGGACAATAATCACATTTGATAATATATCTCAGCATTTTCATGGGTTTTAGTGTCACTTAAAAGGTGTTTACCTGCACCGTCTTTACAAGTCCCTTTTTCTTCATTCTGCAGTCATTGAAATTTTCAGGAAGACTCTGTTATAAAGGTGATACAGAGTTATAAGTAAGTGTATAAATAAATGCTACACAAACATAAACGCCTGAACAAAAATAGATTACCAGAGTATCAATCTGCTCCAGGATCTTCATGAACTGTTCTGCTGCTATTTTCACTCGGTGGTCAAGTTTACCCAATGCCTCTGCCTGGAGGTCTTTGGCAAGGAAGCCCTGCGCGGGGGGGAAAAAATGTTAACAGTAAATTAAACACAAATAATCAGAAAAGATTTGACCATGAAGGAAATTAGGAATATTTAAAACCACAACAGATTACATACATTCTTGAGTCCGGTCAACTCTCCGTCTACCTTCTCCAGTTTTTTGGCCGTCTGTTCAACAGACTTCTCGATGTCTTTCAGCTTCTTCAGTTCGACTTCTTCCTCGGGACTGTTCTGTTTGTAAATTATAGTTAATATCAGAGGGGAGCATCAGAGACTCTACTAATGTAATGTGGTCTTACCCGCTTGCCAATCATCATGAGCTTGCAGCCTTCTTTTACTCCATAGCTGGTCAGACTCTCCTCCATGTCCTTGAGAGATTTTCCTGAAATTCAAGGAAGAATAAAAATGATAATCATTTGGGTTTCAAGAGGGTCCTCGCTCGGGCCCTAAAAAAAAGTCAAGTTAAGGGTGAGACATATTCAAGTTCATTTGGCTTTGAAAGACAAGAGCAGCCTGCAGACTTCCTGTAGCGGCGTTCCTGAAGATGAAGCCACTGAGAGGCTAAGGTTGGGCCTAATATCTTTGTCCGACGCGCTTTCAAAAGAATACTGTGATACGTAAAAATAAGTTTGACTTTTTTATTAACGTAAAAAAGATAATCAACTTAACTTATGATAACGTGCATTAACTCATAATCACAGTGAACCAGAAACAATAGCGGTCAACAAAAAATACGGCAACCCAGCTCACCCCCTCTCTTCCACCGAGAATAAAAGGTGAACAGGTGAGTTAAATCAACACATCTCCGCCCATACCCATGTGACCCGATATCCCCCCACTCAACACAATAGTAATAAATGATATAATAATCAATAACCCAAAACACCAATATATAACAGACTACCTTAACCTTAAATAAATACCACAAAGACAATTATATCAATCCATGGCTCCAACACTACCTTTGAATATCAGTTTCTGTGATGTTTGAGGTACTCCAGTTGCTTGTGTAAGAGCATCTGCCAGTTCTTTGACTGTTGGACCCTTGCCATCGTCTTCCCCGGTCAATGTGATGCTGTGCTTTGTGGATCCTGGAACATGAGGAAAGCAATCACACAACTACAAATGTCAGATTGAAAACTCGCTCATATGGAAATGTGTTTTTAAGTGGTGCAACAATTTAAAGAACATGTAAATAATGTAATATATACATGTTAAACTCAAGTTTTACAACAATGGCAAAACATCAAGTATATCTGTACAAGTATATCTGTATAAGTATATCTGTATAAGTGTATCTGTATAAGTGTATAAGTATATCTGTATAAGTGTATAAGTATATCTGTATAAGTGTATAAGTATATCTGTATAAGTGTATAAGTATATCTGTATAAGTATATCTGTATAAGTGTATCTGTATAAGTGTATAAGTATATCTGTTTAAGTATAGCTGTATAAGTATATCTGTATAAGTATATCTGTATAAGTATATCTGTATAAGTGTATAAGTATATCTGTATAAGTGTATAAGTATATCTGTATAAGTATATCTGTATAAGTGTATCTGTATAAGTGTATAAGTATATCTGTTTAAGTATAGCTGTATAAGTATATCTGTATAAGTATATCTGTATAAGTGTATAAGTATATCTGTTTAAGTATAGCTGTATAAGTATATCTGTATAAGTGTATAAGTATATCTGTATAAGTATATCTGTTTAAGTATAGCTGTATAAGTATATCTGTATAAGTATATTTGTATAAGTATATCTGTATATATCTGTTTAAGTATATCTGTATAAGTATATCTGTATAAGTGTATAAGTATATCTGTTTAAGTATAGCTGTATAAGTATATCTGTATAAGTATATCTGTATAAGTATATCTGTATAAGTGTATAAGTATATCTGTTTAAGTATATCTGTATAAGTGTATAAGTATATCTGTTTAAGTATATCTGTATAAGTATATCTGTATAAGTGTATAAGTATATTTGTATAAGTATATCTGTATAAGTATATCTGTATATATCTGTTTAAGTATATCTGTATAAGTATATCTGTATAAGTGTATAAGTATATCTGTTTAAGTATAGCTGTATAAGTATATCTGTATAAGTGTATAAGTATATCTGTTTAAGTATATCTGTATAAGTATATCTGTATAAGTGTATAAGTATATCTGTTTAAGTATATCTGTATAAGTGTATAAGTATATTTGTATAAGTATATCTGTATATATCTGTTTAAGTATATCTGTATAAGTATATCTGTATAAGTGTATAAGTATATCTGTTTAAGTATATCTGTATAAGTATATCTGTATAAGTGTATAAGTATATCTGTTTAAGTATAGCTGTATAAGTATATCTGTATAAGTGTATAAGTATATTTGTATAAGTATATCTGTATAAGTATATCTGTATAAGTATAGCTGTATAAGTATATCTGTATAAGTATAGCTGTATAAGTATATCTGTATAAGTATATTTGTAGAAGTATAGCTGTATAGTACAAAAGGTGAAGTCTTCACTGAAAGAAAATCAAATACATGCATTTTATACAATCTGATTCTAAGATTTTATATCGACAAAATGAGCATCTACAGATCAAATCTGAGGAACACATACTCTGTCGAGAGCATGTGCCCTTCAGGTTGTTTAAACTGTATTCATGCATGTAGAGTAGAAAGGTGAATAAGTCAAAGACAGAACTGAGTTAGTCGCTCATCTTTGGTAAAAGCTAACCTTAGCTAACCATTTCCTACTAGCGATGTGCGGTCGGTAGTGACTCACATTCTCATGTCTATCTACCCACTTTAAATACATTCACGACAATAAACCAAAACTGATTACCGTATGCAACTGTCACTGTTATCGTTTGCGCTGACATGTTTCTTTTCTGGCGTCTATTTATCACAACATAAATCACACAGCGTGCTAACAGTTGCTGGTTGCTAACTACTTCCGGGATTGACAGGAAACTCGAGGAGTCACTCAAGGTTTTTTTTATTTTTTGCTTTATTAATGTTTTTAAAGCTTTATTTACTTATTTATTTAACAATCATTGTTATATAATGCATGAATGCAACAAAGAGGAATGAAAACAGAAATGAATAAAAAAAAAAGAGAACAATAATAAGTAGTCAGAGGTCGATTTAAAAATCAAAGAGTGTTTCAAGGCTTTGTATAAAACTGTCCACAGTCCTGGTGGCTTTCTCAGTGGTCTGTCCTTCCAGTCTATACATTTTCATTTGTTTTCTTGAATTGGTGGATATTGGGTTTCCTTTCAGAAAAATGTGCATTTATGGATATAATACCTGCCATGTAAAATGAGACCGGTTAAAAAAAATGACACCATGTGATTTCATGTAGGTTTTTCGATAACAGACAAAAACATCATTTTTAATGTAAATTAATTTTAGTCCCACATATAATTTCAAATACATGTTCAAAAACAATCCAGAAAAATGAACATATATGCATTAATGGAATGAATTAAAAAGTAGTCTTTGAGCCAGTTTTACAGAACACAAGTTTCAATGGTATAATTTCTGTATTTTTTAGAAAGCATTTTATTGGATAAATTAATATTATTATATTATTAATATTTGATTGATAATGACTCCATATCAGTTCCCAATTGATGTTGTCAAGTGATTATTCCCATAGTGTTTGCTGTCGGGACTTGTAGTGCAATGTATCTAAATAGTTTATAGTTAAATTTGTTATCTTTTATATTGACGTCGTTCAGAAAAACATCTGTCTTAAGTATGGACTGCTCACTTTACACATTGCTGTCATACAGCAGTCTTAAATAACATGCAGGAGCTGCATAAAAAAACAAACCTGTTAAACAGTAACCCCCCACTCTGTTCTGCCAACAAAGGTCCAAAGTTTTGAAATTTATAACATATTTTTGTCATATTCCTACTATCCTATCTTACTTGGCTCTTAAGAGTAAAATATAGTTCATTCTTAACTTAAAACAAGTTAAAGAAAGTTTGTTTTTTATTTTATTTGTGTGTCATTAACTCTATCAAAACTGAACTCTTTTGTGCTCCATGTTAATCTCTGTAGTACATTCAACTTCTCTGATTCATCTTCATCAGGCGAACCAGCCAGTCCTCTGTAGAGTATAATTGTTACACTGGAGGATAAACTGAAGACTGGAACAGTATCCTGAAATTAGTTTTAATGTCCATCTTTAATTTTTGTTCTTTTTCGTTTTGTGATTCAGGACAATGAAACTGTGTAGCAGTGAAAAGTTATACTGATAACATAAATAAGACTAACAACACACAATATGTAATAATATATTTTGTGATTTATGACACAGATATTGTGGTGAGTCAAAAGGTAACAGAAGATTTAAAGCTCGGCACAGCTGACCTTTGAGCTTAAGGGTTATGTCGGCCTGCTTACATCTAGAAGTTTATGGCTCAAACATGTAATCTTGCCACCTTCCTCTTGATAATATGCTCTAAACGTAAAGTACAGCTGAAATCAATGTTAGAAGAATTGACCCTTTATGGACCTCTCATGTTCATCTCCTGTCTTACTCTCAACAGGCTAATAAGATTATTTTACCCCAAAAGTCTGACCACTTTTTGAGTTCTATTTAATCTGTGATATATATATATTTAACATGTTGAGAATATTTGAACAATAACCGACACACAGCAAACCTCGGGTACGGCAGTTTTACAGGGAAGGAATACAGTTCCTTTGAATAAAAAAATTTAAAAAAGTTGAGCAAATGTGCAAGTGCGTCAGTTTTAACTACTAGATCACTACACGGATTTCCCTTAGGCTGCCATGCCAGATTATCTAACACCCGTTTAACCTTTACATATCACGTTTAACTACAAAATGTGATAGTTGTCCACTTGTTTAGATTTGAGCGGCAAGATAAATCTACAACATCTCAAAGAACAAGGAATCAAAAAAGACAAATAACAAATCTAAATGAAACCCCTAAAAAAAGAAGAAAGTATAGGAGAGTTATAAATAATACAAGGTTAATTGAAACAAGTTTATTTTGAAAAGTTCATGTAACCTGCAGACATTTGATCCGCCTCCGTGTAAACCATCTTCACTTAAAAATAACTCAAACAAAATCTTCATGACTAAAACAACACACAAATCTATGAAATAAATATAGCTAAGTAACACTGCTGCAGAGTGAGACTTGAGAGTGTTAGACCGGAGGAGGAAGAGGGAAAAATGTTTCCTTTTTTTTTAAAAAGGTTAGTATGTTACAAGGCCACATGCTAGCACGGTAGTGGTAACAATACACAACCCAAACACGGATTCAAAACCGTGTTGTTCTCAGGTCAAATGGTTTCTGCATGTATAAATGTTCCTCTACATATAAAAGTGTTTTTCAGTTGAAGTGCAGTCGTTCTGATCCGTCCTTTGTTTATGTGGCAGGAATCTGTGGCAGACCAAACTCATCCACCAAAACCCCGTCCTGAAAAAAAAAGAAGAGCATTTTTAGTTTGTGTGTTCACAAGCAAACACACCTACGTCTCAAGTATTATCATTCTCTGAGCTGGTTCATGTTAAACAAGGTTTTGATTATCAATATGCAGTCAGATACTTTTTGGAGTTTCTACCAAGAGCAGCATGAAGTAGATTCATTGAGGAATCTAATCTCTTAAATGGGGTGCTTGATAGCCCAGCTGTTATATATCGTGCGGCCCATGTTCAGAGACTGTTGCCTTGTCACAGCGGCCGTGGGTTCGAATCCGACCTCAGCCCTTTGCTGCATGTCACACCCCCCCCCCCCCACTCTCTCTCCTCCCAACATAGCAGCATTCCTGTCTCTCTGTCTCTCTGTCCTGTCCAATAAAGGCAAAAATGTCCCAAAAACATAACCAAGAAAAAACTATCTCTTGAGTTTTTTAGAACATAAACTGCTACATTATATTTGTACTTTATGCCTATAGAGGTCAAAAAGCTCCAGCAACACCATGAAGATCAACTTTATTAACTTTATTAGACCGACACATCGGCATGAAGCCTTAACGCCCTTCTAGCACCTCGGTAGTTGTTGAAGTTGTGCTAGAAAATCCTCTTCTGCTTCTCCAGTACTTCACGTCTATCAGCTGGAGGGTACATCTTTGCCTTGACAAGAAGCTTGACGATTACGTGATTACCCATCATTAGTTTGAAGATTCTTGTTGTTTACTTTCACATAGTTGAAAAAAAAAAGAACTCAAGCATGTGGCTGCTTGAAAGGTTGGGGAAACCTTCTCTTGGAGTATTTAAAAAAACATGAAGACATTTCAAACCCGAGCATCATCATTTTGAATTTCAGTTTCAGGTATTTTCAACAGAGCTGCTAACATGAGTCATCATTTCACCCACAATCTGACAAACTTTTTCAAGGAAATAAGGCTGAATCATTACATTTAAACTCTGTGAGAAGAGGTTACCTTAGACTGTGAGAAACTAGGACGGACATTTTCACTATTTTCTGAGATTCTAAATCATTCATAGATTCATCTGATTTATATGGAATGGATAATTATTATAGTCCTTTGTTGAAGGCCGTATTTTAAATGATGTAATTCTCCACTCTTTCTCTTTAGTATAATGTCGGTTTACAGTCGCGGCCGTGCTCCACACAGCTCTGCAGTTACCTTGTTTGTTTTGCTGTCACTGGGCATTCCCTCGGGGATAGACGGGGCAGCTGAGGCCTCGTCCAGGTAGGAGCTGTCATCGTCCAGCAGCAGCTCATCGCCCAGTGCATCCAGCTCTGAAACCACAGATTCACTGTCTATGAAGTACTCTACACAATGATGCTTTTTATTTTTTGTTTGATTCCAGAAAAAAAAACCAAGTGGCATTTCAAAGACAACAATGCATCCTTAAGCCAAGATATAGAAGATGCAGCTCATATTTATCCATCATGACAGACTGTGTCCTATCTATCAATAAATCAATATCACTGCAGGGTCACAGGAGGAAGAGAAACAGAGTTTTATGGTTTCCTGTTCTGTTGATATAATTAACTGTTGGTTATGTTTTGGTCACTATTGACTGCTGGAAAGGATTTACATTTTTATCTCTTATTAAAAGTACTTTATATATGAAATAACATAAATGAAAAGCCAAGGAAAAAATTGTCATGATAAGATTATTAAAACAAAATGTTTTTTTTGAAAAGCTGAAAGCCTAATTATTGAACTCTTTCTGTTGTTTAAATGTTGGCGTTTATTTTTCCTTTTTAAGATGTTCTGTCGATGAAGCGGCCTGCTGAGAAAGTCAATTCAAAATACCTGCTTCAAGGTCGTCCTCATCGATCTCTGGAGTGCCATAGCTGCGGCTCAGGGCCTCTTGTACCTCGTTGGCGTCCTCCATCATGTCCTCCAGCTGGTCCTGTAAATCCTGAAAGTTCAAGAAACACTTTTAATGTCCAAAATCTCTCAGAGTGAGTATAACCGAGTGATAATGATGTAACAACAACGAAGAGAGACTAATCCAGCAGTGTGTCTGCATTGAGTGTTAAAATAACTTTTTTATAAAGCATTGCTCCAATAAATGTGCTTATCAAGCCATATTCTTTAACAAGGGCTTTAATAATTGTGCAGCTGTGTTTTTAATAAGAGTGGCATTAACTACCTGAACATTTTAAACTGCAACAAACATTTAAAAAACCATGTGTAAAAAGGTTGATTATACCAATTGAAGAGGAGGGGGAAATGATGTAATGCTGATGATTCTAACATTTTGTGGACCTTATTCTATACTCTGTGCTGGGTACATCATCACACGACAAAGAAAAAAACACACACAATATGTCATGATTTGGCATTATTTAGTTTTGTATTTTCAGTGTTTAGTGTTTCTCTGTGTTCTAGTGGGTTTTGTCCATTCTTGAGTTCTGTGTGTCTTCAGTGTTTTATGTATTTTATTTTGTAGTTGTCCTCAGTGTTTCTTGTGTTCATTCCTTCCTCTGTGTGTTTCCCTCCATTGTGTTTGCCCTGATTGTCTTCACCTGTGTTATTAGTCTCACCTGTGTTTGATTACCCCATGTCTATCTAGTCTCTGTGTTTCTTCCCTTATGTGTTTGTCGGTGTCTTTTGTTGCATGTCAGTTTACCCGTGGCGCCTTCTCTTGTTGGATTTTTTGAAAGTAAGATTTTGTTTGCCTTTTGTTTAAAGAATAAATAGTTTTAGTGAATCCTGCATCTGGGTCCTCCTCTTCGTTTTCGCGATCCGTGACACACTAGTCCTGAGTATGAATGTGTGGTGTTGCCTTACCCTTCACTACATAGTTACTGAGTGATAATAGAAACAGTGACATGGCATACAACAAACATACATCAATCTGATCCAGTTTGACATCCTTGTAAGCTCTTTTCATTTCTTTTGCACCAATCTTCATGGCATCCACCTGGGAACAAAAAAATACATTGCAGAAGGAGGTGTTTAGTAATAGTCTGTAATGTGTCTTGTTTGACATAATGCTGACCTGGCTAAGAATCACGCTGATAGAGATCATGTCAGGAGAGGAGAAACTTTTTTATAGTTTGACCAAAAAGCATCGAGTTCACTCACAGAAAAAAAAACCCTTCTTATAGCACCGTATGACAAGAATCTAGAGTTGATGTTTAATATACTAGCATGGAAAAGTCAACAAGTGTTTTTGTGAAGCAGTGTGGCTCTCACTGTTGTTTTGGTGTCCTTCAGAGTCTGGATTGTGTAGTTGGCCTGCTCCATGTTAAAAGACTGCTGAGCCAGCTGCTCCCTTTGACCTTCATACCTGTTCAGAACAAAACACAGCTGGTATCAGAACATTTTTTTTATGTGCTTAACGGTACTGTTTGAAAGCCTTTCTCTCCAAGGACTTCACAGCATTAGCAGTCGGCTTGGGCTCATTGTCATGCTCCCAATCAGACGCTTTCCAGAATGAATGGCCAGATGAATTACAAAAGATTGGCTAAAAAAAAACAGATCTAATGGGATCCCCATAGAACTGTATATAAATGTTTAACTCAGCTCTTAGTAGTGCCCCAACAATACTAGATTTTAGGGCAAATTATCAGCGAGTATTATAATACAAGCAAGCATTCTTAATAGCTTAAATGTTGTAGTTCATGTTAGTGTTTTAAGTGCAATATGTTTTCTTTTATTGGGTTCTGTTAAGGTGATATCGTTTGTAGGTAACTACATGCAGACATTTCTATTAGATACACATTATTGCTCAGATACGTGTACATGTAGATACAGATCGTGTGATGGGCTACATTAGGTTATTAGAATCAGTCATGCCATTACACAGTTAGGGCTTTAGTTTTCATGTCTTTGACTGCTACCACCTATGTAGGAACCAGAACCAGAACCAGAACCAGGACTCACATTCTCTTCTGCTTCAGGACTCTCATTGCCTTCTGTTTCACCATATTCTGCAATGTGAAAAACACGTTATAAATAAATAACACGCCACCGTTGAGACGTCATTATTCTGATCATTAGGGCTGATGATGTTACCTTCGAGGGCCCGTCCCTCATCTTCTTCATCTGATCCTTGTACTTGACAAGTTCGGCATCTAGTCTGGCGACCTTCTTATCTATGGACTCCGCCCTCGCGTCGACCTGAGGAGATCAATCATTAAGACTTATTATAACTTCATGTGTCCCTGCAAGATCACACACATGTCGCCTGTGTGTGTGTGTGTTTGTGTTTGTGTTTGTGTTGTGTGTGTGATAAAGGAAAACAGAGGAGGAGATAGCTGGAGGGTGTAAAAAATCTAAAGGGCGGCTATGGTTTAAAAACGCATCTTTTTCAACTAAATCCGAGAACAAGAAGGGGTTATATCAGTGGAAAGTCTTTAATATCTTCAGTATGATAACTACTCACAGTGTTGTTGTGAGACTGTCCTTTTGTGGCCATGTTAGCTCAGTAAACGTACCGTTATGTCCCATAATAAAGACACAAACAACAATGCAGTTACTCACATTGCCGATGCAGTCCGACAGATTCGCAGGAGGCGCTTTCGGCTTCCCGCGTCCGAATATTCTGTTCATTTTATAAACGTATTTAAGGGTGCTTAGCTATTAGCTGCCCTTAGGAAATAAACACCACAAACATCAACTGCAAGAGGATTTCTACAGTGAAGACACCCGGAAGCAACGGCACAGACGCAAGAGGTTCCCATTGGCTGGCGTAAACCGTCATGACCAATCAGGGTTGTGATACACGTCCGCCCCCGTGTGGCGAGCAGAGGGATTGTAGATGTGTCAAAAAGGCTTTTGTCCCCACCACAGTGTCTTTGTCATATCAGCCTCTACAATGCAAATATAGTAACATTAGATGGAGCTTTTAATTATCTTCTATTGACTCTGTTCGAAACGCTTAAGGGAGTATTTAAGGTCTTTTATTTTTAAGCTCCTGTGAGGGGTCTTTTGCTAGTCATGAATCAGACTGATATAATACAGATGCATATATAGTATATATGTATATATATATATATGAGCTACGAAAGCAAACAAAACAAGATTGGTCATTTGAATGCTTGTAACCTCCAGTAGGAAGAGATTTATCCTCAGAACCATTACATACACATGAACAGGACAAGATTAGGCAAGATGATAAGTAACACTTTTTTTTAAATTTTATTTTATTTAACCTCTATTTATCCAGGAAAGTCCCATTGAGATTAAAAACCTCTTTTTCAAGGGAGTCCTGGCCAAGAGGCAGCAAAAGTGGGGATCAGATCTGTGTACTGATGTTACAGTGATGCATAACAATGATTGTTGTTACTAAATGTCAAAAAGTATTGAACATTTTCCATTTCACAAAACCAATTGAGATACTTTTTTTGTTTTGCCCGACAATCAATCTAAAGCACAAATATATTACATTTAATAACAAAAAATTACAAAAAAAGAGTCAAATCCTTTCAAAGCTTGAACTAGTAAATGCCTTACCAACTGCATACAAGATTTCCTGTTATGTGCCATATCGTTGTACTCCCCTCATCCCCTGAACATCTTATCTAAACGTAACAGGTTCTTTGAGAGGGACAGGAAAATGCTTTTAAAATATATTCATAATCCATCCTCCCATTCTATCCTTATTTTCTGTAGCGACTACTGACAGTCCTTGTCTTTTTTCTTTTTTCTTTTTTTTTTTCCCACTAGAGCCTTATTAGACACAAGAGGCTCTTACTGAACCTGTTAAATGTAAAAAAAAAGCTTGCTAATGAACGTGTATTGAGAGACAGGGAAAGAGGGTGGAAGAAATTGAAGCATTGTGATCATAATAGCTGACGGCTTCACCGTTGCACAAGAGGACTGATTTATATAATTTCCATCTCAATCTCTGGGGATCCCTGCACATCATTTGGCCTGTCAGCTGCTGCACAGAGGGCTAAGTATATGACGAATGATAACTTCAGAGAATATTTTTTCTTTTCTCTTCTTTTTTTTGTACATAAAAAATTAATTGACTATAATTAGAGTAATTGGCTTTATTTCATCACTTTCTTTCTCAGTTGTCAGTTGATGTAATTGGACAGCCTGTGAGTGATCACATCTTTGTCTCCACGACTACAATTTTACAAGTCCATTAAACCAACAGAGTCCTCCAAACTTAAAAAGACATGGTGTTTCATAGTCTTTGAATCTTTATCAAACTTAAAACCTATAATATATATATTATTTAATCAAGCTTTAATACCAATATATTTGGCCACTTGGGGGCAGCACAAAAAAATAGTGACTACTACATATTACCAGGTCTAAAGTTGATAATAACATTTATTAAGAACACAGTAAAGTCTGTATATTGGAGGAGGCAACAGAGCAGAGTTAGCACTGATAAGGTCTGAATGCAGAGAGAAATATGCTGTGAGATATATATATATATATATATTATTTTTATTTTGGCTTTTTGTGCCTTTATCGGAGAGATAGGACAGACAGTGGACAGAGTCGTAAATCAGGGAGAGAGAGAGAGTGGGGAATGACATGTGGGAAAGGAGCCTCAGGTCGGATTTGAACCTGGGCCGCCCGCTTGGAGGACCATAGCCTCCATACTTGAGGTGGGTGCACCAACCACTGTGCCACCAGCGCACCCTAAATAATCCATTTAACCTGGGCAATAACACAAGTAAACCAAGATCTAGAGAGCCACAGTATAGCAGCAACTAATACATTTGCAATAAATACAAATTCCTCTGCAAGGCCACCAATGTGTAATATCGCATAATTAGTACAACAGGCCATGGGTCCCTGCTTTCAGTCCGTGCACTCACCATGGAAACACTAACTTTGTGGCTGAACTGGAAAAAAATGAATAAAGGATTGAAAGAAAATGAGTCATTGGGGAGGCGGGTTATAATCTCCATCCTGTCATGTTATGCCAAATTGTTTTTCCACTGAACCCATTTGACATCATCATGGAAAGAAATAAAGCTCTCTTCATCAATCTTACATCTCAGAGCTTTATTGTGACTTAGTTGCACTTACATGAAACATGTTTTGACGTTTACAGCTCATAGTTACAGCTAAATATACAACAGATGAAATCAACTTACGATGTAACACTTTATAAATATGTTGTTCAGCATTGGGCTGAAAATCATAATGTATTTTATTACAACTGTATTACTCACTTAAATAACAGCATTAGAGGAAATTGAAACACATAGTGTAACTAGCTTAAAGTAGAATCTCCTTAGTAAGACATACATTCACTGTAAAACAATGCTACAATTTAAGCAGTAAGCTGTGACCAGATTTACATTTAAATGGGTCAGAGTCATCATTTAGAGAAAAAAAAAGTTAAGGGCCCAGAGATAAGGCACACAAAACAAGGCACATCCTTTTCAGCAATAACTACTACAACAGTATCAGATCTAGACAAGCAAATATGTAAATGATTTGCTATGCAGCCAGAAAAATAAAATCTACTTTTGGTATTTTTGGTAGTTCCGGTTGATTTGTTGAGTCCTATAAGAGCTACAGTAATTCTGACAACCAAACTATAAAAAGGTCACAAAAATTAGTTGTTTTTTTTCTTTAACAGAGAGAAATTTGCACGGGAATAAACGTAAAAAAAATTGTCTAAATAAAACCGTAAAGATTACATGTTGAGCAAAAATGTACGCTCAAAACTAACACAAAAAGCCCTGTTGTGTAGATAAAGTGTCTCACTGGCTCGTTGGCTGTTGCCTTTGAGTCCTCCTTCCTGTTTCGCAGGTGCCGGCGTTTTGACAAGGTGAGAACATGACCTTATGACTTTATACATGTCTATACATGTTTATACTCTATGTCTACATCTGCTCCAAAAGATGAAAATCTTCACAGCTGGAAATGTGTAAAAAAAAAAAAAAAAGTGTGGAGCAGTGTCAGATGTAATAATGGTTTCTTAAAGCTCAAAGTTCAGCTTTTGACAGAAACGTCTGATGTTTAAACTTTGAGGCCTTGTCGAGGAGAAAACACTTTGATCTTTTGTTGAATTTCAGAGGATGATCCCTGAGAGATTATTCGATATTCTACATGACGGTGCTACCAAAGAGAGAATCTTCAAAGATAAAGACCATTCACAAAGTCACAGTACAGCAAAGCACCAAAACTACAATGAATGTAAACACGATTAGTTTAAAACAATGCTCACAATGCTGCTTGTTCCCCATCAGGGACAACTACTGTACATTCTGCTTTATAAAATATACACATGTGAATTATATTAAGGACATGTTGCAGGTCAGGTGAACAAAATATGATTAAGCTACATAATAAAATACTTTGCATACATTTTGCTGACTAAAGTTCCACATTATCTTGACAAGGCTCCTATTGACACTAATATGGACAACACAATAAAATCATTTTTTAAATGTATTTTACACATCAACCATATAAGAGGTTTATACATTTTTATACATTTTATATTTTTCTGGCAGAGGCCTTGATGTACTTAATTAAAAATATTAACTGTCTCACGGGCCTGTGAGCTGAGCTTCATTCTAGAGGTCTCGTGTCCAGGATTTAGAGCCATCTAGTGGTCAGGTTCTATTTTACAACCCTGCCATTCAAAGCGCGAACGTACGGGTGGCCGCGGTTGTTCTTCTGTTCTGTGTACTGTTAAAAACGCTATAGTAAAAAATGGCGTAGCAAAATGGCCGACTCGATCAAAGAGGAAATACTTTCAGAGGGTTAAACACTTGTGAATCATACTTGAAATATTATATTATATATAATATATATATATATATATATATATATTATATTTTCGTATTAGGGGTTAATCTACATTCTCTACACCTTGTTTAGTATAAAGTTATTTTTCAAGCACTTTGTTACTGTAGATTCTTGCAGATATTTCTCAAACAAGTACATTTTGTATCTGTTGGGGATTAGTTAATGTGGCGGAGAGTTACACATTAAGAGGTCTAAGTCAAAGAGCAGCAGGTTAAAGTCGAGGGATTGACTCCAGTCAGACACAGCTTCCTTTTGAAGTATCACGTCATCCACTCCAACCGTACGACTCATTTACATTTTGATGTATTTCTCAACAACAATGTCAGAATAATCTCATACGGTTTTGGCTACACAGGTAACATTGGTGTGTAGGACACATTGTTGGATGGTTTGGGGTTTTTATAATGGGATTAGTCTTAATTAGAAAAGTTCTGAATATAACTAAATTATTCTTCAGTCAACAAATTCTTCTGATTCTCTGACCAACATGCTGAATACATTTAAAAATCTAGTCCTTTCTGTGGCCCCGCCCTCAGATAGCAGTGGTGATTTGAGTCAAGCCCAGATCGTTGGAGTCCTCCCAGCCCTGGTAGGGCATAGAGGACGTGTCCATGGCTAGTCATACCGGCCTGGCCTGCCTCATGGTGTCTCCTCGACCTTCTGTGGGACACGAGTGGTCTCGCAGGGTGCTCCTCACTCGACTCACCCCCTGACAGTCCCCGTGTCTCCTGGCTCCGGGGCAGCAGAAGTCCCTGAAGCACCTCTTGAAGTTCTCGTCGAGGAAAGCGTAGAGGATGGGGTTGAGGCTACTGTTGGTGTAACCTAGCGCCACGCAAAAGAAGTAAGCGGCCATGACAGCGGTGGTCTCGGGCACGTTGGCCGACAAGGCCTTGATCAAGATGAAGATGTGGATGGGGGTCCAGCACACCACAAAGACGGCGACCACCACCAAGACGAGGCGCGTGATCCGACGCAGGTTGCGGTCCTTTTCTCGCGAGCCGGAGAGCAGGCGCACGCTCTTCAGCCGCATGACCATCAGAGTGTAGCAGACAGTGATGATTATGACGGGCGCTACGAAGGCAAAGATGAAGACACAGATCTTCATCAGGGTGTCCCAGTAGATGTAGGGTTCAGGGAACTGTAGAGCACACTCTGTAGTCCCTGTTCGAACAGAGTTAGCAGGAAGGATTTCAGTCAGTCACACGGAATTATGGGAAAACCAACAAAACTACAGACTTCTTTCATGCTAACAAATGCACTTTTAGCATTGAGAGTAACTCTAAATTTGAATGTTTGCTGGTGGCTTATGTACTCACAATGACAATGCAAACCTGTTGCTGACATCATGTTCGATATATATTAGTATGTGTACAGTGTTAGGTGTTTTAGCATTTTAACACTTCAGCTATGTAGGATGCTTTTACAGTTACGAGGAAATAGGCCAAATTGAAGTTTCCTCATTGGTAGTATTTCAAAGTGCAGTTGTGCCAAAAAGTTAAGCGGTTATAGAAATTCATCGTATTCCATGGAAATCCATCCAACAGTTGGGAAGACATTTGACAAACAGTCAGCCTCATGCGTGCCCTAGGATTCATCCTTTGAGAGCCATGGATGCCTGTAAAGATTTAGTCAAAACACATCCAACAGTTGTAAAGATAAATCAGCCAGAATCCGAAGTGTGCAGTAAAACTGACACACCAACCCAGTAGTCAGCTGACAGACTGAAAAGCTGATAAACCCTAATGTCAGATCTCTCTTATTGTATAGAGGCCCGTCGTGAACACACACGATCTCTCAGTCTGTCCCTGAAAAAGAGGAACATTTCAATCTCTTTTCTCAACCTATGTGAACCAATAATTCCCGCTCTAGCTTTATCCTGTCGAGTGTCTGTAATGTAGGCTCTTGTCAACCAACAGAACATCCTCTTTCAAGAATTCCAGGAAGCTTCCTGCGGCAATTGAGATAAAACAAGGTGAGGACGTTTTAAAGTTTAAAATTGCATATAAGACAGACGATCTTTTGTCTCAATAATAGACACACATCAAAAACAGAAACACGTAACTTCTGTTAAACATCTCAGGTGAAGTCACAGTGCTCAGAGGTGTATATTTATTGCAGCAGGAGGTACCATTGTTGGATTTTGTGCTGCCCAGAATCATGGCAGGAACCCCGGCGGCAGACGACAGCACCCAGATGATCACGTTGATGAGCTTGGCCTTGACGGGCGTGCGGAAATCCAGGGCCTTGATCGGGTGGCACACGGCCACGTAGCGGTCCACGCTCATCATGGTCAGGGTAAAGATGCTGGTGAACATGTTGTAGTAGTCGATGGAGATGAAGACCTTGCATGCCACCTCGCCGAACGGCCAGGAGCTGAGCAGATAGTCGGTGCTCTGGAAGGGCATGGTGGTGGTGACCAGAGCGTCGGCCACGGCCAGGTTGAAGATGTAGATGTTGGTGGCTGTTTTCATCTTGGTGTATCTGTTGCGGAGGCAGACATGAAGAGGATGGATGGATTTGATTGATTGTTTGTTTTGTTCACCACTTTTAGTTTGTTGTTGTTTTAATCCTTCAGAAGAAGAGCAAGGTCAACTGAATCACTTTTTGAGATAAGGATTGTTTACTAAGGTGCTCAGCTCTTTCACTAAACAGATTCACTTAAGCACACACAATAACCAAAGGGAGGCTCTTTAACTTCAACTTTTTCGACACGATCCCGTGATTAATACAAAGCTTTAAAAATAAATCGAACCACGGCTGATCTTTCACATTTACTTAAAAGGAAAAGACCTTCATGAAGCTTTGAACTGAACCTCAAATGTAGTGAAACAAAGAGATGAATGACATTACAATCACTGCAAACCTGCACTTTTCCTAAAAGTAGCTCATGGTGCTGCCTTCAAGATTCAGTGTACAGAGAAAAACAACTGCTGAGCATTGCAGAGGCACAAGAAAACATGGAAAGAACAGAAGTTCGACTGCACTTCGTTTTTTATGCTTCAGCGTCACGGACTATTCTTATTTATAGCCCTACAAGTGACCCTAAACTCATTACATTCACGACAGCAGATGAACAAACACTCTCATGGAGCAATTTCACTGCTATTAACCTCGGATGTTCACAAATTAAAATACAATTAATTTCCTGTTGTTCTCTCAGCTATAGCCTAATCGTACATGTTTTCCACTTAAGGGAACGACTTGACTTTGATTAAAAACACATTTAAAAGGTGTGAACTTACCTAATGATGACATACATCACCAAACAGTTGCCCGCCAAGCCCACCACAAACACTACGGAGTACACCGCCACGATGATGGGGATGAGGGGCGACATGGGCTCGGCGTCCCAGGTGCCGTTGGGAGTGTAGTTGAAGACGTCCGACAGTCCGGGTTGCCAGGTGAAGTTTGGTATGCACTCCTCTGGCTGTCCTGGGGGACACCTGTCCTCTTTGTAGATGTGCACCACGGAGCTGTCCATGGTGCCGAACCGCTTCTACCTGCACCGACCGACCGAACTGCTGCTGCTGCTGCTGCTGCTGCTGGACAAGGACTGACAGCTCAGCTGACACTGATATCGATAAACACAGCTGAGATCAAACGACTGCTGCAAAAAATAAACGAAACGGAAATGTCTCCTTTAACGCAGAATATTGGTCTCTAGTTAAAAAGCAGAGCGCAACAGCCCGCGCTCAAGGACACCATCACCTCAGCCTAACGCCACCTCACTTGTTTTTCTGCTTCCAAAAAGTTCATCTAAACGCAGCAACACAAAAGAGGAGTTTCTTTATAGGTGCCTAGCCACAGGTTGAAATGCGGATGCAGGAATTTGGGGAGAAACAAAAGGTTTCGAGCAAAGAATTGACTGTCTGTGGCACCGCTGCGTCCCCGAAGGTGCGCACTGGAAGCCCGCACTGCTCATTCAGTGACATCAGAGGCTGAGGCAACAGATGTGACAGGATCAAGCCGGCAAAACGGTTCTGACCCTGACTACATGCCAGGCCAAGTAAAAAATATATTTTGTTAATATATTAAACGCTTCTTTTAGATTTATGTATTTTCTCAAATATTTCTGGTCAAATGCACCATCGCACTGAACCACCTGGTTGCTTATTTAAACATTTAAACAACCTTTTTCATTCCCATAAGCTCATTAATTGCCCGTAGAAAAGTTAAAGCTATTTTGCTGCAATACCTCCACAAATTTCTCTTAAAATGTTAAAATTTCCATCTCTGCTTCATTATATGTTCCCTAGCAACTCCTTTGAGATCTGCCTGTGCAATGCAAACATACAGAGTCTGCTATCTCTCTCTCTCTCTCTCTCTCTCTCTCTCTCTCTAGCTCTCTCTCAGATGTTGAAGAAGTAAGAAGAACACTTAACAGCAACCTTCAAATGATTGCATGTGAACATGACAGCAGCACCGGACAGAAAGAAACTTTAATTTAGGGGCCTTTCTTCATGCCTTCAAACTAAAATTGCCAAGAACCTTTTAATCTGATTTATTTTTGACATTTGTCACAATAGGATTTTCCTGCAAGAAAGAAGAGGAGACTTTTAAAAAATATATAAATAATTTCCCATTATGCCTGCGGGATCAAACAGAACACACTTTCTGTATTTTATCAATCCTAATTCGGCCACTGCTTTAAAAACCCAAATGAATAGTTAATTCTTCCAAAAGCCCCAATTGAGGCTGCAATAAGTGCTCAAGATAAAGAAGAGAGATTTAATTATATAAAAAATGACACCCTGGTTGTCAGAAATTACAGGATTTTCCACCCCTAACCCTTTATTTCTCCCCCCAACTGATTTGAGACAGGGAGTCATTAAGGGGCTGCTGTTTCCTCTCCCTCCTTTGGTGCAGTAACGCTGGTTGCTTAGAGACCCATCATGGCCAGGTGTTGCTTGAGTGACAAAGCCTTTTGTAGGTGTGTTGCTATTGTCAAGAGCAGCTTGGCTCTGTGAGATGGCCTTGATAGTTACAAATATGTGATACAAACTCCACTGAGAGAGCTAAACGGGATGAAATTAAAGGTTGAATCATGTCTTTCGTCTTATAAGAGCTGCGATGGAGGAGCAATGTGATTGCCGTGTTTACCTTTAACCCCAATCAGTAGATATGTTTGTGTACTATCAGTATCACTTGAAACAGATCGTTTTATGTGAGTTGAAGAAAAGGAGAGGGGATGTTTGCTGCGTAACCTTCCCTTGATGAGGTCAAAAACAGAGGCTTTTTTTTTTCTCCATTTAACTGCCCTTTGCATAATCACCCGAGGTGTCATCTATATCCTGTGAAAGGCTCGAATGAATGCTTTCACGATGGAGAGAGGGGTCACCATATTAGAGCTTTCTCATTTTCTACCTGCAGGAACAATGAGTAAAAAAAACGTTCCCCATAGGATTCTACAACAAGCCGTGGGTTTTTCTGTCTCATCTTTTGGTGTTTTTCATTTATCCTCCTGGATTAAAAAAAACTGTCAAGGTTTTCAGCATTCATTGTTAGTTCCCTGTGGAGTATCCTGAACATTCATTGCCATTTGGCATCAACAAGAGAAGGAGCTGCCTTGATTTCCCAGCAGCTTTTCAAGATTAAACAAGCTCTCTCCAACAGGGCAAAAAAGAAAAGACTTGCAACTAAATTGTCAACTTATTGCCCGCTAACATTTTACACATGGAGAAACACTACCTGTCCAGTGCATCTTTGCATAATCTAAACATTTCACTCAAAGAAGATGTTAAATGTACATTTAGCTGTTTCTCAGTGGGCAAAACATAAACCCCTGAAAATTAAAACTGTAAAGTTTGGGGGTTGCAAAACCAAAACAATGAGCTGAGAGATGATCAAATGCTCCAACAGCTGGGTACAGAAGAGTCTCTGTGTGTTTTTCTCCAGAGCTAATCCCTTTCACATTACACAAGGTTATTCACTCCACTGTGCAGGAACAGACACAGACTGACTGCTTTATTACTGTATATAAACTCAATCTCCATCAGCAGATGGAGGTGTCTCCATTGTCAGGAACTTGTAGGTATGTGTATGTATGGTAAAGCAATGAGTTTATTTATTTTTTAAAGATATGTTTTGGGTATTTTTGCCTTTATTGGATACAACATCTGTAGAGAGACAGGAAGTACTGGGAGGTGAGAGTGGGGGACAACAGCAGCAAAGGGCTGAGGTCGGATTCAAACCCATGAGGACTATAGCCTCTGCATATGTGGTGCACGATCTAAACGCTAGGCTTTCGGCACCCCAGCAATGATTTTTATGTCTGAATGGTTTAAACCGAGAAACTGAAATCAAAATATCTCTGAACCTGGAGTTTTGTTGGGAGCATGGTTTAATGGTAAGTTTGGGATATTAATTCATTGAGTCTGGAGGGGCTCTGCAGATCTGTGTTATATTAAGTCACCATAATTCTCCTCCAGTCTATACCAAAAAAAAAAAAGCATGTGATGCTTTCATTTAAAGATGATATTTTTTAAGATTTTGTCTTGATTTAACTGTAGTAGTGAAGCTGAACAGAAATATGGGGAAGAGAAAGAGAGTGAGAGAGAGAGAGAGAGAGAGAGAGAGAGAGAGAGAGAGAGAGAGAGATTTTGCATGCCTTGAGCTAAACCGGACCGATTTCTTATAATGTTCAATTTAAATTTGTACATAAATTAGAGATTTCTCTGGGCTGAATATTTGGAATAATAGGTGCAAAACTCAATAAAGTTTCTAACTAAGGACTAGGTAGTTAGATATTTTGATGCAAAAATGTTACATATTTTACCTTTAAGTCTCATCTGTTACTGTTACTATACTTAAAGTTTATTCTATTGCAAGTCATCAGGCTTCTATTCTTTTTCAAGAGGGTATAGTAGCATCTGTGTCTTCTTAACCAAACCAAAAGAATATGCATATTTATGGACATGTTGCCTCACTCTCCTGTACCCACCTATTATCCTCTCAACACCCATTCTCCAGAGCCACATCCAGGCAGAGGGATGCACTGGCAGTGACTGTTGGGTAACTGCAGGGGTAGGGAGGTTAAGAAGAGTTTGTATGGGTTTGAATGCGTTTTTGAAATTTGTGTGCTGAATTTCTTCAGGCTAAAATGGGGGACCTACTTTACCCCTCAAAGATGATGTTTTTTTTGGGCATCCAAACCATCCAACGCTTTTGTCTGTAGAGGCAGAGCTCCAGTAATCTGTCCCTATTGGTAAGATAATTTGGTTTAGTCCTTTAACTCCACGTCGCATCAATCAAGATCCGAATGCAACCATCTCATAATAATGTCATTACTGCAAGATTGATATTCATCACAGTGCTTTGTTTGAAGACTTCTAAGAAATGAATGGTGAAAGATAGAACAGGTGGCTGACACGTCTTTTGGTCTTAGTATCAAATGATGATCGGTTATCTTCACTACATACAGTATATGTTAGACAAAGGAAGAAAAATAATGCTTGTTTTCAGCTTTATGATGATGTATTTTTAGATTATCCAAAGAGGTTCTGAATTTGCATTAATGTAAGAATTAGAAAAGGTTATACAATAATATGCTTTTGAAATGTCTGTGATAAAGAGATAAGTTGACTCCTACTCGAAGAATTTGCTTGTTCAGGAGCACAAGAGCAAGCCTTGATTCTCTCACGTCACCCACAGGATTACAGTATACCTCGAGAGCTCAAGAGTCAATCAGATACTGATTTCCTGCATTGTCCTGTCACTCAGATGCCAATGCCACGAAAATAGCCTCATCTATCTAATCATGAATGCTGTCATGTGGAGATCATTGTATGAATGTCTCCAGCAACTTAGTAGCAGCATAATTACGTCCCACACGTTGTAGCTCCAACCTGTGAAAGCAGCATAGTACTAGGTCAGACTACGAGTTCAGCACCTTTATTCACAAGTATCCAGATGTTGTGTTCACATCAGAAAAAGGGAGAGAAATGAGAGAGAGAGAGAGAGAGAGAGAGAGAGAGAGAGAGAGACAGTCTGCTAAAGATAAAGATCACAATGATTGGCATGTGGCACTGACAAAAGACAACAGTAGGGATAAAAACATTTGGTTCTTTTGTATTTGTTGGCTTGCTTGGACTGACGTTCAGTACTGAGGACAACACACATTTTGAGAAAGTCAGTCTGTTATTTGAAGAAATGGTTCATAGTGTGCATTTATTCATTCATAATTGTGACTGTGTGAGTGCACACAGCCCGGCAGGAAAACGATTACTGTGAACACGCATGGAGTCCAGCTCTGAAACCTTTTTGAATCAGCTCGTTCCAGAGTCCGAAGCGTCCTGCAACTACTTGTTTTGATCATCACTATGGGAACGGGCCGTCTCTGGCCAATAGTTACAAGAGCGAAGGGATTTGATTGATGGAGCGGGGCAACAATACTCCTCTCTTTGTGATCTCATTTAATGGTCCACCAGGCAGGGCAGATGAAAATGCTCAACACAAAGAATTTGGTAGAGTCAGCCAGAAACTTGCATTCAATTGTTCTTTACAAGCGCATTTACCTGGACATAAAATACTTTCACACAAAGAGGGAATTGAAAAAGTTGAGACAGCCATAGCCCCAGAGGCTGAATATGCACACAAGCATCCTCTGCCTTGACTGTGAACAACAATTGTGGGTAGGATAACAACAGAAAAGGCAGCGGGGGAAGAAAACCCATCTGTTTGACAGTCCAGAGTTCACTCGTTTTTTTTATTTTTTTCTTCAGGTAGGCATGCACAGTGAGCACAGAGTGCCATCCGCTGTAAATACTGCTCACGGAGCGAAGCAGAGCCTGGCAGCCAGCAGCAGTGAGCCTCTACATCAATATTGACTCTGTGTACATCCAAGCGCTCGAGACCTTTTAAACATCAAAGCTCGAGGGCTGAGTGCAGAACAGTTTGAAAGACTGAAACCTGATTTGAATGCTTGCTAAGACATTTGAAGGCCGCTTACATGATCAAGAAACTGTAGGTGTGAATACTGCAGGTATGCCTTTTCGTCTACGAGGCTGTGATATGATGTGATATTCAGTGTTGGATATTAACAGTCTGAGTGAGTACAAAAGCGTGATTTCTGCAGAGGAGTCAGACTTGGAAAACATGTTTTATCTCCTCATGGAGTTTAACATCAGCGCTGAAGCAACGAAGGCATCTGGAAGCAGCGTACTCAGAGGTATGCTGCACGCTGTAAGCGTGGCCTTCTGGATGTTTATGCAGCTGAGCGCAGCACACAGAAGCTGCTGTAAATACTAATGTCCTCTAATTACTATTCAATGAAGTGCAGACGTTGTTTCAAACAGAACTTTTTCCACTTTTGTTTAAGAGAGGGATTATTCAATGTGTGAACATTTTAATGATACATTTTCTAGTGTTTTTGCAAGTATGGGGATGTTTTCTGCATCATGTTCTAAGTATTACATTGCTTTCTCTGTTGTTTATTTTCCTATAATTACTTAATTTTTTTGTTTTTTTTCTTTCTTTCTTTTTGCATAAATTGTACTTTTAATGCCATTTATATGAGGACACGCCTTCAATATTTTCTGAAGATGAATTAAAGGCTGAATGAATTTTACATCAGTTTATGACTGTGTTATCAGCTAGCTAATCTGCAGTCAAGGAAGAACCTGTTTTATCACTATTCTAGATGAGTAGTAGGAGTAAAAGACATGAATGAAATGAAATAAAAGAGTTCAAAAGACTTTGGAAGCTCTTTTTTAGATACTGGCACACTGAAACTCAAAACACATTTAAACATCAGTTTGTCCCATCTGCCCTCTTACATCTGATTGTTACCCCGACTGTGCTGAACAAGCTGAAATACTGAAGGAAGAGCTGAAAGCATTTGCACAGTCAAGGTGAGATGAATAGAGGTCAAACACCTCAGATTCAATTTACATTCTGATGGCGCACACCACACAATACAAAACAGCATTTGAAAAGTAACCTGCAGTTCAAGAAATACCAAAATAGTTTTCTTATTAGATCCGCTCACCCATAACAAATGGGCTTTGCAATTCTAATGAGAGATTGCTGATAGTTGTAATAAATAAAGTGTCATAGTCTAAAGGGTTTGGCCTTCCAGTGTGACTATTTGAGAACAAAACTCTGCAAGGACAAAGAATTTCTAAAGATAAAACTTTTGAAAAAATAAAAGGATTGCATGTTCACTGGACATCACTAGAGTGGGGACTTGATACCAAAGCATCCTACTTCTTTCCAACATATATGTGCACTGTTTTTGTGTTGTCAGAAACGACTTTGACTCTGTTATGTTATTCTCTGCAATCAAGCAAGACAAGACTGAGATGACATCACTGCTTGCAAAGCATATTTTCTTAAGACTGAAGAGGCTTGTTTTGAAAGACAGGGTGACAAGAGTTTAGAAAATCTGATGCATTTGAAAGTAGGACTACTTTTCTTCCTTGTTCATTAATAAACTGCCCGGTCAATGAAATGTCAGGAAATGGTGGTAGACAAGGTGACATCTTAAAAGGCTTTAAAAGTAACTTTAAAAAAAAAAAAAAGAAGACAGAAAAACAGCTAATTAACATAAAAAAGTCTAAAAAAAAGAACTAAATGTGATTATTAAAAGGGTTGTAAATTAATTTTCTGTGAATTAACTGAACTAGAATCTACTAATCACTGCAGCTCTGCATGGATGATAGGGGTACTGGATGCATAACAAAACAGGGAAATATTTCCTCAAGTGTGGATAGTACAGTATGGATGTATCATCATATAAGGGTTAGGTGACTGACAATGTGACCAAAATTACACCAAACTGAAAGTGTGTTTATTTAGATTGTTCGTAAGATTTACAGTGACTGATAAGCATGACTGTTAAAAGAAAGCAGGAGGGCATATTTTATTAGAGAATACTACTTACACATGTACAGGAAAATATAAGAGGTTTCCCTTTATCCACCGGGACGCCAAGATCAACACAAAACGAAAGTTCCTCACAGGAGCTAGAAATGAGAAGATAGAAATGAGCTAAGCTGCTCTGTGCAACACATCGATTCAGACATTGATCAAGTTTATCTTTGTGAAAACCGTTTCAATATGTCTCTCTTATAACTTTCAAACAGCTAATAAAGTTTCCAATTTCTGCACGGGGGACTTCATTAATCAGATTAATATGTAACTTTTTACATTTATAAATAAGTTTTTTTATCGCCCATTAATAAGCGAACGCTTAACTGATGTGAAAAAGTAGATGTATTTGTGTTGCCTGTATAAAATTTTTCCCCAGGTCGTATTTTCCGCGAAAGCTCCAGGAAGTGACATTTTATGCACGTTCTCAACGTCCTCCTCACTCCGCTCTGCTTACAGAGATCAACAGTACGAACTCATCTTCACCTGCACAGCCAGAGGTCGTCTTCCACACATTTGTGGTTGTAACGTATACTTAACCTCCTCCGATTAATGTTGGTTGATTATGGTTATAATGTAGCTGTTGATTATAAGGGTACATTTACTGTGAGATGAGTGTGATAGAGACGTTTTGCAGAGGGCACAGTTAAGAGATGTTTTTGTTCATCACATCTTAAATCCAAGGTGACAGGTTGATGGCTGCTCAAATCCCCAGAACACTGAAGCACTTTCCGCCTATATTAAGACAGGCTACATTGTCGTTTTTATTTTTATTTTTTTTTGCTCTTTCTGTTCTCTTTACCAACTTTTCCTGGACTGTTTTTTGACATTTTATGTTCTTTTAACTTTGTTATTGCGCTTTCCCGGCCAGCTCTCTCTCGAAAAGATTTAAATCTCAGGGGACTTGAATAAACGGTTCTATATATTGTTTGACTTTATCCACCATAGTTTTATGATCCCATTGTTTCTTTTTTGTTATCTGATGTTCTTTATATGTTTCCTTTTCTCTTATCTGTGAAACACCTTGTTGAAAATGACTACTATAAATAACGTTTATTCCAATAACACCAGGCTGGGGTTTGTTTTAGAGGCGCTTCAAAGTTATATTTTCTGCCCCCTAAAACATAAAGTCCAGTGTGACATCAGAAATAATGATTACCGGCATCATAAAAATAGAAAATAAAAGTACACATTTTAATTTTATAAAGAGTACTATTATGGTCAAATTTAAAGATGAACTTTTGCAGTGGAATGCATCGGTGTACAAGGGCTTCAAATGAAGCAGTGTTCATCTCTTTGACTTCTGTGAAAGTACCGCTCAAGTGGGAGGCAGGTTCATATCCCTAGGTGTTATGGGGAATTGTTGATGCTGTGTTTGGAAAAAGTTTTTTTTTCTTCTGATTTACATAGCTGATGGTACATTTCAAAATACATAGCCATAAAAAAATATTGTGCCTCCCTTGCGCTTTGAATACATGGCACGTAAATCCTTTCTTAAATATCATTAAAGCTATTTTTGACTTCATAATCAGGCACAGATACAGAATAAATAAAAACTAATTAGAATGAAGGTTACATTCAAGCTGAGCCTGAACACAGATGAGAGAACCATGACAACAACAAAACACTTGGAAAAGAAAGAAGAAATTTTCTTGTCAGCCTCGACATTTCTGTGTAGCTATTTGTGAGTCTACATGTTTTTGAATATGATGAGATTAAAAAACCTTAATGATGAATGAGCCAATCTCTGTAAGTCTCAACTCTGTTGGAGCAACCTCAATACCAGCTGACACAACACAGGAGCAGCATAGATAAGCATCTTTATTTGGATACATACAATGTTTTACAGTTCAGACTTAAATAACTTGCAGTTTTGTACATTATCACAGACATAAAGTGTTCAATCACCAACACATCACTGAGCAGCGGGCACGACACGAAGCAACACGGTCAAATCAAAACACATCAAGGATCAGCTGGGGGAGAAGGTGGAAGGAGGAACCTACACTGGTTGAGTTTTAAGTCATCACACAAAATTAACAGCCGATTATTTAAACGGCGAGGACCAATATACAGATAGTAAACACTCATCCACGCAGTGACACACAAACACTAATGCACGGTAACAGTTCAGCTTCGAGCCGCCACGGCTGGAGCTTGCTGCTGATCAGTGGACTGGAGCTGTCTCCCCAGGTACTCCCTGTGACAGAAAGAAGAAAAACATTACACCTCAACGCACACAAACACACAATATACTGGATTTAAAAAAAAAAAATTTAATTCCAACTCCTCTATTTAATGTCCTGTTAATTTATAGCAATTTTTAACATTCTTTGCTGAAAGGTAGATGAGGAGTTGAGTCTGTATGTTCTTTCTAAAGCTTGAGCGAATTAGCTTAGCATAAAGACAAGCAACAGGAAAAAAAAATAGTCCAGCAATTTTCCTTCAACATTACTTCCTTTAGCTCTAAAGAATAGATTTTTTGTGCAGAGAAGGGCTGCGACCGAGGATTAAATCTACTATAGATTCATCTAAAGACTGCTTTCGTGTTTGATATTTGATATGCCAAATTGAAATTGATTTTTCATTAAAAAGTCTTTTTGACTTTTTGGCAGACTACTCTTGCATGAGTGTTATGGATTTCTTTGCTTGGGAACAAGACAAATCTGCACGCCCATATGCTGTCTGTTCTGGCAGATGCGTCTTGCCGCCCTCTTGTTCAGACTCATATCCATCCGGCCTGATTCAGTTCCTGTCAATCACAAACGTTTCCTTCATATTGAGCGGGTTTAAGTACTCTTGAGGCCTTTTGTTTAAACAATCAACACGACAGCCTCTGATGTGCAACATCAATATTGCATCAGTAGTAAACAAACCGGATGTAAAATTGTAAGCGACGGCGTACAATGCGTGGAATATGTTTAATAAGCTGCCTTGCCACGCAGCCTACAGCTACACGCGGGCTTAGTTGCTCTTAATGGTCGTAGCTTCCCGGACTCCCTTGTTGATTGAAAAGGTTCCAGGTTGGCGATGAGAGGCCAAAGATTTTCTTGGTAAATTGTTGATGAGGCACTGCAGCTTTTGCGAGGTTCGACACAGGACACGTACATCAGAAATCTGTGACTCATGGGTGAGGTGGTATGCTAGCATTTTCCCATTATTTCCATTCCTAATGCTAAGCTAAGCTACAGTTTGACAAGTCTTTCCTCAAATTGTAGGGAGAAACAAAGTGTCATAAATCATCTGTTCTAAGTATCCAAATGCCAAAATAATGCATCAATCTTAAAATGAGTATTAAAATACATATCATTTCCCTCCAGCTGATTACTGTGCAGCTCACTAGATCTTTTAATTTAGTATGTATGTGTTCTCGTTTCATCTGACTTCCACTTAAGGGGGATTTAATGTTCTCCTCCCTGTTATCTTGATCCCCAGACATGGTGTCAGTCCCAGAGTTGAATTATAAAGTCATTATTTCGAAAGGTCACACACACCTCCGGGTTTCTTTTGGGCGGTAACATTTACAGATGTGTTACCATGACACTCAACTTACTGCCACTAAAAATATCAAATGCCTCTCAAAAACCTAACCATGGAAAGGCTGGCATAGAGCTTCTGAACGAGGAAATCATATTCACCTCAAAAACTCACGAACAATGAGTGCTGATAGACACGATTTGTGTTAACCTTTTTGCAGAACAACAAAGCTGCTAGGATACCTTAGTGATTTTTTTAACATAAGAGTTAATCACAGCAGTGAGTTAACACAGGGGTCACTGGGGGCAGCAAAATAATCCCTCTGGTTTAGAGATTTTACTCTTTGGCATGTTAGCATTTTTGTCTCAGGTATTTCCTCCTTCAAAGAACATTGCTCATCTTCAAGCAAAGCCTCCATGCTCTCTCATTATTAACTACTAACCCCGTCTTGATCCACACTAAAAAGATTTCAAAGCAGATAAAGCTGGTGTCCACTGTGCTTTGAGGGCAAATAGTCTGCCATCTACTCCTGTGGATTTCAGTCATTCAATACAGTTAATTAAAGAGGGAGGGTCATTTTTGTTTCTGATGGTAATGAAAAGCCTGCAAACCTTAACAAAGAGTCTCATCAGGGTTGTTCAAAATGGAAAAAGCTGCTAAAAGTAACGATGAGTAATAACGATTTATAGCCAGAAGAACCAATAAAACTGTTCGTCTTTAACATTTGAAACCAAACAAGTCGAGCATGATATACTCTCGTTTCAGAAGCTGCACAAACTAAGAACAGAAATATTAATCGAAGCTATCTGGAGGATGGCAGTGGAGATGAGCAGTAAACTCTATTTATTTAAATAAGCAGTAAAATAGAATGAGAACTGTGGAGGGGAACCTGAGTTAATGAGTGTTTGTTCCGGGGCGCTGGTGGCGCAGTGGTTAGTGCGTGCGCCCCATGTATGGAGGCCGCAGTCTTCCAAGCGGGCGGCCTGGGTTAAAATCCAGCCTGTGGCTCCCTTCCCGCATGTCATTCCCCTCTCTCCACTGTCCTATCTCTCCTTTAAAAGGCACAAAAAGCCCAAAAAAAAAAAAAAAAAGAGTGTTTGTTCCCCCTAAATTCTCAGCAAGGTCTCAACCTTGCACTTTTTCCAATCCCTCCCTCCCCGCTCTTTCAGAGGAGTTCAGTGTGATCTTGAACTGACATTTGGGTATTCTTATGGGCATAAAAGCCAGGCTTGTGTTTAAACTGCAGTTTAAAGCTATATAATGAAACCATAGATTTCAGTTGAAAGGACCGTGTCTCGGGGCCAGAACAGCACAAGGACAGAGCGACTCTTAGCGGCTGATTGGATTTAAACATAACAAACCATCAATACGGAGCCAAGTAGCACAATTAACAACTTATTGAAGAAAAAAGGCTTTTCAAAGTAGACCAAAGGGTACAAGGATATAGAACGCTTTCACACATTCATCTGTGCTGTTGTCATGACAGCGGGGGCTGCCAGTAAGAAGGCATGAGAGGTCCTTGAGAGTGACAAGGGAAGCAACTGAAGGGGGAAGCTGTTACTTTGAAAATAAATGATCTTCAATAAGAACTGAAGACACCTCAGGTTCAGAATTTATCAATAAACTATGAAACCAACGTTCTCAGTCTTACATTTCTGTTCTCATGAAGGCAATGAGTGGAGGCGGCAAATAATCCAATGTGTGACGTAAATACCAAAAGACGAAACCCCCATCCTCATATTAGATCCCTGTCAAAATGAACAAACCTGCAAAAGCAGCCTGCGCATTTCAGAGACGACAAAAATGTTTCTGCAATTTCATCCGTCTCCATCCCACCCTTTGTCTTTATTTTCTTTCTTTTTAAACTTTGACACAAAAACAAATCAATGGTTGCAATGGTCTTTGGGCACGGCTGAAGGACGGCACATCGTCATGTGACGCTGACCTCATCTCATGGTCAGCGTCCTATTTCAGAAAGCAGGCTCAACAAACTCCGAGCTGAATCCCAACCAAGTTTCTGATTCCAGAACAGCTGTTTTGGAGTTAGTTCCATCAACTCTGAGTAGGTTCACTCCGGGTTTAACACGTGCACCAAGACTATAAAAAGCCAACATTAATGTAGCCCCGATACTACGATTCACCATGACAACAGGTGACAAAAAGAGGTCCGTGTAATGAACCACTCATGCTGACATCAATAAGTATGAACATGTTTTTAGAAAAAAGCAACACTGCTGCAGCTGTTCAACCAGTTACTGATTTTAATTTATCACAGAAAATAAAGCAACACATGTGAAACCGTTCAAAAAAGTGTTGTGGGTTGAAGCAGCAGCAGGACTGTTTTAAATGCACAGACAGGCACATCTGAATAGAGGCTTCCTTCAAAGAGAACCTCATCAATTCTTTTAGGAAAGGATCATAGATCAGTAAAGATGATGGTTTGGTGAGTACGGAGTAGATCAAATGAATCCCCGATGTCGATGAAAGAAGGGACTGAAAATAGAGCCTGACCGACTTGGTATTTTTTGTGCGGACAATGGTAACGATTTCTTAGATCTATGTTTGATCTGTAGAGATAGAAATAGATATATACATTTATTGCACGGCTCCCCCCATTGCAATTATCAAACACTTGTGGAAAAGATTTATAACGTGGACAAGCTGGAAAGTGGTGTCAGAATTAAAGCCTTGACACAATAAAAGTATTTATCTGAAATAAAAGAAACATAGTCGCTAAGGTTTTCAAGACTACTGGAAGAAGTATTTTGACACCTAGGTTAAAATAATTCTTCCAACAAAAGAAAATCAACGACAATGCAGGTTTCAAAGTTAAGGTACTCGTTATGCAGTAAAATCCCCTCCATGACTCATATTTACATAAAAACCCCGCTCGACACTCTGCAGAGTGATAATAGTCACTGGATATGCTAATATTGGCCGATATTTTTGGCTGGCCGATTAATCGGTTGGGCTCTAATTAAAAGCATCCAGAATCCCCAAAGCAGTGTTTTGGTAATGTGACAAGGAAGCACATAACACCACCAGTGTAATACTAAAGGTTTCCAAAGATGAACCGTCAGGGCATAGAGGAGAGAGAGACTTCATCACATAAAGAGCAAAGACCTGTGATAAGTGATCCATGACATCACATGCTTCCACACTGATGTGAGAGGAGTCCTGCTGAGAGTGAGCTTGAGAAAAGCTGGTGGGGATGAAAACATCCTAGGTTGAGAAATGGGAACATGTTTAGAGCTGGTAACCATCGTCCCCTGCTTTTCATTTTTCTCAGTCACTAACGCCAGACAGAAAACCTTTTTGTGCCAGTGAATATATTAACTTCTGCCCCCACTTGAGCAAACATACATTTTATAAACAACATTATGGTCACATAAAAGGAAAACAGCAGCAGAGTAGGATATAAAACACAATATCTCCATACTACACTGTTGGTCAGGGAGCAGAGTATGTTTCGGATAAAAGCAGCGAAACAAATACATTTTCATGTTTGTTTGTTAATCTCTGTGTTTCTCAGAAGCCAGCAGAGAAAAAAAAACACACACACAAAGATGAGGAGTAACTAGACTGGGCTTTGTGAAAATCTGTTCGGGCAAGGTTTGCCATAACATTAAAGCTTAGTGAAGGGAAATATAAAAGTGTGGTGGTGTCATGTTACTAATGAGGAGTTGGAAATGGATTTTAGATAAGATACTGATAAATATTTGGGTTTTCATGTTTTTTGTTGTTTATCTTTCTTTGTTTTTTTTTCCACAGATACACTTAATAACAACAATTTGGTATAAGGACCCTTGATTTGATGAAGGACTCTTCTTTTTTTCCAAGACCTGTGACCAAGACATGTTGGGGTCACGATGTTTTACAGTTGGGGTAAAAAGCTGTCATTGCTCTCTTGTGGTCACGTGTAGAAACCCCTTCAACTGGAACAGCAGCTTACTGCCAATACTGCAAATATTAGCTAATAAAAAAACCTGCTTGATTTTAAATTAAGGACATGGTTACAATGCACTTAAAATCAGAGTTTGCTCAATTTAAATGGGGACAATAATAATAAAAAATAAACCCTTGAACCTATTTAAATTAACTAAAATTTTTGGAAGTTTTCAAGCTATCAAATCATTTATTAGTAAAGCCCTACTTTAATGTTTTTGGTGTTATATCATCAAAGAGAAGACTGTCTGCTGCCTGAGAGAACTAATGACACATTGCAGAAAATCGAAAATGCTTACAAAAGTGACATTGGAGAAAAATGTAGAAATCTCTAAATCTGGGATCAAAATGTTCAAATGTTAGAATCCTCTGACAGGAGTTGTTTTACCACTGTACTTCGTAGCAGGTCATTTGGGGCGACTACAGTCTGAATTTAAGTAACATCTCCGTTTTCATGTTGGGGCAAATTCTATTTATACCTTTTTATATCAGTGCCCAGAATCAACTGACCTGATATACTACCCAGCACAACTCGACCCAACTTCAACTTCTCCCAAGCAGAAGTCTAATCAGACAAAATAAATGAAAAATACCTTCGACGTGTGTGCAGGGTCTTTTCATCATTTGTATGCAAATGTGAAGGATTTGCATACGATGCTTGGTTCCAATGTGACTGTAACATCTAATGTACAATGTGACTCTAACATCTCGAGACAACAACTTTGTGTTGACTTGTTTTATTATATGGAGCAGAATGCAAAGCATGAATGCGTCCACAAATGTGTTCATACCAGTTATGGACCATGAGCTTCTGCACAGCCAGCAGGGCATTGTAGCGGACAAGCTGGTCCTCGTGGTGCATATGATTCATCACAAGCTGTTTTCCACCCAGCTGCTCGATCACTCTGAAATGAGAGGAATACAAGGAATAATGGTAGAAAGCTTTTATCCAGACATGGAACAGGTACTTTTTTCACATTGAAGGATATTCAGTTGTTCAGCTGGTAATTGCATCCAGCCTGACCGAAATGTTCTAAACATGTGATAAAGGACCATCGGCCCTGTAAGAGAAAGGAAAGCTTTGCAGGGGAAAACAGAACTGCATAATGATGCAGGTGATAATATAGTAAATGGTGTGACCAGAGGAAATGAAATTAGGTGAAATACAGGCACTCTGCCCTGTTACATATTCACTCTGGTAAACCAAGCACCAAGACAACGCTGAAATGCAAAAATAACTTCCACTAGAGACTGGCTTCCGAAGTGAGCCAATCCATATAAATATTAACAACCATATTGTTGTTATAGTTTGGTACAAAAATAGTTGGACTCTATAGCATTTTCCTCCACACATGACATTTATTAAACTCACCAGTTTAATAATGACCAGTCTAATGTTTATGCATTGTAAAGGGCGTGGCTGCATTGAGTGACATGTGAGTTGTTGCATGTTCATTGAGTGTTCGTCGCTGACTTTTCTTATTTGACATCCCCCAAAAATAACTATTTAGTATCTCAAAAAAGAGATAACAACAGCTGAAATCACCCTCAATGATTTCTGGAGAATAAATAAAGGTTGAATGAAATGCCTCCTCAAGGCTTCAAAACGTTAGTCCTCAAACCAATAGGTGTCATCATCATAATTACCCACTTAAAGCAAGAAATGGAGCATTTCAACCTGAAGGCTTGACTTCTTGGAAAAAACGATCAATAGGGAGACAAGAAAAAACATAATTGAAGTGTCAGTCACACAGTGTCTTCAGGATAACAACTGTTAGGGCTGAACCTTAACAATACACGGAGTAGAGAGACACATGCTGCTAGCGTCCTCAGAGGATATATGAAGTAAAAAAAAAGGTTCATCCACCTCTGACTCCTGACAGAAACAGACAACCACATTCTTATTTCCTAGGGGTTTTTGTGCTGCTAAGGAACAGGCCTTTCAGTGTTACAAGATATGAACAAATATGGCAGACAACGATCTCTTTTTGGGCTCTGGCTACTTTAAGTATTAGTGTTTTCTCATTTGAAAAAATTTCAGCTTTTTAAGGAAATTGGGCTAAGTGTTTTTATTTTAAAACTGTCATTAAATCGACTTTTAGTTTAAAAGGCCTGATTCGTTTGTATCTCATAATATGTAGCAGCAGACAGTTGCAGCAGATTTGTTAATATTGCAACTCTAACATACCTCTGTTTCAGCAATATTTCAGCCATGCAGTTTTTCTAAAGCTGTGGGCTGTAAGCACGTAAACTTTGTACAGGGATAACTACTTTCTTTTACCAGCACAGTTCATGCAATGAAGACGTTTTGTTTATTGCTTTTACTAAGTGAGTCTCGATATTGATGGGGGAAGGGGGGTTCTCGTAACCATAGCAGCTAACTGATACCTGCCCGCATGAGAGAGAGAGAAACAGAGAGAGCGAGAGAGAGAGAAAGAGAGAGAGAGAAAGACAGAGAGATAGAGAGAGAGAAAGACAGAGAGAGAGAAACAGAGAGAGCGAGAGAGAGAGAAAGAGACAGAGAGATAGAGAGACAGAGAGATAGAGAGCGAGATGCTGAGCTGCTGATTGATCAATCCTAGCTTCAAGCACGATTTTCTTTTCTACTGTTGACTGCTGACTCCCAACTTGTGGACCTCTGTGACACTGATGCTGGGTACAGACTTCGTCCTGAGACCCATAAACAAAGTGCTAATCGAAACCGTACCATACTTTTAAACAACATCATTAGCAGTACTAATGGCTAACATGGTCCAACGCTGCCAGTTGAAAAAAGAACAGAAAAGAGTCCAAGCTCAACAAAAACATTAGCATGGATACTTTGAAAAATAAGTTTCATTAAATTCATAAAAATTTCAGTCTGTGAATGTCCTGAAATTCTTCTTCTTTATCAACCTCATTTTAAAAAGCTTCATCAGCGAGTATCACATCCCTTATCGTCACACTACATCGCAAAGGCTCAAGCTCTTTGACAAGCCACGTTAGACTGCAATTAGCAGATGGGGAAACTGTGGCAATGAAGGGATATTCATGCTCAGCAACTAAAGTCATAGACTGTGGAAGACTGTGGGTTTGAGTTCAGCAGCAAAATGTGTGCTTGTAACATTACCATTGACAGAAGGCAGTTTAAATTAACGGATCAATATAATTCACTCAGTTTACAACAAATAACGAGCACAAATGTAAATTAAAAAGTGACCACTGACACTATCAAGTCTGATCTCGGTCCCTTGTTTTGCCAGGAGTAAGCCTGTTTTCTAAAAGTCATACTTCCTTATAATGCGACAGTGGGCAGCAGAAATACTGGTGTTACAAACTTAGAAATAGTTTCTGTCAACATAGTTTGTTCTGTTACTCAGCTGACCTCCTGCTGTTCTCTCCGCTCCTAATGAGCTGATGTATAGGTTTCTTCACATGTGGTAGCAGCATGTCATTGTATTATTAGTTTACATTTGATCATTTATCTCTTCCCCTCATTATTGTTTCGTTCTCTTTCCATTATTATTCTCATTAGTATTACTTTTTTTTTTTTTTTTTCCTGAAAAGCCTTCTGTGGACAAGTGTTGAGAATTAGCATGTGTGCTGAACACTCAAACAATGCACCTGGTCTGCCCAATGCAACTGTAATGTTCATGAAAATGTGTCTATGTTTGCTTTTTACATGAATGTCTCTTGATGCGACCACAACGGGGCATCAACATAAAAGGCTCCAAACATTTTATGGAGACCACGCCTTACCTTTTGCCACGTGGGTAATGTCGCACATACTCTCCGATGTCGTGAGCTGCCACTGCAATGACTTGAGGATCATCAGACACCTCCAACAGCCTCGTCAAAATCCTGTTAAAGAAAGGGCAGACAAAAAGGTGAGCATAAAATCAATAGATGAGCAGAGACTGTTTTCCTAGGCTTATCAAAGAGTTGAATGTAGAGATGCATTGATCTTTCTGGAAGCCTTTGTAAATGTCACTCTTAAACAGGTGTAAAACTTTAAAATCTAAACCCAAGGACATGAGACGAGGTATTCTGTAAAAACGTGTCACCCTGGGGTTCAACTCAGACGGCGCGTGAGTGAGAATTTTGTGAAGAGACTAATAAAAAAAGGAGGGTAATTTAAGCTGCAATGTTGCCTGAGCTGTTCATAGAGACAAACAAGTGAAGAGAGACAATGAGATGGGGAGACTAGGATTTCTCCTGAATGGTAATAGGCCCAACAAGAGTATGTAACAGGAACAATAAAGAACTCAGACACAAATTGATGTTTTATCTCTTGTGATCCAATTCCTTGGATTGGACACACTGGCACTTCAAAACAGTTTTAAGAGGATGTGCAATTATGAAACAAGATGATGCGAGTAAGAACCTTTTCAGAAGCTGTTTCGAGTGTTGTTTTTTTGTATACACACTGATGAAGCACTAGAGACTATTTCAGCTTGAAGTGTATGCCTTTGAGTGTATTAAAAACAAACCAGTTACAAAAACAAGACAAAGACAGCAAAAATGGCATCCTTAAGACATGGAATTGCAATGCAGGAGTTTGTTTTGATGGACTATATTCACCATCAAAAGGGATTAGACTCCCTTTCAAAGTACAATGTCAAAGATGTCTTAACTCAGACCTTAGTAGAGAAATGAAAACCTTTCAGTTTTAATCTGATGGCTGAATTTGTTTTTCATTATCTAAAATGACATTTTTTCCAAATTTGTGAGAGAGAAACTCCAAAAAGAACACTCTTGGAAGTGTAAGATCCACAAAGAACTAATACATGTATTTGAGGAAGATTTTACTTTTAATTTAATCAACTTTTCGTTGTATTCTTACATTCATCTACAAGTGCTAAAAGTAAATACTTATTGGAATCAGTGAGCATAGCTGCCAGAAAGGAAATAACTAAACAGGCTTAAGCCAGCCTCCCTTCATACCAAAGACTGGTATGATATAATTTATGAACTCTATGAAAAAGCATTTTTCTTCATGAGTATCTGAACATGTTGTACCTTTAACAGAATTTCTCTTTATCTAGTATGAACAGACAAAGTAAACCGATTGTCTCTCTACTGCGTGTGCATCATCTTACTTGAGGAGCTCGTAGTTCTTCTCATTTAGGCGGACAGCGTTCTCACGCCAAAACTTCTCAGACTTGTGCACGGGACTCCATTCCAGACGGCCGGACTTGAGTTCAGAGCTGTACTCATCAAATGAGCTGGTGTGGGGGAAAAAAATAGAAAACTGAAGAGTGTTTTTTTCTGCTAGTGAAAGGACAGTCTAAGGATCAAAGAGAAAATCTTAAAAGGTAACCTATAATCATTATTTTTAATTTAAAAAATCAATGCCTTCATAAAAAACTGGGTTCATGTACAACACGGAATAATCATTAATTCTTTGAGAGCCTGGTTCAGAAAATAACATACAGTTTTTACACTGTCCGCTCTGTTGTTTGAAAATAACTGTAAACTAAACAGGACCGCATGTTATTCATGAAAAGAAAAGTCCACTGTACCTCAGATCTTGCACGCTCTCTCCGAGCCTCTCCAGCAGGAACTTAATGTCCTCTGTGATGTCCTCGTCATCGTACTTCTGCTGCTCGAGGTTCTCGAGTTGCTTCAGCACCTTACACTGAATCATGGCCAGAGCGTACTCCTGACGAGTCTCCCTCTCTGCCGACTTCTCCAGGAGATTCTGTCAAAGAGAAAATCAGTTTGAGAAACAGGTGAGGTACAAGAAATTACTCATCTCATATGCGAGCAGTTTGTTTTAGAAATGAGAAGTGAAAACTGGGACTGACATTTCAAAACAGAAAGCTGGTAATTGATACAAATCATTAGTGTAGCAACCGATTCAGGCTAAGTCATGAAACATGAGGGTTGTTTTTGCATGGTTACAGTAAATAATCGTATTAAAAAACGTATTACTGGAAAGAGGATTGAGCTGGCCTCATTGTTTGATATTTGAAATGGCAATTTCTCTTATTAAACTTTTCTCATCCTTGAGAGAAGAAGTTGGGTCGTCTCTTACAGCATCCAGTCAATGATGGAGAAACAGTTGAAGACTCATAGCTCTTATTACGTATTAGTCAACAAGTTCTTCAGCTTTATAAATATACTGTGGTAGACAGTTCTACCATCATTTCCTATTCCTAATATGAAAAAACCATCATCAAGGTTATGAACTTCTTTTCAAGGTAAAATTACACCTCTTTAATCAGGATTCATTTTAGATGTTGTGAGGGACATGTGCAGGGGATGAATACTGAGCTGTGCTGCAAAGAGAACACAGTGCCTCCTACGACATAATCACTGAGCGGGCAGAGTCTAAAGGAGCGTCTTGTTGTTTAAGTTTTATGAGGTAAAGGACAAAAGATGGTTGGACAAAGAGAGCAATGGTATATGCGTTTTATATAATATATGAGAATGTTGTATTGTTATTATAACAACAGATCTGTACAGTCCTACTTTTTTGCTACCCTTCTGTTGGGGTCCAGAGGGTGGAGTTAGACACACTGCAGTCCAGTTATTGGTCGAAAGAATCGTCACTTCCCATGCAACAGCAGTTGTAAGGCACAAACACAAAATGCGCCATGTTTTAATATTACCGTGGAGTTAATTTGGCTATTGCCATCCGGCTTACACCCTGGCGTCTACCAAGTAAGGGGCGGTTGGCTGTGGAAACACAAGCAAGATCAGGGTTTACTGAACCGAACTGTACTGAACCAAACCGGACCGCTTGTAGGTAACAGGGCATTATTCTGCAGCCCAACCCTTTTGATACAGTTCCACAAACTCTTGGTGACATTTTGAAGTGGAAAAAAATAAAGTAGGACAAAGAGCAGTAGGACTCAAATAAAAGGAACCCTCTACAATCACTGATTGGACACTTAAGCCACACTGTTGGCAGAGTAATTGGTGACTACAAAAATCTAGCACAATGCGGAGATGTTTGCTTGACATCCTTATTGGCCAGGTCACAGAACATTTTCTAAGTGAATATGTTTTTCAAAAAAGGAAACTACTTTTACTAGGTAAAACTCATCATGAACACATCAGTGCTGCCTTAGAGGATGTGTTCAAGGACTTCCAGATGGTTGGGATAATGTAAATCACACTTCATGTCCCATGTGGTGAGCACGATCATTTGCGTAATGAGGACATTTGGGAAAATAGCATCATGCAAAACAATGTGGAATATGTCTGTAAATGACTGTACCCCTGCTGTTTTGGTATCATCTGCATAGATTTGTGTCTGCTCATGTCATTAAACTGCTTTTAACTATTCTACATATAGTACAATAGTCACTATTGGAGGAAGCCTCTAAATAAGGCTAAAAGACTACCAATCAAAACTAGCCTTTCAGCAAGATTATCTGATATGTCCATGCAATCCCTGTTTCATCAAATTGTTCATCACACCCTGAAGAGAGCTGTCAGGTTTCAACACAACACTTCTCCTCTTCTACATGTGGGACACTGTTTTTCTAGCTCGCCTCACTGTATGACAAACACACCCGCTTCAAGGTAACTTCAACGACTCTGGGGAAAACCCACTCAATGACGAGACGTTTCAGGGTCTCCCTTCACCGCCCGCCACTGCTTTTAATTAGCTGCGATGTACTGTAACAGTAAAACTGAGCTACAAACTTGACTAACCAATTAAAAAGCCAAGCACCTTTCTTTCATGGGTGCATCCAAAAACATCTGATGTGACAGCTCTGCTGATGTGAGTGGCAATGAGAAGGCATTTGGGGTGGAACGCCATCCATTAAGGCAAACAAAAACGAACGTATTTTTAAAATCTGGGGTGTTATATTTAACAAAAGACATGAGAAGATTTTTGTCTGAGTTTAAGGAAGGAAAAGAATCAAGGAAACTGTCTGACTGAGGAGTATGAGCAACCTAAAAGTCAGGTTTGGAAATCAGTTAACTTTCCTTCTTTCACGTATGAGCTCATGTTTCAATCATGTAATCAATGCCATTCACCTCAGCATTGAGCTCAGAGCAACGTCTGTCGCTGGTCTGCTGTCAGGTTGGACAGAGCCAGAATTTAAAGAAAGCTTTTCATTTCATTCAGACTTCTTTTACTGTGTAATGTATTAACTTGGCGTTGATATTTTGTTAATTACATTTTGTTAATCCAGAAGATGACCACGCATTAAGATATGGCAAAGGAGCCTCTCTACCTTTAAGAGCAGGTTTAAAATCTTTGCATATAGTTAGGGCTGGCTCTGGTATGGATCAGCTCCTAGTTATGCTGCTGTAGGCTTAGACGGCCTTGGGACCTGGCACACTGGGCTCCTGTCTCTCCCTCTCTCTCTTTATGCATTTATGTCATTACTGTAGGCCTTACTATAAGGTAACGAACCATTTATCTTCCTGGGATTTGCTGAGCTCCCTTGTCTCACAGGTTCTTCTGGATCGTTGGTGGTTAGGCCTGTCCAATGGCTATTGACCCCCCTACTGACTCTCAATGCTACAAATACTACATTTTTACCAATTTTAAATGTTGTAACGTCTCTGTTTTTCTGCATCTCCCTCTTTGCAATCAACCCCAACACAGTTACGGCAGATGGCTGTTCAACATGAATCTGCTTCTGTTCGAGGTTTCTGCTCATTTAAAGGCAGTTTTTTTCTTGCCACTGTAACTTTGCTTAATATTGCTTTGTGCTGTGCTCGTGTTGGATTAAAGTTTGGTCTTTGTAACATAATATCACAAGGTCTTGACCTGCTCTTTTTGTAAAGTCTCTTAAAATAACATTTGTTTTGAATTGGTGCTATACAAATAAAGATTGATTGAAAACTAAGAAAAGATGATCTTGCTGCTAATCTTCATAGTGTCTAAACTTCCCAGTCTTAAACAGGCTTACTGCACTGCTCCATGGATTTGGTGTTTTTATTCTTTTACATAATCAAGACAGCAAAAAGGACTTCATTATTAACATAAAACGGGAATTTTATTAATGACACTATTGGGCCTTCAATACCTGGAACTGAGAAATAATTGTAATACTCTTCTGAACATTATCAGTCCTCTGAGGACCTGGGAGCTTTTACATTTATTTATTTATTTATTTATTTTTAAATGTTCCAGAGCTGCGTTGGAGTCATGTCAGACTTAGTCAGCTCCTTAAATCAAATAAGCACCACAGCATGGAGGAATACACAGGCACTCTGCCATTAATTTAACTTTTTCTGGACACAGAATTGGGAAATCTATTACCTGGCATCAACTCAAAGCAACAGAGCAAGTCCGAAACACAGCTCTTAAAACTTCATTAAATATTCAATGGATGTTTTGGGCAATCATAGCAAGGGGTGGAAAGGGCAGCACAATCATAAATCGTGTTCATGTATCTTTTATGTGTTTGGATATTTTATGGACTGCTCCATCTGCTGTTTAAGAGTTTCCATTCCAGTTTAATGTTGTTGTGTTACACTATACCGCCTGATTGAAAGGAAGATTTAGTGCTTTGCAGCATTTTGAAAAGGTGCTGGCATAATGTTATGACTTGCAAACTTTTGCAACCAGTTACAAAAAGTATTTTATAGATCTACGTTTTGACAAAAACAAAACAGGCCTCTGGAACATGTGGTCCGAAACTTTATCAAAACACAATGACCCTTCATGATGAATACTTTACTGGTGACAGATCTAATCAATTACTTTTGCAACCAAAGTGCACCTGTTACCACTTCTGCCTGAATCCAGATTTCAGGTAAGAATATTTTATATAATTTGGCATTTCTGAGACATACAGAACGATTGAGAAATTCTACACATACCCTGAAGGCAGCCAGAATAATACGAGTGACCTTCTCCTTGACAGACTCCTGCAGGATGTCGGATAGGGCGGGCACCACGTTGTAGCGTCTCAACTGCTCACAGAGCTGAGGACTGAAGGCCAGGAGCCAGACACAGAAGATCATCTGGTACTGGAGCTGGAAGCCACACTTGTTGCTGAGCACAGCCGTGATGCTAAAGAAGAAAATTAAAAAAACAAAAAAAATGGAAAGCATAAGAACAAGTTCAGTGGTTGGAAAACATGACCCACATCTCTATCTACCACTTTTTTTTTTTTTTACTAACAGAGAGGCTTTCACATCTGTGTGTCTGCATGCTGCTCATCCATTATCTTTTATTTCATTTACAGCCATCATCTTTAGATGAGTACTAATGACAGCAGCGGGACAGCGTGTCCTCCATTAACAGAAATAGCTGGTAAGTGCAAGGATGTGGAGCTTGTAGATGTGCAGTTATATTGAGTCAAATGAAGCAGGAAGTTATGTTTACAATGCTATAAACAGAAAAATAGATGGGACCAAGTAAGAGATAGTATGAATCATTAATCATTTCTAAAACACATCATTTTGACAGATAACGCAGAAATGATTGAGCCTTCTCAAAGTTTTTTTTCCCACTATCTATCTTCACTGACAGTCTTACACTGTTCCCCCTTATCACCTCTACTCAGAAATACAGTGGCAGTCTATAATGTATCAATGAAGTCAAAAGTGAGAATTTGGAATTTGGACGTTCTTCCCATTGCTAAAAAGATCATTATTATACATTAACATCTAGTAGGGGTTTTTGATCGATGTTCAGCTTTTCTTTTAAGATTAATTTTCAGGTTTCATGCATTACAGATTTCACTATTTAGAGAAGCTAAACTTACGGAGCCCCTGACATCCAAATAAGTAAGAAAAAAAAATCCAGCCGTACAATTTAATATCTTGTGCGCACAACATATATATATATATATTTTTACTTTTTGTGACTTTAGGGGCTCTGTATAAACTTCATTGTTTAAGTTTACATAAATTGACGACTTTGAAGATTTAATAGTTTTTAAATGTTTGGAAATTCACTGGCATCAAACTAAAAGATCAATGTGTTAATTCAGAGCCATAAAGACAGTTCAGACTTTTTACCTTGAGTCCCAGCACCCTTTATAAAGTCAGGTTAATTTGCTTCCACCAGTGGCCTCACTAGAGGAAGCATTAACAGATACATGAGGTGCTCCACTCCTTCAGTAATTGGCTCTTTAAAGAACATTTTATTTAGCCTGTTCCTAGCCATGGGTCTGACAGAATAGTCCCTCATTTTATTTTATTTTTTTCATTATTCCTCCTTGCTCTCTCTAGATGATTTTTTAATGATGAGGAATGATGACATAAGTGGGGCGAGCTTGAGACACTTACTTTTTCATTTGCTGTAAGTTAAGTTGATGGCTGCAATTTTGACAAGTCATTTCAAGCCGACATTAAAAATGTACTCCATTCATTAAATTACATTTTTTTTTTTTTTTAAATTCCTTTTTCTTGCTTCATGGCTTTACTGTCTTTTTATTTCGATTTGAACTGTTTTGATTTGGGTTTCCAACAAGAAAGACAAAGATCTCAATATAAACATTATAAACAAATTGGCATGACCTTCACTCATAGTAGGACAAGAAAAATCAAAACTAGACAAAACATTAAAAAGATATATATAAAACGAGAATAGAACAAATAAAAATTAAAGGGGAGTGCGGGGGGAACTGCCTTAGGTTGTTATGGACAAATTATTTCTTAGAAGCCTTTTTCAGATTGTGTTTCTGCAACAGCACCGTAACTAAGCTCAGCCGTCATCACTTCTTTGTACATTCATAATAATAATGGTGTGATACTTCTCAGTCTGGGAATTCACATTGGGTTATGGCATTGATGAAGCAGGGGCGTGTTGTTAAGGCATTAAATAAACATCTATATGTAAAACAGAAACTGTGGTAAAATATGGATGAATGTGGTCCTATTGGGTAATTCTCGAAAACCATGTTTCAAAGACCAGTTCAAGTGCTTTTTTGGACATCAATACATCTAATAACAGTAGTAACACTGTTTAAAGGGAGGCAGTACTCACCAGTTGACTCCATCAGCCTCCACCCAGGCAAACCTATACTCGTTAACCCTCAGCATCAGCTGAAGGCACCCGGCGACACACTGGACGTACTGAGAGCTCTGCGGAGGACAGAGGCAAACATTTACTCAAACAGCAGTGTGAGCTTTCTGCTCAGGAAAACAAACAAAGCGTTAGAAGGCGAAGTACAATTAGTGCAGTTCTGAAACACCCAGTTGACAAGCAGATACAGCACAAAGAAGAAGGCCAGTCCAAAACTTGCATTACTGTCACTGATCAAAACCTGAGGCATTGCACATGCAACCTATTGTATTCAACTGTACGTCAACACATGCCAGATCACAGACCCAGTGGTACAATACAGTGCAATAGCAGGGGAAAGTGTCCCACCACACCTGAGCAGAATAAGGTTAATTGAGATTAGAGTGGAAAAAAGCTAAGAGGAGAAAATAGATCACATTAATCGGTTAATTCAAAGAGAGATTTGAAGAGAGGCGGAGAAGTCCAGCATAAAGATCAGGCAGCAGTGACGACAGAAGAGCAGAAGAGTGGGGGTTACCTGGTTGAAAATGCAGAGGAAAAGACCATGTTTGGTTATTAGATGGCCCTCATGTAAACAGTATTCGGAGCACACTTTTCAGAATCATTAGGCTATGCTTGAGAGAGTATGGGGTCTAAAATGGTAGGATGCTACTGCGCTAATAATATTCCAATTTCCCCTTGTTATCCTAATGCACACAAAAAGCTGTGTTTGTCATGCGCTTTCAGCATTAAGGAGAAGTGGCTTACAGCATGCAATATCCACTTTTACAATTAAAACCAACCAGTGGCAGCAAACACCATGCTGTCTAAAGGGAGATTTCTTCTAGTGTTCTAAAAGAGTCAGGTCTCTGAAAATCTGCAAAATATTAATGAGTGCAAGAACAGGATGGGAGAGATAGAGAGGGGGAAGAAAAGATGTGAAAGTCCAGTGACATCTGACAGGTGCCACCCCACTGTTTCTTTCTTCTGAAGCTCCGGAGGACTGCAGATGCACTTCACTCATACTCACTTCACTGGGGGAAATAGTTCCTGCTCCTGAGCCTGATTCTGGACCTGTACCATGTAGGTTCTAATGAGAGATAAACAAAAGAAACAGGTGCACAATTGTTCACAATCCAACTCTTGCTGCTTTCAGTTACAGTGGCACTGGAGGAAATTGTTCACCCAGTAAGCCTAAACCCGAATTCAGGGACAATGGATGGTCCCTTATTGGCTGTTCAGGAGAGAAGCAGAATTGTCAAGATGACGTTATTGTTTAAAAGACATATTTTGCCAAGAGGCAAAATCTGGCTTTTGGAAGTGCTGGCTACCCCTGCACTGTCCTCTTAATATTGCAGACACAGAAAAGAAACTGTGAATCAATATTGAGCTGTTTTATCATCTGCCCACTCTTCACCACATACATCTGCCAAGGCACAGCAACATCGCGGCTTTCATCAGAACATCTCAAGGTCTGACAAGGCGGCTCCAACTCAATATGAATAGACTGAGGTACAATGTATTCCCTCAGTTTTCACCCTGACCTAAAACACTAGAGTGTAGATAAGGGAAAATGTATCAACATGGGGAAGGGAAAGGTCGAAGGAAAAATTAACCAGAGTAACTAAAAGATACATTTTCTACAATATAATGAATGTACTAACACAGACACAAAACTTTCCATTCTGGAATAACATCCCTCATAAATAAGATGTGCATTTTCAAGTGGGCATAAACACCAGACTTCCCAATAATGAGCATGCAAAATTCATCATGGTGCTTACGACTTTATTAAGATTAAATCTGTTGATTTTGGTGACCCGCCTTAACCCTTTGTCATTTGTCGTGGGGGACAAATAACATCTGCTGTTATCGTCACTTTGCCGAAGACATTGACGTCGTGTGATAAACATACATAAGGGACCTTTTTAGTCCTGAAAGTATTGAAATATGTAATTGAAACCTCATTTGTAATCGACTCAACTCAACTTCAACTTTATCCGTCCCAGAAGGGCGATCGGTTTCGCAGCAAGGCACCGCAGGACAGAAATGGAGATTTCTACACAGGTAGAGTTTTCAACATCACAAAATATAAAGTAAAACTCTGATTGACATACCTGGGAACTGAGCTGACTTTTGATCCAGTTGAAGTAGTAGTTCAAATCACTTCCTTCCATAAGTTCACGGCCCCAGGCAGCCAGCTTGGCGATGATCCTTGCCGCCTAATGAAGAAAAGCAAACAACTTAAATTCTGAACATTCAAAACTGACAGCACCTTTACCATGAACTGTGTTGTAAGGTCACAGTAAAGCATGTGGAACACTGCTTCCTGCCAGTAGAGGATTTGTACTGTAGAAATGTGTCAAGAATCTCATTTAAAATTGAGTGTCAGCCAGTGAGACACTTCGACTGATTCAAAGTACAGTGTCACAGACCTCGGGTCTCATTTTGCCCACCTGCTGGATGCCAACTGGCTGGTATTTTGAATTAAGCTGCTGGTGTCCTATCATAGTAATCAGTTTGTCATGGGGTGGTGGTGGTTGTTACAATGTTACAATGTTACAATTCACTTAGCAGACGCTTTTATCCAAAGCGACGTACATCAGAGAGTAAGTACAACACTAATCCAGTCATACACCGCCACTGAAACAGCGGGAGCAATGCGGGGTTAAGTGTCTTGCCCAAGGACACATCGGACATGTTGCTCAGCTGGGGATTGAACCCTCGACCTTCCAGTTGAGAGGCGACGACTCTACCAACTGAGCGACAGCCGCCCGGTTGGTTGCAGGTAAAAAAATAATTACGGTAATTGCTTGTTTTTGATGAAAAAGGTTAAAGGTTGTTTTTTGAGGAATTATTGATGCCCTGTAATGATTGCTGTGAGAATCTGAATAACACAAACATTTCCCTGAATTAAATTCTTACACAAAGGAGCTAGTTATACGCACAACACGTGCAGGGCAGTGCAAAAACAGCAGACCCAGGAGGAAGATAGTAGAGTATAAGAATTTACACTACTGACGTATCAATGTGTCTTTACTCACCATGTGGACGGTAAAAAGGTCCTGACGATTCAGCATGGGAAGGAAGTAGGACCAGGCGGTGTTCTTGGTCTTTTTGGCAAAGTCAAAGAAGATGTTGACCCGCTGATGGTTCTCCTGAGTAATGGTAAAATGAAGATTACAGATAAGATATTGGATAGTGAATGTTGAATCATAATAAAATATAATTATGATTAAATAATTTCAGCAACATCAGTTTGGCCTACTGAAGTTTCATTATTGTTAATACATTCATTGTTCATGGTATCTCTATGTTTTGAAGCACAATAAGATAAACTGAAGAAGAATAAGTAGAGAAACAAAGGCTCATTGTAGGTCTACTTTTTTAATTGATTGAGAAATTCAACAACCTGTTTTTAATAGTAATAATTATTAGGCTGGCCCTCTAAGCACAAATAAGAACTAGTATTTCCTCAGTAAGAAAACAATTATAATAATTAAAAAAAAAATAGAAAACTTAAAACATTAGCATGGTGGGGGTAAATAGATGTTTGTTTTTTATTGGAACTGATTTTCCCAAGGAAAGAGGTTGAAGAAAATAGAGATTTTAGATTTGGGGCCTAAACAAATTGAACAAAATGGACTTGTGTTTTCTGACCATAGTCCTGCTGCCATTTCAAATTGTCTCTATATATGTGCATGCATGTCCTATTTGTCCACAGTCAGTGGTTCTGTTTGCGTACCTGCAGAGTGTCATCAATCAGAGTCAGGATGTACTGGACGGTCTGCTCCTTGGAGATGTGAGCCATCAGGTTCAGAAAGGTCTTGGCACACTGCGCATAAACAAAAATAGGAATAGACAGACTCAGAAAGACATACAGTAGCGCCTATTGACAAATTGAACAAACTGCCTTTGCTTTTATTCGGTGTGTGGCCCCTCTAAAAACAGTCTGTAGACTAAGTCAGATCAGCAAAATGCAAGATGGGGTGTCCAAAATTGCCAGGAATGAATTTAACAAGGACAAGTTATTCTGAGTAACAGGACAGCAAAACAACGTGAGTGGCAGCATAAGGCTGGGCATGTTAGTACTGGGGGTGAAACATGAGGGTTATCGTCTACACCAGGGGTTCCCAAACTTTTCAGGTCATGACCCCCAAAATAAGGGTGACAGAATCTGGGGACCCCCCACTGTTCTTTAAGGTGGTTTGTTAGGTATATAACGTAGCGACAGCCACGCACACACTAATAAACCTATCCAAAAACTAGGAACACAAAATAATAAAACAGCCTAAAAACAATAAAAATGTACACATTAATTTCACTTAATGATACTGTCTTATATATGACATGAGACTACTTTTTGTATATTTACAAACATGGGTAAAAATATATACTTATGCACTCTTAAATAATTTTTTTATGGAAGTCATCTCGCGACCCCCCTCTTGGTCGCTGGTGACCCCCCTGGGGGTCCCGACCCCCACTTTGGGAACCACTGGTCTACACAGTATAGTGAGACAGTTTATTTCAGGTAAAATTGTAAAAATATGCAACGTTAAAAGGAGAGTTAAAATTATATTTCATATCAATTCCTTCAGTTATTTTTACTTTAGCAGAATGTATACACTTCCAGGTATTCAACTTAGTATCACCTTTGGAAATAAAGGCACCACAAGATGATAATGTAGTTCTGTAATGGCTGCAACGCCCTTATTAATTTGAGTTGATATTAAGATGTCTACAAGAAAATGTCTGTCTGTCTGTTTATTTTGAAAGCTGTGAACCAAAACAGAAAAACATCCAGGGAGAATTTTTCAATTCCAATCACATGGAACTGAAAAATATATGAGTATATTTACATCAAAATTACTGTATTTTCTTTTTCTGTAAAACATTTCAAATGTCTGATGACTCATCCTGCATTAAGGGCCGTTTACACATTTTTCCACCAATAAAAAAAGCTTTGCTAAAGCTAACGACCCACTCAAATTCATCCCAACGTTATATCCCGCCTTCTGGCTTGTGATTGGTTCTATACCTTCTGGGTTTGAAATACGTCACTCTCCTTTCATGGGGATTTTAAGGAGAATTGCAACTAGATAAGTTTGAGAACTTTAGCTAAACAAGCGTGAATGCACATAAAACACAATGTTATACCTGATGTCCTTCATGGGTCAGAATGACTTGTTTCTCCTCAGAGTTTGCCACCTCAAATTTCTTGATGAATTCACAGTCCTCTGCAGAGATCATCTGACTCCTACAAGAGAATGTCAACAAACACATTTTAATCTGATTAATTTGCTGCCTAAATTCTTTACTTTGATCAGCGGCAAACCCAAAAGTGATTTCATAATGTTGTTTCTCATTGCAGCATCTGAAGCAGATCAGAGTTTAATGAAGGATTCTTGATTCTCCTATCCACACGATTGAATGCAATGATTATGAGTCTGTTCAGATAAATAAAGACATGTAATGATTCATCATTCACGAGTTCTTCCAAACATATCCTGCATGCATGCATGCTGTCAAGCTCCCTCCTTTGGGCTTGCCCTTGTCACTAACAGGGTGATTCTAATTACAAGAGCAGTCTGCACAACAATGGCATATAACCTGAAAATGCCACATGTTGCAGTTAAGACAAGACACACCATCAATGGTCCATGGGTCTGGACAGCTACAAAAACAACAGGCTTGTTGTAAATATATGCTGAAATCAAACGAAATATCAAGGAATCGGATGCAATTTCGGAAGCTATATACTGCAGTGACTCATCAGTCAGATCACAGCATTAAAAGACACATGCACAAGAGGAAGTTTCACTCCAGACAGTGAATCACAGCACAGGAAGTGTGGAGTGAGCGGAGCTGCTTTTAAGTTGGCTGACAGGTCTTCAGTTATTACACTGAAGCATTCAAAACGATTCATGTCCTGTAACCACAGCCTAACTCCGGGGTGGGCAACTGGTGGCCCCCATCAACCCTCAACGTGGCCCTAAGGTCAATTTTGACATATCAATTAATTGGAAACATGAAGAAAAGATGACAAAATCTGCCATGAAATAGTGAAAACCAGAAATATGTCCATAATAATATTTGATCACTGGTATATGTTGAGTTAAATTTGAGACATAATTGACTGTAATCGTTTTTGTATTCTACAATTTGGCCCCCTGGCAGTGAGAATTAAATGAATGTGGCCCTTGCTGTGACAAAAGTTGCCCATCCCTGGCCTAACTCCACTGATTCCTAATGAAAATGCACAACATACTTAAATGATGCCCTGCATGATATGTGACGTTACTTACTGCAGGTAGGACTGCCAGTTGACCAGGTTGGCCCGCACCTCAGCTGCCTTTGCAGCGATGATGTTGGTGGGGACTGCAGCGTCCACAGCCCCGCGGATATCCATCTTATGTGTTAAATATATGTATTATAATATGTGCAATCAACTCCACCTGGAGGGAAAGAACATAATTAACATCAGTTCAGAGAGTCAACATCAGAGGCTACAGGATTGGGGCCTAATTTGGTGTGTTGACTACAATGTGCAGGATTGAAATGTTGTGAATTCATCAATTAAATCTAAACATGAAACAGCTGATAATCAGTCAAGTGAAGCAAAACAGTGAAGTCGCATTTGATTATTAGCTTTAGAATATTTAACCAACGAAGCTTTGAGCTACAATTTAAGAACAATACCACGATTATTGCGAAATGTGGCCTAACATTTACCAAACATTAACAATCATTCTGACAGAAAGACAGAAGTTAACCAGCTGCGGAAGCTAGCATCAGGTTAGCTACAGTAGCTTAGTCCTCCAATGTCACGACATCTCACGATGAGACCCGTGATAAAGCAACACAATTCATAGCCTATCGCGTATGCAGTTTTAATGCTATGGTCAAATACAACACAGACATATAACACTGCCAAATTAAAGCGCTGTTAGCGACACACTGTCACGTAAAATAAGCAGAAGACGGTGGCTCAAGCTAGCTGTGCTAACATAGCTTCACATCCTTTTATCCTTTTATACAGTTTAACATGAAATAACACGTAGAGTCACGGAATCTCACAAATTACATTATACGGAATTGTGAATATATCTTATGATAAATGACAGAGAAAACAGCTCGGTTGAATTACTCACCAAGTTAGTTAGTATCCTGTGCGAACAGCTGACTGACTACAACACGACGTCACGCTGCGTCATGTGACTGTCACATGAACTACAACCCGACGTCACGCTGCATCATGTGACAGTCACATGAACTACAGACTGACAAGTTGTAATATTTACAGTCTATGGTTGAAACGGATGAGTTTAACTTTAAACCTGGGAAATTACAAGTTCATGTTAAATATCCATATCAGTCTAATTCGTAAAGCGTAATTTCTATAATGACAATATGTAAACAACCAGGTTATAGTTTAGGGCAGGGGTGGGCAACTGGCGGCCCGGGGGCCACATGCGGCCCTCGTCAACCCTCAATGTGGCCCTCAGGTCTATTTTTATATATCAAAACATGAAGAAAACATGACAAACTCTGCCATGAAATCATGAAAACCAGAAATATTTCCATAATAATATTTGATCACTGGCATATGTTGAGTTAAATTTGAGACATAATTGACTGTTATTGTTTTTGTATACTACAATTTGGCCCCCTGGCAGTCAGAATTAAATGAATGTGGCCCTTGCTGTGAACAAAGTTGCCCATTCCTGGTTTAGGGTATAGAGAATGTAAACATACCCTGAACCAAACAAGAAAATGAATGACAAAATAGGAAATGGACATCAATATGAAATAGCTTAGTACAAGCCACATTTAAGAGAGACGCAGGCCTACTTTCTGATTGAAAAACTGTAGAATTATAATTGTAAGTTTGATTAAAGGTAAAAGTGGGCAACTAACAACTGTAAGTGATGGAACTCTTGTTGGTTATTGGTTATCATCAAACTAAAGTTTATTTATTGGCAATAATATGTTAACAACTTCCAAACGCAAATAAATTGTACAGCAGCTTTTGCAGTAATAACATTATAAAGCCTGTTGCCATTTCATGATAATGAATTTTATTTTTATTTCATTTTTTTCAAAGAGACTTTAATAATATCAATATATATAATATCAGGAGTGGGTCCTGAATGAAATGGGAAAGACAGGATAATAAAATGTTGGACATTATAAAAGTCACTAGTTTAAGAGCTGGAACTAAAACAGGAGTTCATTCAAACATTAATGATGATGCATATTGCCTGAGATGCATAGACTATTGTACATGGAGAAATCCTAGAGTGTAGATAAAGTATACTTTTATGTTAATATGTGTCCTATCTGGAAGCACATGTCAGTGACTTGAAAAAAGATTTGTGTTAAATTACAAGAGAGAAAATAGAGGGTGGCTGCTGTAAAATAAAAATAAAAATGGATACAGATGTATCACATGTGATTGTCTGTTCCCCTGCTGTTAAGGTCTGCAAAAAGATTAACAAAAAACTTGAAAGAGGAAGAGGAGGGCAGACCGAATTAATTCTGTCAATTTTGACAGGAAAATATTTTCAACATCCTGGTAGGATGGAAAATGAGACGTGTGACTTCAGCCAATGCATTGTAATCATCGGTGTATTGATGGTGTATCATTAGAGCTTTGTAAGGATGACAGAGAGATGAAGTTGGTTGATTGTTAACACTGAGATTTGAAAAGAGTTTATCCTGACCCTGCAACATGTCAGAAGCCCAGACTGGCAGCACATCTTTACTAATGGTGCTGCATTTACATTGTGACCATATGTTTCCTCTCCAAAGCCCACTTAACAATGTGTTTTAATCCTTTGTATTACATGGGAATTCATCAAGGAGTCACAATAATCACAAATGAATCTACGTCTAACGCTAGTCTTCCTTTTCGTCCATCTCACTCCGACACTAAGACCTCCTGGCTTAATCTGGCCTAAGCTGGTGAGACGCAGTAAAGCACAGAGGAATCAGGATTTCATCCAGTGGGAACATTGTCCTAATCCCCTTCTGCCCTCTCCTTTGTAAACACTCTTCTCTTCGCCAGGGTCACTGATGCTTTTATTGCTCCATATATCTTGGCCACGATGTGCTTCAGAAGAGACGCCGGGAACACATAGAGGAAAGGAGCACAAAGTGTGGTTTTCTTATGATCTTAAAGAGACTTGAGCCTCACGTGGCAGGTGAGGGCTGATGGCCGGAGCATGCCATGTGTTAGAGCGCTGAGGCAGTGGGAGGTCAGGCCCACGTCTCCTCTGCTGGGGATCAGACGCACCAGGACCCTGATGTGGCAGCGGATACGGGGTCTAGCCAGGGCTTGCCGACACGGTGTGGGGTACAGGGTGAACTACAATGACCCGGTCCAAGAGGAGCAGGAGATGGTGTGCATTGAGGTACGGCTATATTACCATTATTTTCCAGTTAGCAATAATACTCCGACAACGCCCACTTTTCAACTGTACCACAAATTCTAACTTCAGAGGTCGTACAAATGAAGCAAATACAGACAATTGTTGCCAAACCCCGAGGTAAATGAATGTAAAACTTTACTTTGTAGTGCCCATTGTATTCAGTTCAGAAACTTTGTGTACTGTGTTTAACACTTTGATTGTTGTTGCACTAAAAAGCATCCACAAATTAAGAAAAATAACACTTTAGTAGTTTAAGATATCTAAATTAAAGAGCCTTAATAACCTTGTGAGGTGCATTGCAGCATATATCTCAACATATCTCTTTGAGTCCTTCCTTATTTGTTATACATCGTAAATCATGAGCTTCTAATGAGTAATCCATCATACTGTTGTTTTTGTTTGTTGTAATTACAACTAGATTGCTCTTGTCAAAGTGGCAGCTCTTCTTACTTCTAGTCAAACATCTATTTAGGGAAGTAATTCCTGTCTGAATGAGGCTTAAGAAGATTACGAGAAGTTGTTTTATCTTTAAATGGTGCGATGCCAGTAATTGCAAATCTTAGCACAGTTTTGCAGTCACTCACAAGGACAGTTATGATACATGATTAACATCCTAATGTAAAACTGAACGGGAAAGAAATGATCAAGGAGCTGTGAATACTCTCAGTTGTTTCTAAAAATAGTGTAGGATTTTGCTCGGAGTTTGGCTGCGGAAAGGGTTCTTCGTAAATGGATAAATAAAGATTTCCAGTAGCTGTCTGTAGTAAGGAGAACTATGTACCTATTTACAGCAGAAGAAGAGACTGTAAGAGAGCCATGAGGACACAGAAGCTGCTCCTAGAAATTAGTGTCAGGACAGAGGAGTCAGGCAAGGTCATCCACGCATTTTGTACACCAATGTGTTGCTATCTGCTGCATTCACACTATGACTAAATAGAAATGGAGTAAACAAAAGAATCCTGACCCTAACTGGGCTGAAAGACTGCCATACATGACATTTAAATACTACTCCACCTATTTAGCATTGTAGATCAGCAGCCTTGTAAGTACTCATGATGGAAAGTGAAAACATTTCAATTCCAAATATCCTTTTCCAAACCTGGTGCTAAATAAATGGTAGATGGACTTGAGCTTGTATGGCGCTTTTCTAGTCTCCAGACTTCTCAAAGCGCTTTCACCCCGAAGGTCACACCTACCCATTTACATCCATTCACACACTGATGACAGAGGCTGCTATGCAAAGTGACCATCAGAAGTAACTCATCCCTTAGGGCCGCTGGTGATTCCCCACTCTCTCGCCCTGATTTCTGACTCTATCCATGGTCTTATCCAAATAAAAGGTATGAAAAAAGGCCAAAAATAACCCTTAAAAAAAGATTGATTAAAAGAAGAAGTAACTAATCCCATTCATATGCCACTGACAAAGCAGCAGGAGTAACATGGGATTAAATGTCTTGCCCAAGAACACGTCAGGTGTGTGGCTGAAGGGGCTGGGGATCGAGCCTCCAACCTTCCCTTGAGAGACGACCGACTCAACCAACTGAGCCACAGCGGCCCCTAAATATTTGCCACAAAATAACCCAAAGTATTTGATCTAAGATTAGACAATGCTAGCGGCGGCTAATGTAGCACCACTCAGCTTCAAGATGAGATTGGGAGTTAGAGAGGTCTACGCTAACTCTCTTTAAATCCACAACTTTGTATTTTCTGTCAAACTTTTATTGTTTAGCAACATCGGATGATGACTCATGTTACATCACTTGAGGCCACTGTTCAGACCTTGTACATCCCCCTTTAAAAGGCTACAAAAGACTCCATTCGACTTAAACATAAGCAGTATTTCTAAAGACTGGCAATCGTATTCTGATGTGTGAAATGTATGGTGTTCCCTTTAAGCTGTAAAAAAATTTGCCTTTTGTTATTTGAGTTCTATTACTTTGACTTCAATAACATCACTGTTTCATGCCTCTTGACCTTTATTTTCAAAGCTATTGTCAGCCGAGCAGAGAGACATACGGTCCTCTTCTACCTCATTACCATTGATAGCTTTGGAAGCACATTTTCAAAAAGGGAACGCTATTTTCAGGTTGTTCATCTAATTGAAAGATTGCACAAATATATGATTTGACGTGATAGCGAGTTCAGGTTCAGTGACCCGGGAGCAGTTTGGAGGGTTCAGTGAGTTTCTCAGAAGGTAAAAAGGGAAATGGATATTGTAAAAATAACAACACATTAAAAGCTATGTCACATTATTTATCTGTCAGGATGATGCAAACTACCACCTGCACTCCTTTTAAAACCCGGCCTTGAACATTTGCATACATGCATTCAAGGTACAAAATGTAAATGTTCAGTTCAACCTTCAAATGTAAAAGTTTTTGTACATTTTACATTCAATGTATAAAAAAGAAAAAAATGAATTAAACATTTACATTTATAGAAATGATTTTCTACTCTATTATCTACATATCCATATAATTAATTTGAGTAATGCTCGTAATATGAATCTAAAATAAGGACCAGAGATCAGTGAAGGCATTTTGTTGTCGATGTTTGGTGTTGTCATCTGTAATTGTTTTGTGTGTGTGGCTTTATAGAAATAAATGTTCCATCAAATAAAAAACACTTCCCACAACATTTCTAATAAACTGTGGTGCTATAGAAGAAAAAGGACAGATAAAACTGCAAGCAAACATCAACATACTGTGTGTGCAAAGCTAGAAAATTAAGATCCCACACTAGACAGATCAGCTGAACAGAAATGTACAGTATTTACCTCTACTGGGGACAATTCAAATTCTAAGTTTGTATGGAGACTTACCCCCTTCAGTCGTAGTCAAGTTGATGTTAAAGAAAAAAAAGCAATCTGTGAGTGTGTTACTTGGTTACTATAACTACGCTGATTGTGTTTAATTAAACTGAGCATGTCAGTACGAAGAGCAACCTGATTAGCACACCGGAGGGAAACAGAGATAGATTAATTACATGAACAATAATTACAGCAGAGTCCAATCACACAGAAGGAATATGGTTTATGTCTTTGTTTCTGTGACTGAACTTTTCATCTTCCCCTACCAAAAAGCTTGCGGAAGCCGTGCGTGATCTGTGTAGGTGTTAAGACGATAACACACCTGCGACTATCAGCATGTTGAGCTCCTGTGATTGAATCTACAGTTAATTCAATCTTCCTCAGAGCTTCACAATGCGTTCAATCCCCTTAATCACACATTGAAAAGACTTTATTCATCCTGTCACCCAGCTCTGTTGCCTCCTCCTCTTCAGTGTGACCTTGTGGGTTCAAACTTCCTCCTCCACTTGGCTTTGTGCCCTTCAAGTGGGAAAAGTCTCGGAGTGTCATTTCATCAAATCACAACAGTGGCGAGTATCATTTGCTGCTTTCTTGCTTGCGTGTGTTTATATCAATCTCACGTGGCTATTTGTGGGTTGTGTGTTACATAACATGAACACAAGGGAAGGTGTTAAATGAAGTGTTGTGAAGAAAAGTCACATGATTGCATCTCGGGGGGGTTAAAGATGTGCGTAAGCTCGAGGCAAACCCCCAATTCAGCACGGTCAGAATCAGAAAGCAATTCATCTGGACACAGCAGAAATCACTTTCTTTCTCCTTTTTTTGACAATAGAAGAGCACAGATGAATGCCCCATCCATAAGTGATTCAGAAAGCAGTATCATAGAAAAGTAGAATGTCTGTGCGGACACGATAGGAACTGTTATCCCCTCAGTTTTGTGTGTCAGGTGTCCATAATTTGCAGCACTGTTCTTTTAACAGGTTGTAACTTGTGACATGAATTTCCCCAGCTTCAGAAAGCATCTTGACTAGCAATGTAATATGAACATGCACATATGTGTGGATAATTAGAAAAAGTGCAGAATATTGTACTAGACATCTGCAGAACAGGCAGAGCGCCATCTGGTGTTTGCATCAAGCAAGAAATGCAGTGAAAGCAAAGTGCTATAAAGGCTTACTGTAGATTGCATTGAAGATAGGCATGAGAATGTACATCCCACTACTTCTGCAATGATTCTGTTATAAATAATTATCATACCGGCAAAGTATAACACCCATATGAGCATATCAAAATATTAAGGATCATATTATGAAGATCATATCTGGTAAACATAGCCATTTAAGTAATGCACCTGAACACTGGGGCTCTGTGTGTTAGTGCTTTACGTTCCTGTGCATGTATTAGATCATGCTGGTATGGAGCTGTGGCTACCTTTAGATGGCAGTGTTGTCATCCATATCAATGTGGTTACAGGCTTTTACTTTATATCAAATGGCACATAGGAGTCTCCAAATTATCTTTGTAAGAGAGGAAACCAAATGATCACTTCACACAGTTTTCTTATATGTACTTTATGAGTAAGAAGGGCGGTACAAAGCTAATGATATGATTTTTTTTTTTTAATTTAGAGCTGCAGTGAATGATTTTATTTCTGAAATTCTACTTTTAAAAAAACATGTTTCAGTAGTCTTATCACCAAAAGAATATAAAACAATGGCTGGTTCTTGCTTCCTTAATGTAAGGATTTACTGCTTTACATTTGTCAATAATTTATTTTTCATACAATAATAAATGAAAAAAACCTTTAGTATTGAGTGTTGGTTCGACTTGAAACTTTGCTTTGGGAAAAAGGATGAGCATTATTTTAGATTTATTTAATTTAATTAGCTAAAAGATTGGTTCATTTATTGTGAAAGTAATCCATTGATTAACCCACTGAACGTTATCTTTGATATTAGCATTTATGTTTGATTTAGCAGGGACATTAGAGATGACCATTTTTTGATCATTAAAGAAAAGATTTAATGATGTGACATAGCACATATAAAACTGTATCTGCCATCTCTGAGCAGACTCAGGTTAAAAAAATATTTAAAAAAAGCATAGATTTAACAGAATCAGGATAAAAAAAACGGTGTCTATGTTTGCATATGCAATGACAGTTTCATATGCACAACTCTGGGAGAATTTTTAGACAGGATGGACGCATGCATGCAAGGAGGATAGTGTATGTGACAAGCAGATTAAATCTCACTCAGAGCTCACGGGATGGAAAACAGTTTGGAGCTGCTGAATGTGAAAGTACTTATATCAGAGTAGAAATGTAAGACTAAACTTTATATATGACACAACACTACTAGTGAAAGTCATGCTATCCTACAGTAAGGTTTAGCTAAACCCCCCCCCCCCCCCCCCCCCCCCCCCGCAGCACTACATCAGCTTCTGGCTGTTCAGCACCATAGACAGCGACTGTATTCAAAGTCTTACTGGGACATGCACCAAAAAAGAAATCATGGCGTTTTGGGGGTTTATCTTTCTGAATGTCACCTGAAATGTCATGTAATTAATGATTTAAAAAAAATTAAATTACTTTATTCATGTTTACGCTTCATTTTACAATTTTCGTAATTTTATTCTGACATCACGCAGCCTTTGTGGCTTGAACATCCAGTTTCAGGAGTCTCACATATACTTAGGCAGGGTAAGGACCTGCACTGTCAACCTGCGCCGTCCTGTCTGCCGGACTTTACGCTCATCACTGGGCTACTACGAGTAGAGGGAGAAGACGCATGCGTACTGACTTGAAGCAGCCGGTCGGGGGGGAAAAAGCCTTATGTGCCATCGGATGTAATCAAGGCAAAGAATTACCTCTTCTCGCCGTGCATACATGGTGAAATTGTAAGTACTGGTAGCAAACAGATGTATCATTGCACGGACATTTGTTGATCGGAGCGTTTGACGCCGTTTCCAGGCATTTTTTAAATGGCATGTCACTATCTGTGCTGTACAGTGGGCTTTTAACAGATATAGGCAGTGTCTTTTCGTTGGTTGTCCAGGGCGATGAAGCTCTTGCGGTTCTTCATGGTGGCACTTTCCATTGATGTGATGTGCGAGCTGCTAATGCAATGCTTTCTGACGTTAAATCGCTCAGGAGCCATTTAATCCCATGTGTCGATCACATTTTGTGCAACAGTGCGATTGTAGAAAAACGATGGTTTTATTTAGTGTTATCATGGTTTCTCTTTTGAATGGACGCGACCACCCCCACCCCCATTTCATCGTCTATAGCTGTTGAGTCAAGCCATATAGCGTATACTGCAATTGTGTCAGCTTTGAAGCACCCGACACCTAACGCGTAAAATATGCCATTTGGCAAGACGCACGAGATCTGCAACACCGAATTTGTGTGGGAAAAAAAACGCGCGCGGATCCATTTTAGAAATGACCAAATTATATTTTATTCACTGAAAGGCTGTGATAGAGCGATGCTGCGGTTATAGATTTGCAAGCTGCGCCTTTGGCCCCCCCTCCCATGTACCAAATCTCCTGACATTTTTTAGTCTCGTATAGTAGCCGAATGATGCCGTGTGTTTGGAATGACAGTTTGTTACATAAATGATCTTACAGGATTTGTCAGTGTCTGACCCGGTGATGACACATTTGTTAAAATCAGACAAGTCATTCTGTGAGTAGTGCCTGTTTGTAGTCCATACAGGCCTATAAATCTTAATGGCAATTCTGTTGAATATGCCAAGGAACTATAGTCATGATGTGAACACAAATGTAGCCAAAAAGTGCTTCTTAAAGTGACACTTCAAGAGGTAAAGACCTAAAAAGAAAATGTATGTTATTTGCATTTAATGTACTGCTTTTGGACAGTTGGTATCAGTGAGCACAGCATATCCTAAAATTCTCTATGATCAGACTCAGATTTTCCACAAATGGGATATTACAGTTTTTTAAATAATGTGCATTGAACTAATGGCCAACCATCTGTCCCTTTCACACATGCAGTTTGGAGCGTTTGAAGGAACATGCAGCATGTTTAAATTAGAAGTGCTGAAATCCACTTGGAGGGTGCATAAATTGGTGCAAAAAAAAAAAAAAGTCTGAAAATTATTTTCCAACACTTTAACGCTGAATATAACAAACAGCATTCCTTTACAGTGTTACTGCTGAGCATGCCAGCACATGCTGTAACCAGAGAGCTCCCGCACACATTGCAAATACATACTGCAACTGGTGGGAGGGAAATTGAATTAAGATTTATTTAATCAATTAAAAGTTAAGATGGTGACGGTGATCAAAGTGCTGGTCATAAAACAGATGTACTTGTCAAGATGTCACACTGGACGATGGTGTCTTTACAGTATACCCGTTAATGTCATTAAATGTATCAAGATCAGTGAAACGCTTTGAAAAAAAATCTCAGCTAGCTGCTATTCCTGACATCTTGACACTAACCTCGGGTCCTCTTCTCTTTCCTCTATCTGCAGCCCATGGGATCAGAGCGGATGGAGATGCGAAAGAGGCAGATGTCGGTGCAGCAGGAGTCTGCAGCGGGGGGAACTGCACCGGCCCAGCAGGGCCAGCCGGGCCAGGCCAATCCACGGGGCTCAAATGCATGTTGCTTCTGCTGGTGCTGCTGCTGTAGCTGTTCCTGGTAGGTCTCCCCGCCCTACCTGAGAAGTGGCTTGTTGTGGCCCAGCATGGTCGACATTACTGCACACAGGACAACACAGCCTGACCTACAGTGTCTCAGCAGCAGGCTGTGTTGTGTTCTCTATGTTTTCTTATGTGGTATATGGACCTGTAGCAACCTCATTAGGATGTAAAAAAAACGCGTAAATATAAGTAATTCATCTTCTGAGAAATGTCAGCTCTTGCTTCATGAGGATGTAATCTATATTTTTGTTTTTTAAGACACCCTACAATACAAACAGTCAAAAAATACTAAAAATCTTGAATATATAGCTTTTACAAGAGCCCAAGTGCTGGTCAAACGACTGCATGTAAAAAAAAAAAAAAAAAAAAAAATCTTTACTAAGGGCATCCCAAGTTTTCCATAAAGATTTTGTGATGCTAGATGAAGAATTACATTTTATTGCTGGAAGTCTTCGTTCTGGCAAACATGACCATTAACCTTATGTTGTTAAGGACATCATGATTTTGGATTTTAAAAAATTAAGCTATAACCTTATCTATAATCTTGAGCAGTACAAAGTATTTATGAACTTTGTATTACTGAGTAACAACAGTTTAGTCATTTAAAGGTGAGAAGGCAGCAGAAACAGATATTTTAAGAGTTTGGAGCCAGCAAAACGTGAGCTTTTATCAACGGAAAATGACTGCAATTTTCCATCTGGCCATCTGATCGTGAATGAATTGATAAATCATTTCAGCGCTACAGGCGACAGTGTGTGGCATAGCATGAACAAGACTGCGTGAACACATTACAGTTAGATGGTTTAACGTGGATATATTGAGAGTATATACTTTACAGTCTGCTTACACTTGTGTATTACCACGGAAATAATTTTTTGTATGCAATATTTACGTTATACTAATATAAATGATATAATGAGATGTGACATCAAGAAGAAGTAAAATTATCATGTGCAGTTCACAATATGTTTGATTCTGAAATGCTTTGTTTCAACGTCACCTTAAGGAATGAAGACCAGGATGATAGGAACCGAAAGGCTTCTTATGACGTTAAAGAGGGGACCGCTGACTGTGAAGACTGGTACATACATTTTTCTTCCACAGAAATACCAGGCTACCAATCATATTTTTGTAAATACAATATTGAAATAACTCACTTCCATGTTGTCCATGCTCCCTGCTAGTCCTAAGCCGACGCTGGAGGAGGTGCGCTCATGGGGGCAGTCATTTGACAAGCTGATGTGTTGCCCGGCGGGAAGGAACTCCTTCCGACTGTTTCTTCGGACTGAGTTCAGCGAGGAGAACATGCTCTTCTGGTTAGCCTGTGAGGAGTTCAGCAACGAGGCTAATAAGAGTGTGGTAGAGGAGAAGGCTCGGGTCATCTATGAGGACTATATCTCCATTCTCTCGCCTAAAGAGGTCTGAAGGCTTTTTTTTTAAATACTGTTATACTAAAATGTGTGAAGTGTTACACTTTATATCTGAAAATCTTTATCTAATTTTCCCTGAAATTAAAGGATAAGTTTAACTGTGTGGGAAAGGCTCATATGAATTATTTTACTCAGAAAAGGTAGATACGTTTAATACTAATATCATGTCTTAATGGTAGAAATGAATCTTCAGATTGCAGAAAGTAAGCTTAGCATAGAACAATGACTATGAAAAAAGAGCCATGTCATGTTGAATCTGGTTTTCTTAGTCTGCCCACTCTGCTTCTGGACAACAATTTGCCATATCACAGACAGTCACAGAATGCTAATGGTTTATATCATCATCCATCCTGTAAAAATAAGAAAATTACTGTAGTACAATGTCATAGTAGTCCTTAAGAAGAAAGGCTATACTTGCTTATTATCTTCTCTTCTTGACTGCCAGGTAAGCCTCGACTCCCGTGTGCGAGAGACGATCAACAGGAACATGCAGGAGCCCAACTTGCACACGTTCGACGAAGCCCAGCTCCAGATTTACACACTAATGCAAAGAGACTCGTATCCCCGCTACATGAACTCCCCAGCCTACAAAAACCTGCTCAACACTCTATCAGAGCAGTCTCCTGAATCTTAGGGTGGTGATGACCTGTGCTCTTTCAACTCTCTTTATCCCCCTCCGCTCAAACAGCCTCTTTCCTTAACCATTTTTTAAACATTTTTCTTTGTATGTTCAGTGTAGGATTACATTAACCGGGCCTCGGGCCTGGCCCCTCCCAGGGATATCAGCGCTATTGTGATCTGCACCTGACCGAAGACACTCAGGTCTCAAAATCTCCCGAGGGCTCGACATCACAAGTACTGCTACAGATCAACATAGCGAAACACTCCAAAGGAATATGATTACATCTTTTTCTTTCTTTTGATAGAAATAATCTATTTTATTTGTGTTGAGTTTTTTATGGTCCGTTGTTTTTTTGTATGATTGTTTGGGGGGGAAAGTATTCCTACTGTAGACTATATATTTATGAGTTTGTAAATAGTGAAAATGGAATTGTGGGTTATTTTATGTATAGACGCCTGGTTCTATATACTGCGTATGAAAATCAAAGCTCAAGTCAAAGGCTACATGTTAGCTGTACTTGCAGGCAGCTTTGTGGGGTACTGTATGATTTTACCTTGGTTTCCCCTTTGTTTTGTTACCTAACCTCACACTTTGGTACCTGTGACAGTGACTTGGCAACTCCAGTTCATGTAGAAAATGTGTGAGATTGAAACAGCTGTAGGTGTGGTTACAAGTGAAGTAACGGAAAAGGGAAGATAGCTTTTGTTAAGTTGAGTTTTCTTTTTCTTTTAAAAACCTGAACTCAATGATGACAGGATATTCAAACTGTCTTTACTTAATCTTAACCACAGAGGATTTGTGTCACTCACTTCACACCTCATGAGTATGGGACTAATATATTTTTACCATTGTGATATATGAACGGAAATAATTTTATTTACCAGAAAATGTATTTATTGCTTATTGATCTATTGCCAATACGGAAATAAAACAAGAACAAACTATATTTATTTATAAATGGGGTAAACTATACTGCAAGGTCACTGTGTAGAGAAATATAGAGTAATTGGGTAACACTTTACTTTATGTCTGTAATTTCCTAAATTCATGGAAGTCCTGATAAGCCTGTTTGGCAGTTGTTTAAATAAATTGAACATTAAATGTGTAGTACGTAAATATGCTTAATTCCTTGCTCGTGGAGATTTAGACAAAAATATTTTTTTGCCTCTCTCATATCTGTTTTCCTAGCAGAAACACTGGAACAGCTAGCTTGACTTTTCAAAATCGGCGAAGCAGCCTACCCAAGGTCGTTTCTGTTACCGGCTGATAAATATTTGCCTGATCGCTAACCCTCCAACAGCTGTTTAAAGATGTTGTACTTTGTATAGACTACACCCATGAGATACGTGTTACCCCTTTAGAAGTGCAGGTTTCAGAAATGTGTTTGTGACATAGACAAGCTAGTGTATCTCGATAAGCTAGGCTAAGCTAACAAACGTCCGGCTGTAGCTTCATATAATTTGTACATTGAGAGTCTTTTCAAATTGTTAGTTGAACTAAAGCTAAGTGCAACAACTAAAATGTCAACTAACTAACTCTCCACTATAACAACTTGTCTTCTTGTCTAACGCTAACTGAATTATTTTTCATGTTAAGCCGAGAATTATTTAGTTAATTCACTTGAAGTCACTATTTGACCAATAATACCTAGCTTACTTAAAAACACAGTACTTCGCATGAAACTTCTTGGAAATCGCAGACAGTTGAGATAAAATGCCACCCATTTTTTGTGATGTCTTTTTTTTTTGTATGCATTTGACTTTTAATTTTTAAAACCATAGTGTGGTCAGGCCAGGTTAGCAGCAACACCAAAGCTACCATGTAAACTGTGTTCATGTTCTTTACAAGGGCATTTCTGTTGACAAAAAATTGGAGTTGCCAAGTTTTGAATACTTTGATGTATTCTGAAATAGTTTTAGTTGAATTACTTTGTTGCCTCACAAATATGTCGCTCAAAGACAAGATCCTCACATGGGGAAGTGCCTTGACATTCAATTTTATGACATCTTTCTCATGGGCAACAGTTGTTTTCAGACTTTTGCTGTGGTAACTGGATGGTGGTTACTGGAGCACCCGGTCAGTATACCAGGATATCGTCCCTCTCTTTGGCCAAATTATCGCATGTGTTTCGTCTTAATTCCTTAGTCGTGAGTAAATCAGTCCATTTTTGTGAGTGCTACCAAACAATATAATGGACTGCGATGACAACACATGTCTTCATTTGCTGAGGGCAAACAAAGATCAATGGATAGGGCTGGTTGATCTGAACTTCTTGCCAACCTGTGCTTCACGATGGCACTTGTATTTGTCTTAGAGTTAACTTCAACTTATTATGTGCAATTTGAGCTGTTGGATACACCATGCAGATCAACCTCAAAACACAATCTAAGCCAATGGTTTGGAGTAATGCCTATATATGTTGTTTCTTCTTCTGTTTACTATATGAAATGTGTTATTTTGCGCTGAGTTTACTGAAGAATACATTTTTAAAAAACAAATAATGTGAATGTTTACAGTAAATGGTTTAGTTTTCTTTTCTGCTTCTCTTTATGAGAAAATGACTTGTGGGCATTTTGATTGAGATCAAATAAAGCACAATAATTTTACTGACTATTGCATGATTTGATTATTAAATACAAAAGGTAGTTAAACTTACCTACTTTAATGTTTGAGATTTGAAAACAGGTTTACCTCCTAGAAAATGTGAAACTCATTATCAGATGAATCAAGAAGATAAGGGTGCTGTATGCAGGTTTGGGTGATCCAGGTTTCAGTAAATGTTTGGGGACTTTCCATTAAAACTGAAAAGATGAATTTACTTTCTTTTCTTTTTTTTAATCTGTGTTGTTCATGAGAAGGGTTTAATAAGATCCAATATCCATGCTCAGCTTCTTAAAGCAATATATTAACTTATGTGCTCGGAATACTTTCGGTAATTTTGAACATTTGCTGTGTATATTTCAAAATTCACCACATTAGTAATGGTGTAAGAAAAAAAAAAAAGGAAATCCCATCCATTGTCGTTACCGCCTTTGTGTACCGGTTGTGGGGGGCAGCTGGAGCTGATCCTAGCTGCCATTGGGCGAGAGGCGGGGTACACCCAGGACTTTTCAGTCAATCACAGGGCTCGACATATAGAGACACACAGCCACCTGCAAACTCCACACAGAGAGGCCATGTCCAACAGGGATTGGAACCAGGAACCTCCTCGCTGGTGAGGCAATAGTGCTAACCACTGCACCACTGTGCAGGCCAAATCATGAAATGAAAAAGGAAATTGTACTTTGATTACCCCATCCCCCATACTGCCTATAGATACCAAAATGATGTGGGGAAAAAGCAAATGCCAAAAAGGCAATTTTTCTCATCAGATTCATTACTTTGGATTGGGTTTCTTTAGAGGTACAAAATTAGTAACCTTTAGTTGAATATACACAATAGTGAGGTACTTCACAGACAGCAGGACAAGAGAAGCGTAATTTATTAATCTATTCAAGTTCTGCTGTACAGCCTCCCTTCAATGCTCAATGACTAGACAGAGCTCTGTAACTGCTCTGGGTTCAGTTTTTCGGTGAGGAAAAGCAGCACAACAACTAGTCAACACAAAGTGGTTGCACCTGGCAATTAATAAAACCTTGAGCACGGGGCTACAAATGTGTGTCCACCCTGGTTCAGCCAATGACATTATGCTGTCCCTGCTCAGACTAATATTCATTCATCAGCATTCCCTTTGATGTGATGAATATTCCACAAACAACAAATGTGCACACACACACACGCACGCACGCACAATGTTCACATAAGCAAAAGAGACGAAATACTAATAAAAAGCACTTATTTTTAATCAAATGGATTACACTTTATTGGGAAATTAAATAAACAATGCAATGTTGTGAGGGGAAAGCAAAACAACATTGTCCAAAGTGTTAAAACTACATATAAAAAAATGCAGATAAAAGAGAATGAGACAAGACTGATCGCATATATCCGACAGTGAGAAACAACTAATAACAATAGTAAAAGATTTTTTGGGGGGGGGGGGAGGTTGTCGGGGTAACTGACAACGAGCTCAATCTATAAACAGGATGTTTATTCAAACGGTAAACGCAGTGGCGTCTGTGTATGGCATGTTGTGCACCATGTACCACACAATGCAAAGCTCCAATCTGTTGCAGTGAGACGTAACCTGGTCCAGGAATTTTGCTATTTGTCAGAGTGCCGTGAACGAGACTGCCCAATCAGCAGAACTGGAACATAGAAAAACACAAATTAGCTGGATTTTGTTTTTTTTAAATCAACAAAATTGGACATTTCTTTAGAACAATAAACAACAATTTATGCAGTTGCATGAAATAAAAATGATCTCCAAAATCAAGGTAGGTTTAGAATAAAATTGCCTGGTTTTAGTTATGTGTAATAAAAGCATCGTAATAACCTTTTGTGAAGGCAATCTGGTAACTTATATCTATTTTATCTATCTTGATCTATCCTTTGAAAAGTTGTCAAAGAGCACAAGTTTTTTATCTGCATCCGTCTCGTTTCTTTTTTAAATCCAGACACTAAATAATACCGTCATTTAAAGTATAAAACAGTAAGAATCTGTACATTTAAGACACTGGAACCAGAAAAGGGTTTACATTTGTTAGGTTCGTGTCATGAACAAGTTAAGAGAATTTTCTTTTGATGGACGATTTGATAATTCCATTTAACTTTAATTTGTAGATCAAAAAATCAATAATCTGGTATCAGGGACATATTTAGTTGAAACATCCTGTCTGGAGAGTGGAACAGGTTCAAATTGTCCAAATAATATCTTTAAAAAGAATTGTCATGTGTTGTGTGTAAACAGCTCAAGATGCATTACAAAAGCCAAAGTCTTGATAAAGTGGGAGGGGCTACACCGTCTCCCACAGACTTGTGCAAGTCAAAGCAGGACTGAGTAAATAGAATCCCACGCAAATCAAACATACCTTCCATCTATTTCCGCATTCATTGCAGAAGACAAACGTGGTCATCGGCTCATCAGCGCTGCGAGTTTGAACCTGGCGAATGACAAAAACATGCACAAACTATTATTTACAAAGTCATGCTTAACAAGTGTCAACACTCCAATCACAGAAAACTCAACATATCACAGATTTGCAACCAATTTACTTCCTTTACCACACAAATACTACAATAACCCCCGTCATTTTAGCCAACCCGTGTAAAGGGGCTTTCACATAGGGATGAGGTGTGTGCCGCGCTCACAGCTGGGTAGGGTACAGAGCACAATTCAGAAGACAACCCTGGCCTTTCTTCTGCTGAGGAGGCGAGCAATAAAGAAGAAGAGGTTGTGGGTTCATGAAATCCTCAGGGCACGATGAGGGGACATTTAAGCTCGTCCAGGAGCTATAACGACTGCTTCGCAAGCACAACACACATTTCTGTTTTTATACACACTAGTACACCCAAAGTGTGTGGTCATGGAGCGCTGTGCCCAGGTTGAAAAAGTTTTAACTACCAGGCAGTGTGCATGGACGGCAAGCACATTCTTGCACTGCGCTCAGCTTGATGTGGCGCATATACGCTGTGGCGCCGCACAACACAGACCATGAAAGGGTTTGAGAGCAGCGCGCAGCACCCACCGCAACCTATCTGAAAGGGCCTTAAATCATACATATCATACATAAATGACATTTTAATGAGCAAACATACTTAGGGAAATAAAAAAAAGGAAAGACACCCAGGTGTAAATTATTTTTAAGAATGGTATTGATTATAAACAAACCTGTTACTTTGCACATTCTTTTACTATTAGCCGAAACATCTTCCGATATATATGATAATATATGAAGCATACAATGACTGTACCTGTGTGTATGTGCAGCATTTGCCCTTGCACTTGCCACAGGTGAATAGATCAGTCTGTGTGCCTCCTGTGGTGGCCATTTGATGGTCCCTGACTGCCTCTTTGGTCAAATTCTTTCTCATTTCTTTCAGCTCATCACTGGCCATTTCCTACAAAAAGAAGGTTGTCAGTTAATTCCTGCAAAACATAGACACTCAGCAAAATGATGCCAACACATAGGTAAAGATTAACTAACACCTAACTGCTGCAGAGAGTCAGAAAAGTCATGGAGTAACTGTTCGGCTGACTGCGCCAAACCTAAGCCACCAACAGCCAACAAACCTCTGCCGTCATCTTCGCCATCCGCTCAGGAGTTACACTGCCGCACAGCACAGTCCTCCTTAAATTGGGGTTCTTCATATCTTTCAGATTTGAGATTCGGCTCCGCACGCGGTTCTTGTATTTCATGTCTGTGTTCTTAAACTCCTGGAAAATGCGTGATGTCAGGTTAAGGAATTAAATTTGATATATTATTGAAGCCTCGTTATGAAAGTAACTACTATGTGTTAGTGCAGAAGCTATCTTTAATTGATTTTAGACTTAAATTTCATAAAAACATACAATTACCGAAATTATTTCTTGTTATGTATCAAAGAACACCAATTTACAGCCTCTAGAATGTTTTAGGCGATTCTGTTTCACATTCTATTGTATAAACTTTATATTTTTAAAAATGGGAGATAATTAGAGAGCTGGTGTGCTCAATAATATCACAGGCATCCAAAACTATCATGTAGTTCAGGGCTATGCTGTTTTTCAGGGGGCCAAATTTTCAGAAAGCTAAGGACCCGGGGGCCAGACAAGCCAGTCCCCCACAGCAGTACAGTGCACGGAAGATGTTTTTTCCCCACCAACAACAAGTGATATGCTGCGAGCACAGGACCAAAGATGTTCAATTAAATGGGAGAGCTCTGCTATTTTAACACTTTACTGTGGCAACAATGACAATTCAAAAGTTTCCCCTCGTTTATAAATGTATTTTTTTTTCTAAATTGTAAATGAAAATGATCGGTGGAGTTGGCCCCTGGGCCGCCAGTTGAATAGGCGTGATGTAGTGTCACAAACAATGGACAATGTACAGGATATATTCCTCGATCTGAGCTCCAAGTTCGTCACAATCAGCACCAATAGCAATATAATCCTCTGCGAAAAGAAAATAGACCAAAGTCAGAATTGTACATAACAGGACATTTGGAAAATGTGCGAGTCTCACATAATAATATTACCTCCAGATTGCAGAGCATTTGACAGCATCTCTCTGCACTTGAGCCTGACAGAGTCAGAGGTGCCCGGTGCACGAGGAAAGGTGTTGATTAATGTGTTGGGTGTAACTTCAGGGTGCTCACTCTTGCTGCTGGAGTTACTGCTGGAGCTGCTGTGAGAAAATCAGAGTAAAAACACGGCCTATTTCTATCTTAAATTGGCAAAAAAATGTTTTTAACCACCAGTACTGCTGAAAATCATGAGACATTTTTTTTCTAATTACCTTTCCTCTTTTGCTTCTGGGCTTCCCTGCGAAGGAGAAACAACAGGTGTTGTTTGCTCTTTTCTTTTTTCATCTGAGGATTTGTCTCCACCACCAGGCTCATCTGGAGTACAAGTGACAAATCAAGCAAGCAAATATTATACGAAAGTGACAACAGAAGGCCCACACTTAAAAGAAGTACAAGGTAACATTTTAATTAGCTTGATACATCAAAAGAAGAATTCAGCATTCCTTTATGTTAGCTTATTTTATTTTCTGTCTATAATGTCTGTGTGTCTGTTAGGAGCAGATAATAACAGAATACAGGAAATATTGGCATTGAGAGGGGAAATATATACAACAGAGCGCACTTGTAAGAGTGGAAACAGAGACACTGTGGTATTTGAACCACTTGTGAGAAAAGCACAAGTTTAAATTGCATTTGAACTTCTTGAAATTGAATTTAGCTGCAAAATATTTAACATTTAGGAAGTGATCTGCATTGCTTTACTTTATACAATATTAAATAATAAAATAAAAATTAATAAAATGTGTGTCTGTTTGTTTTATCACTAGTCAGTCATCATGCATGACAGGAAACTCAAACACAACTCATGAGCTAAAAAAACAAAATACCAGTTGAGCCAGAGTATGAACTTGAGACATCAAGAATACTATCATGACATTACACTTGTACTACAAAATAATATACCGCCTTTTTTTTCTCTTTGATTTTAATATTGCTGCATTTCAGTGTAAATGTCTGCACTCAAACCTTCACTAATACCACTGCTGAGCATATCACCATCCCACACCAGTGTGTTGTAAAAAGGTTTGCAAGTGATTTAAGAAATTCCATCAGGACATTTTTGACAGCTGAGTAAATGTGTTACCATAAGTATGACATTAAAATCACCATTACAAAAATAAACACACAGACTGGCAGACAATAATCACAACATCTAACAAAAAAAATACAATGACAGAAATAACACAGAACAGAACAAATACCCACAAATATGTAGAATAAGGATTTCATATTTACCCAAAAGCTTCTTCCATGACTTGATCAAGGACTTGGCTAAGGATGTCACCTCATCGTCTGTGCTCTGCTTGCGGATTGCGTTAACGGACATCCCAATTCTGGTCGACTGTAGGGAGTTGTTTTGTCAGGGTCCATCAGAGTTTTGAATACTGCATGTTTCAACAGTGACACAATAAAAAGAAATAAGAAAACATACCTGAAGCAGCTCGAGAGTCATGGGGATACTGCGCAGCTCCTTCAACAGATCCAATGCACCAGCCTGCAGAGGTGAGTTCAGAAAAAGCTTAATCAATATCCCATTGAACATATCCGTAGCTGTCTACAGTAAACTGCTTTATATTATGTTGACACTAAATTCATGACCAATGAAGCTTTAAGCAATATTTGTGTGCTTTATTACGGAGAACAAGCAGTCGCTATGCCCTGCGTTCTTGTACTACACTTGTTCTTATCTGTTCCTCGGGTAAGGACTGAATCAGGAAAAAGAGCTTTCAGCTTTGCTGCCCCCGTCGGCATGGAATACTCTACAGGCTGAACTAAAACTACCTGAACTTGTTCCACTTGGAGCTTTCCGTTCTGTCTTGAGGGACAGACAGCGTGAGACCATTGAACAGTGCCTGTGTTTTTAAAATCTTAAATTGTTGTGTCACAGCTCCCACACTTTCTTTTTTATTGAAAACACTATGTTGTTAATCTGTACTGTCACTTCATTTGACATGTGCTGCTGACCTCTTGGCCAGGTCACCCTTGTGAAAGAGATCCTGATCTTTACCTGGTTAAATAAAGGTTAAATAATAATAATAAAAAACATACTGTATTAACTGGAGATCCCTTTTTTATTATTATTATTACTGGGAGCAAATTTAACATGTGCAATAAATGAAATAGGATTAAAACATTCACATTTCAATGAAAGGAAAACGACACTACAACTTTCTGACAATTGATAATGAGTATACTTTCAGTCCACTCTCAATGTAAACACTATAAAAACATGTGTTTTCAGCTGTGTGGTGCTGTATTCTCTGCAAATACTGTCTCAATTCCCCCCAGTTAACTTCATCTTTACTGTATATACCCCCTGTTTTTATTTTTATTTATCTTATCTATTCTGTTTAATGTGTATTTTTTTAGCTTTCTTGTCTGTGCTGCTGTAACGCCAGAATTTCCCCTCTGAGGATCAATAAAGTTTTATCCTATCCTATTTAAATGCCTCTCTGTTTTCTGTTTTTCGGTCATAGCAATGAATAAACTACGTCGTGTTCTGATGGTTTACAAAGGGTATTTGTCCCGGTTGCCTAGCACCGTAAAATCCCAAAGTGTAGCTGAACTGTCCCTGACATTCATCTTTAATAAGTGGTAAAGTTATTAAAGTTACCTGTGGTACAGTTACAGAGGCTAGGCTAACTGTTAGCTCGCTAACGCAACAACAACAAAGCTAAGCCGGTTTGTACATCACCACAACAAGGTTTCACTTTCCTATTGTTTCACCTCCGACTTTATTTATCATGCAAATTAATTTCGGTTACCTTAAAACGACCGGATCCTGCAGGAAAATGTGTTGTGAGACACAAGGCTAGTAAAATAACAGTGCACTGCTACATGGCTAACTACTGTCAATCCACAGGACTTCAGCTGACATGGAGGCTAGCTGTTTGAGGCTAGCCTGTTAGCCACAGGTATAACAGCAAGCCGTGGGACCAATGTTGGAGTTAATGGTGCAATTCTAATGTCTAACACATCCTCTGGTGAAGTGGCACAACGAGGCAATATTGCACTGACAATAACTGAAAGGAGAATGTTCTCATAAAGCCAGAATCCGCAGATGACCACATTGACATCACATTAGCGCCAACATTAGCTAAACATCAACAAGCTGCAGGTAAGCGTTCATTCTTCTCAACACATCTCACCCCATTCTTCTTCTGCGCCATTTTATCCATCTTCTTTGCAATTCTGATGATCTCCTCTTCCTCTTTTTTCCCCATGTTGACTGATCCCTACGGAATCCGCTAATTAGGACCAAAAAGGAGAGAAAAAAAATTCGCGACAAAGACCCCAAACACCACGCCACCGAAAAGAGAGCGGCGGCGTCTACTTGACGGACCGGGGCCGCTCACTCCGCTGTGTAGCAGACCTGACGAATCGATGCATGATGCGTTCAGGTGAAATAATCGAGACGGTTTTAGAGATCATAGCGAGCGAGTATGCAAAATGTACAACTTTTCTCAGAATAAAAGTAACATTTTTTTAGTGCACAGATATAAATCCATATTTTCAATAGTTCCGCACAAACACCTGTCCTGCTACCTATGCGAGCCTGCATTTTGCCATATCAATACATGTCGTTAGATAGCGCCAAAGTGCAACTTAAGCACCTCTTGGGTCCACAAGGACTGTTTACAAATTGTCTTTGTGTACTCGTGTTTTTTTACGTTCAGCAGAAATTCAGACAAAGTTTCAAATGCTATGTATCTGGACCTACAATGGTGCGTTGATTGTTAAAGTGACAGCAAAATGTAATGGCAACACATTTATATTAGATTCAACTTTTAAATTATTTTAAAGTCAAAGTCAACTTTATTGTCAATTTCAAAATATGCCAGACATACAGTGGAATCGAAATTGCGTTTGTCTCCATCCCACGGTGCAATACAACCAAAATAAGGTAAAATAAGATAAAATAAAATAAGGTAAAATAGATCAAATAAAATAAGGTAAAATAAGATCAAATAAAATAAGGTAAAATAGATAAAATAAAATAAAGTACAATTAAACAGATAAAATTAAATAAGGTAAAATAGATCAAATAAAATAAAGTAAAATTAAATAGATAAAATTAAATAAGGTAAAATAGATTAAATAAAATAAGGTAAAATAGATCAAATAAAATAAGGTAAAATAAGATCAAATAAAATAAGGTAAAATAGATAAAATAAAATAAAGTAAAATTAAACAGATACAATTAAATAAGGTAAAATAGATCAAATAAAATAAGGTAAAATTAAATAGATAAAATAAAATAAGGTAAAATTAAATAGATAAAATAAAATAAGGTAAAATTAAATATATAAAATTAAATAAGGTAAAATAGATCAAATAAAATAAGGTAAAATTGAATAGATCAAATAAAATAAGGTAAAATTAAATAGATCAAATAAAATAAGGTAAAATAGATCAAATAAAATAAGGTAAAATAGATCAAATAATATTTACAGTAATAAGTAATAAGTAAAACAAAAACACACAAATATTACCATCTCTTTGGATCTTTCCTAAAACATGCTATTGTAGGATGTAAACTTTGACGGATAAATGTGATTGGACATCGCATTACTAAAGTTTTAGAAATATTATAGGTTCAGTTGTAAAACAAGGGCTTGCAGATACATCTGAAAAACAAAAATAAACATTCAACAAATATTAACCAGATATTTAAGCAGAAAAAAACATTGCTTCAACAAACATTTCTAAAAACGAAATCATATATTTTCTTTGATAATGACCAGATTCATTTTCTACCAAAGGCCACAATAAGTTTTGCAGATAAAACAGGAAGGGAAACCTCTCATGTTTACAAGCTACTACGGACAACGGCTGATGACAGATCAGAAGTGGAAAATATTTTATTTACTGGGCGTAAGCAAAAAGAGATGAAAAACTTGTTAGGACTCATGGCTTTTGATGAATTTTTGGCTGTTGCACAGAGCAAGCCTTTGACCCTTGAATAACAGTATAGGCATCTGAGCCATGACTGTGGTACACTGTTGACTGTTCGTGTCAGACTGATTGACTCGCTTAGTTGGATCTTACTAATCCAAACAGATCAGGTGCTGACATTACCACTAAGAGAGTAAGGCAAGGGCTGCAAATTTTTTTAATAATTTACCTGAACAAAAAATGGAATGCCTCTCTTCAGTTTTCACCCTACTTAAATTATTATTACTGTTATTACATGATGTCCAAGAAAAAAATCAAAGACATATTTTTCTCCACAGGTTTGTAATAACAAATGGCCAAAGTATACGTTTTTTTTATTTGCTTGACCACACTTTCAACACAAGGTAGCCTGAATTCTCCTTAAACTGGACTTTGTTTGACCTGCACAGCCCCCCCCCCCTCCCCTAGTCTAAGTCTTCCAGGACACTGCACGTGCTTGTGGGAAGCATTAGCTGCTTTTACACAGTAAGAGGCAAATAATAATTGGAACTCTCTCTTTCTCTCTCTCTCTCTCTCGCTCTCTCTCTGATAGCCGGAGTACAGTGACACAGCTTTCACCCCGTAATGCAATTAAATCATTAATCACTGAAGAACATTTAATATTACTGCATGGTATAAACATTTAAATGTACAGTGTTTGGAAACAAAGGTGCAGTATTGATAAATATATATGATATATATTGTCACATTTATCATTGATGAAATCTAAACGGTTGTTAAACAGGTAAAATAGTGATGCACTGTTTGTTCTGAAATGTAATGGCATATATCCAATACCTGCTGTGAGGTAAAAGTGCCCTCTTAAGACCCTTTTCTGCCCGATGCTGTCAGCAAGTGCGCAAAATCTTTCACCTAATCCTTATTAGGCCAAGACTTCTCAAATCAGATTATGCAGGCTGCTTACAAATTGGAAACAGTTCTAGCCACCTGTGTATGTATAGGTATACGTTCACCACAGTTATAGGAAATATCATCGACCTGGAGTTTCCACACATGACCTTCATGACCTTTTCCAGTCCCCTTCTCGGAAACTGATTTATTCTGGTACACATTAAGCCATTCATTCATTTTATTTACCCAGTCAGTTTCTTTCTAACTTTGTCTTTTTGAGTGCAAATAAAAAGTCCAAAATTGTACAGCAAAGTAATTAGAACAAATAATAAAGAGTTTCATAAGTTTTCTTATTTTAATTGAACTTTTCAGATACAATAGCTAAGAAGTAATACTTTCAATTAAAATAAAAGTAAAAAAATACATGGCCATTGATTTTGTTGTTGAATTCCATTCTGATTGAAAAAGACATTTCCAGACAGCTGCAGTTCACCTCTTGTGTTACCTCCATTGGTTACCCTACCTTGATATGCTGATTAAGTGTGAGCAAAGATTAAGCAAATTAGCCAGGATGTTGCCCGTCCCAAAATAGCCCTGGAGTGCTGCTGAGAGGCTTTGAACACCGCTCGGTAGAATAACGGACTCTGCTTTTGTTGTTTTTGCCTTTATAATAAAGGGGAAATGTGAGGAATACAGTAAGTCTTGCTCATTACATTTCTGTTCACATGTTAGTTTAACAGTCAGCTATTTTTGAGGCACCTTTAGGCTGCAGTTTTTCTAATCAGTTGATTTGTTTAAGGTGTGTGTTTGTCTACATGTCCAGAAGTCTACATGTAGTTAGACCTGATATGTTGTTTCCACTTTCAATGTTCAATGTTTAATCAATAATTAAGAAAAATCTGATTCGAAACATTGTAGTGTTTAAAAGAAAAACACATTGTATTCCAGAGTATTGTACATCCATTGAAAGCTCTATAACAGGCTAAACAAACAACAGAGCCTTTGTGCTTCATCACTACACTATATTGTGGCCTTCTTTATTACTACAAAGTAAACTACACCAGTGTCGAGCATTGGATAAATCTAAAAAAAAAGTTAAACTACCATACTGCACAAGAAGATAATTGTATATAATAATTTATTTACTAAACTATAGAAGTGGAATATGTTATGTACAAGAATAAATGTAATGAGCAGTGACCTTACGCATGATCCCAGTCAACCTAATTCCCAATAACAGAGTTGGCATGTGTTTAAAGTGTCTCCCTTTGAGCTGACAATGAAATAGCTTAATGTGTATCCACCTATTTTAACGATTTGTCTAAGCATCTGGGAGAAAACACTCACATTGCATCACAAAGCCACACAACCATAGTTAAACTAAGTTAAACAAAATCCCTTTTGTCCAAGGGCTGCTCAAAGTGATTCATTGAACCTCTTAAAGAAAAGCTTGTAGGATCTTCTTTGTTCCTATCTTGATGTGCAGTAAAAAAAAGTGCTGGGATTACTTCAGTAACAATTGTACTGAGCCAGTGGTGTCATTTAGATGTATTTGAATGTTTATGGCTAATAATAATAAAATTGCAACAAGACAAATGCCAACAATAACTTCCCAAAGAGTGGCTAGTAAAAGGTCAAGGTTCCTTCTATTTGTAAATAAATGGAGGATGTACATTTTGTTTGAAAGATTCACCAAGATAAGTATAAAGTGCACCATTTTGTATATTTTGGCTACACCAAATTGCGTAGAAAATTGCATTATTTAAAAATTGGACTAGCATTTAGTGAAACACAGTCATATTTCACTGTGCACATGGCACTAGAGAAAAGATAGACACCCTTTTACATTGTTATCATCATTATCAACCTTACCTGCATTGTGAGATCTAGCATCTTTTCAATCACGAAAGACAAGTAAACCCTGATTGAGAGGGAACAGGGATTGTTTTCAGCCTAAAATCAAACATCAAATGGAATCTACAGTGAGAATTCATGACAACCAGCTCCATTTGGCACACCAGAATAGCTCTGCGTAGGGAGGTAGTGTGTGAGTAAAGAAGTCAAGTGTTTAGACTATGTAGTGATGACAAGACAACTGATCAATATTATTCAAATAAGCGTTTTCCCTGTCTCTACTTTCTTTCCAGAACGCTCAGGGCAATATGAGCGACACACCGGTCCAGGAGCCCCCTGCCCAGGCACTGTCCATTGACAGTGAACAGACGTTACCCTCACGACCCTTCCAGCCAATCTCAGATCCCTCGGCTTCTAAAAGAGTATGTTTCTACAAGAGTGGCGACTATACATTCAGCGGGCATCGCATGGTCATCAATGCCCGTACCTTCAAGACATTTGATGCTCTACTAGATGCTCTGTCAAAGAAAGTGCCTCTGCCATTCGGAGTTAGAACCATTACCACACCTCGTGGCACCAACCTTGTTAAAGCCTTAGAGGACTTACATGACGGGGGGTCATATGTTTGTTCCGACCAGAGACGGGTGAAGCCATTAAACCTGGATGAAGTGAACCGACGGCAGGTACCATGGAACACCACCAGATCCTTCAGCGCAGGGCGACGAAAGCTTCAAAGACTCCAGTTTGGTCAGGTTCTCAGGGTGAATGAAGTGGCCAACAGGCCAACAAGGGTCACGGAGAGGGCGGCAGTAAGGACACCAAAGAGGCTTGAGGTCATCAAGAATAGAGATCCCGCTGTTAAACGCACAATTGTGCTGCAGAGAAGAACAGCACCAACATTTGACGCTTTACTGGATTACCTCTCCCAGATCCTGCAGTTCCCAGTGCTGAAACTCTTCTCTACAGATGGCAGAAGAGTAAGTATTGGGTTCCTGAAAATAATCGAAACAGCTTCTTTTTTTTTTATACGTTGTACGGAAAAATGAAGTTGTGCGCTTCCTTGCTGATAGTCAGGTGACAAACAGCTGGTTAGCTTAGCTTTGCATAAAGAATGGAAACTATACTCATGAGCCCTTTTTATTCTGTGTTTGTGCAAAAGTGGCATAACTAAGCTCAGCCACAATTACGTTTTTGCACATTCATATTGATTCTGCAACCATGCCATAGTGGTGTCCCAGTCTGTGATTTCAGATTATGTTTCAGCATTGCAGAAGCTAGGCACAGCGGGCGCTCCACATGCACACACAGCACTGGGCTCTGTTACGCCTCTGTTACTACCAACTAGTATTCATCTGTGACATTCATATTGATGGTGAAACGTCACAGGGACATCAATATTGCACCTTGAAATGGCTGAATAGGACTATGGACAACACCCTATGTTAAACATCAATTAGTTATTTTGGTTAAGCTAATAGCCAGCAGCTAGGCTAACTAGCTGGGCATGGCTCAAGTTTTATGTTGAACTGGTGGTTGTTTCATTCTTGGTGTTAGCAAAAAATGCAACTTGAAGCAACATCTATTTATTTTAACTCAAAGTGAAGCCGATGTTCAGAGTGTCCTATGCTTGATCCAGTTGAAACACAATAAATGGCCTGGTTTTTGGAATCAAACCCTTATCGTGTAATTCGACCACTCAAAAAGGCGGTGTATTAACAAGAAGCATTTACGGTCATCCTTATTTGCCTTACCCATGCCATGTTTTTAAATTAGCACAATCACTCCTGCTGACCCCTCTGTGTTACAGTTCTGTGTGTGGGTGGGGGTGGGGTAGAGGGTATTTGTGAAAGTCATAAAAAATTAGCACAATCATGAAGAAATGGAGAAATGTGTTCAGGACCACAATCTTCGGAAATGTGATCCATGTTTTTTTTGTTAGTTGGACAATAAAGACACAATGCCTGTGATTGTTTTACTAGTCAGTAGCCATTCAGCTAATGGTCATTTTTGGTGTTTGATAGAATGGGAATAGATAGTCAACAAAAAAAATAAGAATACCCAAAACAACGTTCTCAACACATAATTTGCAAGTCAAAACGCCGTAAAAAAGCACATTTTATTTAACTGTTTGTTGAAGAATTCCATACTAGGAAATGTTTTTGTGACCTTTCAATTGGCGCCTTGCCGTGCGAATCCATGGCACCTTTGCTGTTGTCCCTGAATTAACTTTCTATCCAGGGATACTTAAGTAAAGGTAAGTCTGGGTCACACAAATTGGATAGGCCTCTGACGCTGAGGAAACTTGTTGGTGGACCATTTGTCCACTTTTTTGACAATTACTTGGTCTTGAAAACAACAAGCGCCAGTTTCTGGGGTTTGGATTGAATCTCAGCTGTCATGGGCTATTAAATCTTAAAATTTTACATTATCCTGAGCCCTTAAGGATAATTGTTTATATTGGCCTCAAAATTAAGATTTATAGATAGACACAACTCTTTATGGAACTGAAAACACATTGGTGGAATCATTGTAGTCTAAATAGGTAGAAAGTGAAAATACATAACTTTTACAGTAAATGTTCATATTAACAAGTTTAACAGAAATAAGAAAAAAGGCTCATACACTGTTACTGAACATATTTTAAGTATTCTAAGAGCCAAGATCTCATTTCCCATAGAACTGCCTTTCAAATGCTTTATCTGATTGGTTTTGGGACAATACGTTGCCCAGTTAAAGTCAAGTGTCCCTTTAATATTTGATACTTCCAACTGAAAGTCTTCTTTGGGTTTACAGGTATCTAGCGGTGCATAACATGAAGTAAATTAAAAGTTTAAAAGTGTTTCTGCTCCTTTTTCAGGTTGATGGTCTTGCAGCACTTATCCTTTGCTCTGGAGTTGTTGTGGCGGCGGGAAACGAGCCATTCAGATTAGGAAACTACTCCTCCCACAGAGTGGGCCAAATGGCACAAGCAACGTACATGGATACTGTGGAACCATCTATGTTACAGCCCATAGCTTGTAAGTATAATGCTGTTAATTCAATACGTTACGGTTATAGTGATACTGTAAAGTCTCCATGTGGTCCTCTTTTTCTCATGGGAATGTACAATCAGAAAATGCAAATGAAAAGTTTGAAGATAATTAATTAACAGACATTAGGTAATTTTACTGTGTTCGATCAGACTTTATTCATGAAACATGTCCGGCCCTATAGGGACTTTCAAAGACATCTTAGCTGGTGATCAGTTTCACTAGATATTTGTTGTTGCAGGGGAAGTTAATTTAAACTGCAGATATGGCTTGAAATAAGTGTGTCTTCCACTTAGTTCTATATTGTCTCAGGCAAAGAGCTAAACTTTAATCCTTTTTGATTTGGAGATGTCATTTTTTTTTGCCTCTATCCCAGACTAATATAACTGCCTCCATCAATAGTCCAGCATTTTTGGGAAAAGTTTTTTATTTTCTTGAAAGGCAAATCAATACCACTCTTTTGACTGGTGCAACAATTAAAGTTAAAAGGCAAAAAAATATACTTTGTGTTTTCTGTAAATCTCATTAACACATTACACCTTCTTTGTTATATCCACACAAAAGCAAAATGGACACAACATACAGCACATTGGTGAATTGTTGGGTTACTTCTTCCAGCCTTTATGTTAAGTTAAGCATCAGTGGTTGGATGTATCTTTATCTTTGACATGTGACAATGTGACCATCTTACTCTCAGCTTGAAAGCTATTCATAATATTTCCTAAAACCTCAAACTATTTATTTTCTATACCAACCAAACCATGGGAATTGAGAGAGTTTTAAAGCCATTAATTGTTTCTGTCTCTCTTTTTCTTTCCCTGGCTGTCACAATCACCTTCATCAAAAGTGAACAACAAATCTTTCTCAAGCGGAAGAGGATCAAGGAATTTTTCCTTATCATCTGAGAGATACATTGTCAACCAAATAAACAAGTCTCGAAGTGGAAGCACAAACAGCCATCTACAACGAAGAAACAGATCATTCGAAACTGAAGCCAACCATCAACACAGATCCTTTGAGACGGGTGAAACTGGGATGGTAAACAATGAGCAACATGCATCCATTGTACCTCAGGATGATGACATAGAAAAGTCTTTCTGTGTAAATCAAGATGGCAGCATGACTGTGGAGATGAAGGTCCGTCTGACTGTCAAAGAGGAGGAGATGCTCCACTGGACTACCACACTCAGCCGCACCAGCCTTAGCAAGAGGACAGTCTGTGCCTCAATATCCGAGTCGGGCAAGAGTTCTACTGACTCAAACAATGCCGTTGCCAAAAACTCCTCAAGCATCAGTGGAGATGAATTGAAAGAGGGGAACCATCCCGCTGGGGGTGGAAAGGGTGTTAAGTTTAACGAAGACCGAGTGACGGGTATAGCAAAAACAGCATTCAAACGCAGTCCTACACCAGGTGCTCAACAGGTTAAAAGGGCTTCGGTTGAGAGCGTAAAGATGGTGACAGAGTCGGGGGTTCAAGAGAGTACTCTGGGACATTATTCCTATATGGAAAGGACAGCTGGTGGCGAGAAGACTGAAGGATACCGCGTTGTCAGACACAGCAGCAGCAACAGGCCGATCCCAAAGCCACGCAAAACGCCATCTGCAGGGACAATCAACAATGAATCCCACTCCTCCATCAGGTCGTCGGGAGTAGCTGAGGTTCTTCAGATACAAAATAATGGGATGGAGGTCACAGAGACTGTAATGCATATTTTTGAGAGTCAAGGCAGCTATGACAACTATTATGCTAACGAGGAATATAGTGCAGATGGTGCACCTTCATATTCTTCCACACCTGCGCTGGACAGCAAACCTTCCCTTGACTCAGCACCTCATTCGTCTAGCAATGATTGTGATATAGATTTTAGCTGTCAGCAACCCACTAGGGAATCACTACGAAGACAAAAAGAAGAGATGTTATCATTGTCATCCGAACCAATAACTCAAACGCAAGAGATAACAAATCATCCATCTTCGCTGACAAAGCATGAAGCCCGAAGAAAAGCTAAAGTCAAAACTCCTAAAGAGAGAAAGAAAATGATTGTTAAACCTGCTAGGAATCTGAAAAGCTTGACTTCAACAAGCAGTTCAGATAAAAAGCTCAAAGAAAGCAGAGTAAGTCCCTCAAAAAATGGAGTCCAATCATCTACAGACAAGCTTAGCAGCAACACCAGTGTGGGAAAGAAGAGTTTGAGTTCATCAGAAAGTGTTCAAAATGTTCAGAGGAGTAACGGAACAGGGAAGCCTCAATTCAAGAAAACGGTTAAGGAAGGACAGATCCCCAGGAAAGAGCAAGCCTTAATAGTCAATGCTGTTGGTGTGAAAAGGAACCTAACTCTAAGACAAAACATGGATAAAATAGCTGCTAAAAATAACGGTCATAATGTCAATTCTCCAACTACAAGGCCTCAAATGAAGAAAAACATGTCAGACATTTTACAACCCAAAAAATCTCTTTTGCCTGCCAGAAAGACAATTACAAGGCCCAAGTCTATGACTGAACACAAATTATCACCACCTAAAAAGTCTCTAGAGCTGAGAGAGAGTTTGTCAACACCTTCTTTCAAACCTTCACTCTCTGAAATTCATCAATATGTTGAGAACTGGTTGGAGAAGGTCAGTCCGGACCCAGTGCCATACACTGAGGAGACCAACACTGATGATTCAAGGACTCAGACAAAGGTTGTGTTTCAGATAGGCGCCGATTCGGAGTCAGATGAAAAGACTGAAGGCCAGGCTACTCAAGACGAGTGTTGTCCAGTGCCTGGGGATATCAAAAAATCTGCCTCTTGTCTAACTGTACCACAGTGTCATGCAGATCCAACTCTTCTGCATAATGAACAGTATGTGAGAGGTTTATGCGTTTCCATGCCGAGTGTCAGAGTCGAATCTACAAAAATGGAGAACGTAATGAGATCGCACAAATCTGTAGAGGCCATCGGTCCTGCTGACAATGAAGCATCATCATCAAACTTTTTGAGTCCCCATGCAAAGCTAAAACCTGTCCTAAATCAGATTTATTCTTCTATTCAGTGCATCAGAGGGGTGTCTGAGACCAACACAACATCCAATCTTGAGAAGTCCAAGAGCCTTCCAGATTTTCCAACACAAGTAGCTTCAGTGTTTGGCTCCTCGTGTAAAGCCTTCGTGTCATTCTTATCAGTTATGACTTTGCGAGATAACCTAAACGAATCTGAAGAGGGGGTTGGAGACCAATCAAGAAGTGACCCTGAGGCCATGCTCATGATGCAGTCCCTTCAGAAAATTTCTGCTATTGAGGACACAGAAGAACTAAGGGCAAGTTTGACGGATCTGCAAAGCAGAGCATCTTCTCAGCTCAGAGCACGCTGGAAGGACTTTCAGATTCTGAGGGAAAGGCTTGAAAGTGAGCCGCTGTCTCCCAAAGTTTCAGAAACAGAATTTGCCCTAGATGTTGCCTCAGAAGGTGGTGATGTATTTGATGAACATCATTTAGGTATCGACGAGCTGATGGAGGAAATGAATATGCCGCAAGAGTTAAGAGCAGAGATATGTTCAACAATCCAACAATCTAGATTTTTTTACCCTGTAGAGGAGAGCACCTTCATAGAAACTGAAAGAAACCAGTCGGACTCAGAGGAAGATGTAGAGAAATTTGTTGAAGAACGAAATGATGAAACAGAACAATCACCAGAGCATGATAGTACAACAGTGGTGACAGCATCAGAGAAAGAACTTCCTGAAGTTCAGAAAACAGATACCAGTGTAAAAGAGTCAGACATTTCACAGACAGAGCGAGGTGATCTGGTGAATGACAAAGAAACAGAAAATGAATTTGAAGAACGAGAAGATGAGGGAGACAACAGGGAGGAGTTGAAAGACGGAGAAGATGAGGTTACAAAAGAAACAGATGAGGACGAGGAGGGTGCGGAGAGTGAGGCTGGAGAAATGGAAAGTAAGGAAGAGGTTGAAGAAAAACATCATGACAAGGGGCGGGATGGAGGGGAGGCAGAAGAGGGCAGTGAAGAGGAGGAGGAGTCTGTTGTGAAAGGTGAGGAAGGGACAGAGGAAGAGATGTCAGAAGATGAGGAGGAAGAGGGAGGTTTGTTACGAATAGAGACAGAAGTGGTTGAGGTGATGGAGGATGGAGTAATAAATGAAGAAGACCAAGAATCAGGAGATTGCATTAGTGTTGAAGAGACAGATGAAAGAGAGGGTGATGAGGAGATGGAGAAGGGGGAAAATTATGATATTGAGGTTGACGGGGGGACAGAGGAGGACGACAATGAGGAGGATGAGGCTGAGGAGGATGATACAGAGGAGGAAGGAAATGAGGAGACTGAGGTCGAGAAGGATATAAAAGTGGAAGTAAGATGGGTTGATGAGGTTGATGAAGAGGTGGAGGAAGAAGAAAGTGTTGCGGATGAAGGAGATGAGGAGACAGACAAGGAAGAAAATGTCGATTATGAGCTTGACAGGGGGACAGTGGAGGAAGAAAATGAGGAGACTGACATTGAGAAGGATATAGAAGAGGAAGCAAAAGTGGTGGATGAGGTTGATAAGGAGACAGGGGAGGAAGAAAATGTTGAGGAAGAGGTCGATAAACACATAGAGGAGGAAGAAAATGTTGAGGAAGAGGTTGATAAACACACAGAGGAGGAAGAAAATGTTGAGGAAGAGGTCGATAAAGAGACAGAGGGGGAAGAAAATGTTGAGGAAGAGGTTGATAAACACACAGAGGGGGAAGAAAATGTTGAGGAAGAGGTCGATGAAGAGACAGAGGAGGAAGATAAAGAGGAGGATGATGATGAGGAGACAGGGGAGGAAGAAAGTGTTGAGGAAGAGGCTGATGACGAGACAGAGGAGGAGGAGGAGGAAGTAGAAAATATTGTAGAAGTGAAGGAAGAAGAGGAGGATGAAGAATCAGATGATCGTAATGAGGTTTCAGAGGTAGGCATTAGGGAAAAGGACGAGGAAGAGGGAATGAGGAAAATTATCAAGGAGAAAGATTTGGAAGACGAGGTAGAAAATATTACTGAAGATGACGTCATTGAAGAGAGGGAGGAGGAAGAGGAAATACATGAAGAGGAAGATGAGGAAGAAGGGAAAGAAGAGGAAGAAGAAGAAACTTTAGGGCATTTTAAGGAGAACGAAAAGTATTCTGAGGGAGGGGAGAGCTGGAAAAACCTGGAGAAAGCAGAAAATGCTCTTGAGGAAGAATCAGTTGTAGGGGGGATAGAGATGGATGAAGAAAAGCAAGAGGAAGAAGATCTAAGTGATGCAGAAAGCACAAATCTACTTGAGGAGGCTCTGTATCTGCAGCAGCAGAGTAGCTGTGAGGAAGATACAAAGGTAGGGGAACACAACCCTGAATCACTTAGTAATCATTCCTCCGAGATTCAGTGTGCAGATGACAAGGGGGATGGAACAGACACAGTCGATGAACTCGAAACAGACGAAGGCGGGGAACAGCAAGAGGAACTAAACAGCAGTCAACCACATCCAGTTGAGATATCACAGGAATTACTTGACTTTGTTAACGCTGCCCTTCAGTCTGCTTCCCTTATTTTTACATATGACGCTCATGGGAAAATCAGGATCGAGCCAGATAACTCTCGAGTTGTAAAAACGAATCAAACATCAAAACCAAAAAGGCGAGAGGATAGTTCATACGGCGTGAAGTGTCTTCCAAGCCCACAATGCTCAGATTTGTCTGATTACAGGCCAGAAACCTCAGAGAGCGGTGGATACCAAACTCAAGAGTCTGTAGATATTGTCTCCGAGAGTGGAGAAGAGGGATCACAGAGACAGTTTCCAGTGTGCAGACGCAAAACAGATATCCGTACCTCAAAACTGTCTGTTGCAAGTGATTCAAAAGTCTTGCAAAGTTCCCACAATAAAAGTGGAGGGAGTTTCTCTTCTTCTGACTCAGTCACTAAGGATCTGTCTTATTTCAGTGCTGGAAGCTCACAAAAGGCAGAAACGGAAGCTGCCACAGAGGCCACACGGTGCTCTTCTTTCCGCTCAAAGAAGGACTCAAAGGACGGGGTTTTGATTGACCAAGGTAGATGGCTGCTTAAGGAGAATCACCTCATGAGAACTTCTCCTCCAGTGTCCCTGGGAATGTACAATAATGTAGACAGCACATCTATAGACACAAATCATTCAAGGTCTAGCGAGGACTCCCTGCCTCCTTATAAAACCCAGCAAAACCTTCTTGCAGCATTATCCTCTTCTGAGCTTGAGGAGATGGCCAAGCCTAACACCCCAAAGTGCACCTATTATAACATGCCACATGGAAGTGATTCCGACCCCTTTTTGGATGATTCTAGTTCTAAAAGTGGGAAGAAAGATGAGAGCAGTGCTAAGGGGAGAGGCGTCCGGGTGGCACCCACCGTCAATACTTCTCAAACCTGGGCAAATAAAAACGGTAGTCTGTCTTCATTTGCATCAGTTGATTTTAACATACCAGACAGAAAAGTGCATCCAGAAGGGGAGGCCTCGTCTCAGACAATGGCAAGAAGGACATCTGGTGGAGGAGGGAGAGCAGTACAGGCACAGGACTCCATCGACGCACTGCGTCTGAGATGTGGCCAATATTGCCCCATACTATAGCAGCGAAAGGCATTATTTTTCACAGAAACATTTACATAAAAAGATAGTCATGTAAATAAGTCTTTTTAATTTTTATGTTTCTTTTGTGTTTGGTCAAATTATCATGAAAAAAAAAAACTTGTCTTGCAGCTGCTCTTCCAAACCGAAAGACAAGTGCAGCAATTGTGAAGAGTTGTGCCTCTTATTTATGTTTGAATATAGCAATGTATATTTGTATATTTCATGTAAATACTCCTATCTGTACATATTTGTATTATCTATGCTTACAAGTAATACATGTCATCAGCTTCTCAATCAATAAAATGCAATACATCAGACAGATGACTCTTATCTGCAAAGGCAACAATGGGATTCAGTAAGTGGTTCAGATTTTCAACAGAAGTTACTGTTTCAAATCACTTTCCCCTCTCGGAGTATAATTTTCAGCCTCAGCAAGCAGCTTTTTTTCTCCAACACTACAATAAACAGTCTACTATTTGCCAAACACCAGAAAGCCAGAGGAGTTTATAGCAGTTAAACCACCAGTCCATTAATGTAGCCTATGCATAGTCTACTGTAAGCAGGGAAGATATTCAATTACGCTTTTTATTTAACATTCTACACAGGCAGGTGATTTTTCTACTTCAACTAAGTTTTGTTGTTTGCACCGTAAAATTAATAGACTATACAACACTTGTATATAACACTACAACACAGAAATTTGAACCAGCAGAAATATGTCAAAGGCTACATGGGTAGTTTAACCTTAAATCTGTCTCGCCATTCATTGCTTTGTTAAAAAAAAAAACATTATTTGGACAAAATTAAAGCAGGTGACGTTACCAAGGCCAATATTTCTTTCTTACCTCGATTTATTGCAGGTGCAAGGCAGCTTTTCTCACGGAGGTCCCTCCAATTCTCAAAACTGTAACTAGGCCTATCCCATAACGTTGATGTGTGAAATACCAAAAAGTACCATTTCAAGTAGGCCTACTTAGCTACTATTGTTCTGGAGGTAGCCTGTTTCCCCATCCCTCAACTCTTGTATCCCAAGATGCATTGCACTGCAGTTATCAAATCAAAACAAAGATAGCGCCCTGAAGTTACCTGGACAGGTTAGAGTGGTCGCGGTGAAACATGTTTTTCCTCATTCGTTGGACGGAATAGTTTTTGCAGATAGCCTATGCTAAGAAGATATTTTTATGAATGTGGAAATACCTCCAGAACAACAGTAAATGTTTCTTATCAACCTACTGGGCTTTTCTAAACACCTTAGGTTTGGTTCGTTTGGTTTGACTAACTTTCAAACGAGACGCTGTTAATGTGACTTAAACACAGACTCTAAAAAATTGACATAAATTCACCAGGTGGACATACAAACGGCCCCAGGAATATTATATGCTGGATGTAACAATTTGCAGTTTGTAATAAAGCCTATGAAAAGGTCCAATTTTATTTGTGGGACAAAGTTTGGTGAAGAAAATTAAATGTTTTAAAACATGACCATCACTATTGCATATTGGCTACCTGGTTTAACTGAAAGTCTCATTTAAATCGGCAGTCCCTTTGCCAGATGTTCTTCGGCATCTTACAATTAAATATAAAACATTAACATATGTTCAGTAGCCTAAAGAAAAATACAGATATAAACCATCTGAGTAACCTCAAGAGATAATATCCCACATGATGCAGTTACAGTGGCATCAGTGTTGACATTGTTGGCAATGGTTCTCAATAAACCATTTCTTAACATTATACCTAATTGAATGATAGGATGTTGACTCTCTAATTGATTGCAAATTACACTGATGTGATGCTCTGAAGGAAAAGACACTCTGGCTGAATGTGGTTTTCCTGAGTGGTATAGTGCAGTGCCTCCTAGCTGCACCTCTAGTAGTTCTGTTCGTGGCAGTTTTGAAGTTAACAAAGCCAGTCAGAGGAGGGGGAGCAAAGCCATGAGAAATCCCATAAACTAGGCAGATATATTTGTATCCCGTAAGGTTTCCCCAACTAAACAGACTGTGCGTCTTTAGTAAATGACAATGATGAAAACTAAATGTTTTTTTTTTGTCTGAAGTTGTGAGTGCTTGTTTATATAATGACTCCTGGGGATTTAGGGCTGTAGAGTGTGTTCACCACTTATGCCCAGTCATAACTTTATAGTTACTGTAGATGTTTGTAATAACATAGAAATTAAGTTATAGGGGTCAAATACAAACTGGAGATAATAGTTCCCATTTATAACCATTGCCTAGCCTGTGGACTTTGGTGACATTTGACTTTTGTAAAGTTATTAACCAGCAGAAGCATGTGAATGAGCCTTAGGCTGACACTATTCTGTTTAAATTTGGAACAACAGAGTCCAGCCCAGTTCACAGTCAAAGCCTTATATTATCATGTCAAGCTGTCAAAAGCTGATTTTTCTGACTTCTGAGACAAAGCTGTTTGGCAAAGTATTATTAGATATTCTATATTGAGTTTTCCTTTATTTCATGCTTGTTGGATTTGTCTCAATATTTTTCACTTATTGCAGGCAGGTGAACACAGAGCGTAGAGAGAGAAAGTGTCATCTGCAGCTGTCAGTCAGTGCGGGTGTTGACTGCTGATGCAGCTAAGCATATGGGAGTGACACTTTTGATGTGATGGTCAGTGTCAGACAGGCTCAAATAATGAGTGACCAGGGGGTCTTATCATTGATAACTATAACAACATGACAGCCGGTCAGTTTACATTTTAATTCTGTATGTTGGACAAATAACGCAGTATTATTTAATGCAAATAAGAGGCTATTGCTTTTGAGTTTTTTCCCCTTTGGACCCTCCCCTCAATCCTTTTCTGCATACACACTCATGCACAGAGAAGGAGACAAAGAGAGTGAGAGTGAAAGCGAGTTTCTTTACAAACTGACCATTCTGGATACTTTCCAAGGGTTTTGTCAGTCACTATGGAGATTTGGGAAAAAAGCCCCTGCAGTTTAATTTCTCTGTTGTTACAATGGTTGAAAGGTATCCAGTATAAGCTCCGTTCTACGTTTTCTGTCAAGCTAAAGCTTAAGTTCCAGGAAGCTGAAGAAAAAAATAATCACAGCAGATGGAATAGAAAAAAAACCTTTGGAATACCAGCAGTGAAAAGAAAGAATGACAAATATTAAAATACAGAGTACTCCTTTTTTTTTACTACAAAAAACCCCATAATAATAATAAAAAAAACCTTTGAAGTAAGTATTAATAATGTACTTAAAATTAAAAAGTGCAATTTCTTATTGTGCTGAATATTAAACTGCAATGGGTCACAAGACATATCTGAGAGGTTGTGGGTTGATTAACGTGGAAAAAGAAAAGTCTGAAACACAGAATTTGAATAATGACTTTACACTAAGTATTTACTATATTATGAAACATTTCAGAGTTTTTATCACTAGATCTCAGTCAGCTGTTTCAAATGAACCATCAGAGAGTTTAGAGGGCTGTCGTCTCTTTGGTGGACCTGCTGAAAACTCAAAGAGATGTGACTTTGTGTCTCAACCACAGTGTATATACTCTTATAGTCTATGGTCTCAACTAAAAACTGTTGTTTGTTATTACCCAAAAAGGTTTGACGCAGATAACATTCAGAACCCTGTACTTTTTTATTTAATGTATTTTAACCCCCAAAAGTGCAGTATTTATTTCCAGCTGTCATATTAAAGTAGTGGAGAAAAAAGCATTTTTCTCTCTGATCTTATTTTATATATAATTCTGCTGAAAATGGAAATACTCAAATGTAGTACAAGTTCCTCAAACCTTTATTATGTACAGTTCTTGTAACATTCCAGCAGTGCTAATAACCTGCCCATCACACACAGATTTGACAAAAGCTCACTGGGGGCCCCTGGCATGGATTCACAGCCTTTCTTTTTCTCACATTTCGACTTACTTCAGTCTGATCTCCATGCACCCAATGAGGCGCAAAAAAAAAGGCATTGTGCTGCTGCACTCCCTCTCCTAAATCTGCCAAGTAATGACCAACAAAGAAGCCAACCAATTTATTAGATGTCTCCAAGAACTTTATAAAGGGAGATAGAGAAAAAACAAACTAAATATAAGATAGAGACACAGTAAGCAATCTGCATCCTACAAATACTAATTTCTGCAACTTTGCAAATAAAATAGTAATTTAACTCCAATACTTAATTGCAATAAATTGGGTAGACCCTGAATTTGTCTCTGTTTGTGTTTCAACTCTGGCAAAACATTTTGGACTTTGCTATGGTTACTGGGCTTGCGGGTGGGTGATTCACTATCATGGGAGGTGAAACAAAGGGTGTCTTTTTGCTGCCCGCCTGCGGTTTTGAAGCAATGACACCCGAAAACAAGATTTAAATTATTTGCTGCCTTGTCCCATTAGAGGCCGACTGACTAATGTTTGGTCTTATTTGATTCTTCTTCTTGTCCTTTTGTACAGTATTTCTAATTAGCTCCCCTGCAGTGCCATTGCTTAAGAGAAAAACAGGAACCTCAGCAACAAAAATGAAAGGACCTGAATGATAAATTCTAAACATTGCCAAGAATGGGAGGTATTTGGTCCAAACTTTGGCACTGGCAAACACCGGGCTACAAACAATAATTATACGGCCTACTGTCTGCATTCTGCTGCTGCAGTTAGGTGACAGATCAGCAATACACAATCCCTGCTCTGTCTGTGACAATCCCGGCCTCCTCTGTCTGTCTCTGTGGCCAATACTGCCAGAGCCACATCATAATGGGCCTGGGAGCAGGCATTTTTACAGCCCCCCCCCCAAGGGTGGATCATGTGAATTTCCTTTGACAGTTTTAGTAACAGGATCCACTGTTTACTCATTTTTTGGCCCCCTGTCTGGACCGTGTAGTAGGCTATAACTGGCATTGGTACATTTCTAAAAAAAAAAAAATTCAGCTTGTATTTTTTAAGTTTTTTTTAATATGATGAAAATAAAAGTCGCTCCACCTCATCAAGTTTTAGAAATAAATGACCAATACTGCAAGCATACATGAACATGTGCTTTTCAGGTACTGCAGGACGAGTGCTTGTTAGCTGTACTTTGCAGACACACAATCATCATGTTCAAAAAATGATTAACATCTTAGATCATCTTAGGTTGTTGTTATTCTGCTAAAAACCTGACTTTTCACATCAGACTTGTTGTTTTTCACATCAGACTTTCCCAAATACATTGAGGCCTATTTTACTGTAACTCATGAACAATGCTGAGGTACAATTTAAGATCCTTGTTTTTAGGGGGTATTTCAATTGTATTGTATTAAATTGAATAGTTAGTGACATAGAGCTAACTCGCTAGAGTTACTTGTTTCATTTCAGATTTATTATAAACAAAACACATACATCAATAAGAATCATGATCTGATAGGAACCAGTCTGCATGGTGAGATTTTACATGATATACTTGTATGTTGTCAGGTTACAAAAAATGTTTGTTAATCTTGCATAAAACTCCAAGAAAAACTAAATAGCTCAAACTCATAAGGATACAAATAAAACAGTTAATTACACTAGCTCAGACTAAGCTCTTTTTTCAGCATGATGCTTGGTAGCTGGGTTTCTCTCTGCAAAGTCACAACTCAGGGGCAGCATGCCAACTTCAAATCACTGCAACCGCCCAAACCCAGGAGGTAAAAATGTGAAACTCTCCGTGAAAGAAGTGTTTGTGCTTTAAAGCTGTTATCAAGCCAACAAACGTCACTAAACCAAATCAGATCCCCCTAGTTAACCTCTTTCATGTTTTGTAAAAGGCACTGAGTACTCAGTTGCACCAGTGCAGTGTGGTTGAGAGGTGTAGGGTGTAAGGTGTCACTGGCTCAGGTCTGCTGCTGTGCGTCTCCCTTCAGAAACACTGAATCTGTGCTTTTCAGCGGCACTGCAGCACCAACGAGACAGAAGAAAGAGAGAAGAAATCAGACAGACAGAGCTCCGTTGATGTAATTAATATGTTATTATCTTCTGCAGGTCAATCTGAGTGTGAAGAACCTAAAAACATGCATCCAAAGCTGCATAAACCTGCCAGTATTGAAGGACTTTGATTTGTTCTCCACCCCAACCTGTGTGTGTGTGTGTAATAGATTAATGTTCATCCTGGAAGTGTTTGCATAGTGTTCTCTAAACCTGATCGTGAAGCTGCTCACTTTGCACAAACTGTACTCCTCTTTCCCAACCAAGCACAAACGGCACACTGCTACAAACTCAAGCATCATGCACTATAGCTGATAAGATGGGTATCAGTATGAGTGTCACAATTAAGTCAGTCTTATGACACAATGCGACATAAAATTAGTTTCAACATTTGTTAAGAAAAAATCAAGATAAAAGGAGGAAATAACTTATTAAATGTATAAATCAATTATCATGGAGGATTTTTTTAGCACTACATCATGACAATTACAGAAAGTGAGGATGAAATCTATCTGGCATTGACGGTGTCATGGGAAAACCTCTCTCCCTTACTGATATGCAGTTCAACCTAGACACACATTCCAAAACCTTAGCATTGTAATCTTCTCTCTCCTGAGTTGAACTTTAAGTATACCCTTGCTGTTCATTGTTTTGTTTTTATTAGTGGGACAAATTAACACACTCTGTGTCTCCTGACCTTCACATGCTGTTATACTTGTGATTGTACAAATGTGATGTCAGCTTGGGCACAGTGAGCCTTAAGGCAGTCGCAACTACACAGACCTCAAATATCCACAGAGGGAAGCTATATACTCCCTGCTGCTGCATTGAAAGCAGAGGCATGCAAGGGAAAGATCGCTTAAAATGAGAAGTTTTACTGAGAGAAATCGATTTTGTTCAAGAAAGCTGCGTAGAAAAAGTAGCCAAAGTGTCAGTCAGATGCCTAAAATTAGAGTCCAGATAGGGGTACTATTGCACCAAGTAAGTGTTGGTCACTAAAACAGTTCTGAATGAAACATCCCAAAATATTTGTTAACTAAAAGCAATAATCAATTGATGCTTGTTGTCTGACATGCTTTTACAGGTTGGGTAAAAAGTACTTCATATTCTGTAGAAGAGCAGCAGGCTAAGTAGGATAATAGGCTATAGCAAGAAATTCTGTATTTTTTATATCTAATATTTTAGAAGTTGACAGAATTAGTGGGGGAGGGAGAATTGCTTTATTTACTTGAGACCCAATGCAAATGTAAACTTGCAAGCTAAACTAGTTACATAGGAGTTAAACATTCCTATCCTGCGAGTATCCGAAATGAACCAAGCTTTATGCGTCCCGGTCTGTGATTGGTTTGTCATGCTGTCACTCAAGTCACAGTAGGCTCATTTGCATGAGGAGGAGACTATAAGTACGTAATGGTTCAGGGAACGCCTATCCAGGCTCACTCCGCTGATGCAGTCGGGACAGGGACAACACTTTGTCATTGACTGAAAACAACAAGCAAGATGTCTTACAGACCAGCTCCACATTCTTCTTATAAGAAGATGTTTGGAGGGGATAGAGTCACCTCCAGGACCACCTACTCCAGCCGCCAGTTCCCCAGTCAGGTGCGCTCCTCCCGCTTGTCCTACAGTCTCTCCTCAGCTCCCAACGTCTACGCAACGAAGACTCAGAGGCTCCGGAGCAGCGCGGCCATGCCCCGGCTCGCCTCCGAGAACCTGGACTTCTCCCTGTCCGACGCCATCAACAGCGAGTTCATGACCAACCGCACCAACGAGAAGGCGCAGATGCAGTCGCTCAACGACCGCTTCGCCAGCTACATCGAGAAGGTCCGCTTCTTGGAGCAGCAGAACAAGATCCTGCTGGCGGAGCTGGAGCAGCTGCGGGGCAAGGGCACGTCCCGGGTCGGAGATCTGTACGAGGACGAGATGCGGGAGCTGCGGCGTCAGGTGGACCAGCTGACTAACGAGAGGGCCCGGGTGGAAGTTCACCGGGATAACCTGGCGGACGACATCGACCGACTGAGGGAGAAGTAGGAGGCGTGGCACTCTGTTCTCTTTATAAACGCATGCACATTGTCTTTTAATCCTTAAGCCTTAAATAAGATCTACATAATTAACGCATTAACCGCATTATTAACGTGTCTAAATGACTTCAAATGACCCTAAACCATATTCAGTTGTTTGCCAGGCACTGCGCAAAAGCTGAACGTAAAACTTGATGCTGCAGCTTTTATGTCTGACTGAAGTTTTTATGAGAGGTATTTATGCATGAACAAGCATTGGAGGCAGGAAAGGGGATTTTGTTTGTTTTTAAGGTGGAATTTTCCCATTAGGGTTTGAAAAGTGATTTCCTACCCTTTCTTTGTTCTTGCAGGTTGCAGGATGAGATATCCCAGCGGGAAGATGCAGAGAACAACATGCAGAGCTTTAGACAGGTACAGTATGACAAATGATGAAATAAAACAAGGGGGTTTTTCTTGGTTTATGCAAAGCGTAGATCTCTGAATTTGTTTTTTTTGTGTAAAAGGTGGTGATTTTGCAAAGAGATCAGTAAAAAAGGGAATGACCTTAGGAAGGTCCCTGAACTGCCCCACCTTTACTGCTGCTATTTATATGGGTTTAACGCCTTAATTAAATAGCAGGTTACAAAAAGATTAGATCATTTATCTCACGAGTCTCACTTTTCACAGGTTAGTGGTGTGACTGTCCCTTTTCTTCTTCTTGATCTCAATCTAATTATCGCTCATGAACTCTGCAGAGACAGGAATGCTCTCTTCTGATGGCACAACAGCAGCTTCTAGACTTGAGCCCGAATAGCTGCAGAGCAGAGCAGAACTGACCCCGGCCTGGTACAAAAGGCCAAGTTGTGGCTGTTGAGTTAAATGAGGCCTGTAGTGAGAGGAGATCTTTTTAAGTCTGACCAGTCACGCTGAATGAGACGGACAGAAACACAATAACGGTGCCGACCCAATGTGGTTATCAGAGCGAGAAGACAAGCCACCATGTGATCCAACTGTCTCGTTCCGGAGGGCATCAGCAAATTGCACTCTCAGAGAGGGACTAACGAGATCCTTCCCTATCACTGGGTTTTATTGTTTAATAATGAAGTGATGATGGGTGTCACGAGAGCAAAAAGCACATAAAAACTAAAATTAGTACAATTCATTCTCCAGAAATGTGTGCTTTTTGGGGAATGCACTAAGTTATCAATACATTTTGACCCCGTACGTACGTACGAATGGCATGAAGGAAGTCCCTGTGGCATGCCATGGTGGCACTGAGACAACAATGCAGGGTGTAGAGCCAGCTCTCGCTCAGTCAGGCAGACAGTAACTCTTCCAGCCGTGGGCCGGTTTGAGTAACCCTGCTGAATAGCTCACTTTGTTTGTGGCATTAGAGCAGGGGCAAAGCTGCTTCATTCGCTGATACCTCAATAAACAGCCTGCCAACGCCCCAGACAAAGCTCAGTGGTGTGGTACCACATTCAAGTGATGGAATGGAGATAAACAGACTGGTTTTGAAACAGCAGAATGTATCAAAATGATACGCTTTTGTCAACAACAAAAAACTTATAGAATAGAATTATTTTATTGATCCCAAACTGGGAAATTGTGGCGTTATATTATTTAGTAAAGTTAGACAATGGTGAGGTTGGAGAGATTACTTGGTCTTTGAGTATTTAGAAAAGCGCTATATTAGTCTGATTTCTTATTATTACTCAGTAACAGAGCTACTATTGGAATGACCAAGTTTCAACCAAAAGAAACAGTGGAGATTTTCAGGATAATCATGCAGTTAAGAAATAACAAACGGGATTAAGGACCTCCTGAATAACGCTTTGTGGTTCTGGGTGTTCTGGCATAGCCTCCCTTTATTAAATAACATTCCTTTTTTTGGTGTTGCCAACATTCTGACTGGATTTTGTAGAATTTTCTTACCAGAGGTCAGGACAGGGGAGACATTCAACAATATAATTTAGTTTACTGTTGTGTTGTATTATAACAGGCCTTCACGTCCATTTGAAAAAACCTGATCATGCCATCTCAAGCTGTGGTCAAAGTACTCAGATCCCATACTTAAGTAAAAGGAGTTTCACCTTGTGAATCATAAAATCACTACACTACATGTTAATGTACGGCATTCAAACTCCTGCAGCAAAATGTCCTTTAAAGTATCAACAAAGTACTTACAGCACTCCAGAGAACCAAATACCAATAATCCACTTATTGAAAATTAATAAATTATATTATTGGGTATTTTATGTATTTTAAAAAAAAAACTTTTAGTGCTTTAAATCATGACATGTCATGCATTACTGGGTAGATTTCTTATGAGCTTCCACTTTTTTCTTTTAAAATCTTCATAAATAACTGAAATATAGCAGATAAAATAGCACAACATTGCCATTTTAATGGTGTGAGCTACAAGTTATACAATTAAAGTTACTAATAAATTTAAATCCCCTTAACTAAGTCTAATTTAATTGTTGTACATGTCTGCATTCCACCACTGCCAATGCAAGTGATGCAGTGTGGGATTGTGGTCTGAAATGTGCCGCAGTGACACAAATCTACATCTGCAGCAACACTAATCTCGTGGCTCCAGTGGATTTTTATTGGATGCTTTTGTATGTGTGACCTTGCCTTGCTACACAATGGGTCATTTTGTATATGTGAGTCTTGTGTGGCTGTGCCTGTGCTGCATGTGAAAGACCTTTTCTTCCTATGTCAGCAAACACATAATTCATTATTCATGTCACCTTCACTCGTCACCCTTTTAAGAGTCAGTGTCACTACACAGGATGTGGACAATGCTGCTCTCGCCAGACTGGACCTGGAGCGGAAGGTGGAGTCACTGCAGGATGAAATCAACTTCCTCAAGAAACTGCATGATGAGGTAAGCTTCCTTCTCATGTGGCTAAAGCTGACCCAGTCTACTGTGGAAACACTAAGCATGAGCTAAATACCCAGTCATTTCAGGTATTTGTTGATGGGCCCACAGTACATAATGAGTTATATGAATTAGAGAAATAATGATGATGCCCCGAAAGTCTTCAAGAGAATACAGAAACACTGACTGAAACGTATCGTATTTGGTGGTCAGTGTAGGTTGTTTGAGTAGACAAAGAGCGAGTGTTTGTACATGCCAGTTCTATTGATTGTATTGCAGGAAATGCTGGAACTGCAGAACCAGATGCAGATGCAGCAGCAGCATGTGCAGGTGGACATGGAGGTAGCCAAACCTGACCTGACAGCTGCTCTGAGGGACGTCCGTCTGCAGTATGAGAACCTGGCCTCCAAAAACATCCAGGAGTCTGAAGATTGGTACAAATCCAAGGTAAAGATCTTCATTGAAAGACTATTTAATTCAAGTCGGAGAACATTCAAGAAATTCAAAAGCAACACAATGCAGTGACTACAACTTTAATATAATACTTCAAATTTCACATTCACATCCATACCGGCTACAATCAATACTTTAATGTTGAACAATTATTACATGACTACTTGTATGTAAAAACAATTTCTTGCAGTAATGAACCTGCAGGAAATAGTCATTGACTCTTCAACTTCCCCTACTTCTTCTCTCTAGGATCTTAGTGTCTTTTAGCTGTTTCTTTTGGTGTTCTGCCTTGTGTTTTGGTTCAGTGTTGTTTTTCCTTGCAGTAAGCAGCTTTTCCAAACAAACAAAAAACATATACAGATATATATTTATATGACACCCACGCAACTCCAAATGTCTAAAAAAGTAAGCATCTAACTCCTGAACACTGAGAAGCATATAGCAGCTGAAAAGACACACTCTAAAGGAATAATAGTGTTGCCTCCAAGTAACTACATTTTTGAATATGGAACTGTTTGTTGCAAGTTTGCTGTATCAATCATCATTCTGTATAACCTCTTAATTACAACCTCATTTTGTTGTGAATAATGTTCCCTTCAGACTGTTCCAAACACCAAACTGCTGTGTAACTAACTGCAAGCCTCCTCTGTTACCACATCTTTCATTATTCACTCTTATCTGCTGTATCTACTCTCCCTCGTCCTCTGACTCGTCATTTTTTTTTTACAAGTTGATTTCTAACGTCTTCCTTCCCCTCTCTATGTTTGCCCCTGGTTGGATGCCAGTTTGCTGACCTCACTGATGCTGCAGCCAGGAACAATGATGCCTTGAGAGTTGCCAAGCAAGAGGCCAATGACTATAGGCGCCAAGTTCAGGCACTCACTTGTGAGGTGGATGCCCTTAAAGGAACTGTGAGTATTCAGCTATAGGATCTTACTGTGGTATACAAGTTCACTATGTAAAATAAGCGGATGTTTTCAATAGCTATACAGGAATCAAATTGAACAAAAGTGGCTGCAAGTTTGAATAATAACACAAAAAATAGATTAACATCCGGGAGAGTTTATTGTAACAAGCCCAAGTGTCATTTTGTCATCTCTTGGCTGTTGTCCCAGAACGAGTCTATGGAGCGCCAGATGAGAGAGATGGAGGAGAACTTCTCCCTGGAAACAGGCGGTTACCAGGACACCGTCGGGCGTCTGGAGGAAGACATTCACAACATGAAGGACGAGATGGCCCGTCACCTGCGAGAGTACCAAGACCTCCTAAATGTCAAGATGGCCCTGGACATTGAGATTGCCACCTACAGGAAGCTGCTGGAAGGAGAGGAGAGCAGGTAATGAATGCCTCAGAAAAAACAGAGCATTGAGTATATTCAACTAAGATGCACATTGTCATTTGTTGACTGTACCTTTCAGAATCTCCACTCCTCTGCCAAACTTCTCATCCCTGAACCTGAGAGGTACTGTCACATTCGGCATGTTGACTTCACAGCAAGTACTTTAGTATTGGTTGTTTGATTGAACTGAATCATACAAAACACTTTTTTTTCTTTCTTAGAAACGATGATTGATTCCAAACCTCATGTTGAAACCTCAACAACTAAGAAGGTTCTCATCAAGACCATCGAGACCAGGGATGGTCAGGTAGGATTCACTTCAAATGATTTCCAATCAGTTACAATAAGTAATTTTCTGTCATTCCTCCTCTGCTCTTCAACTTTTCTCTGACCTCTTCATCCTCGTTCAGGTGATCAACGAGTCAACCCAGAACCACGACGACATGGAGTAATAATGGCTCTGTCTTTGCCAAACAACCAACTAAAGCAATAAAATGACACACAATTCACTGGGGCTTCAAGCAAACAAACAAACCAACAACACAAAAAAACAAACTGCTTCTAAAAGTGCCTTTGTATGTGGTGATTCAATAAGCCTGTTAGCTGACACACAGACTGTTTTTCGCTTTCTCTACTCTGCTGAAAGTATTCTCTTTGTCACCTGTGTTTAGACGCAATAATGAAATCAGCACAACATAGAAATCCTTATTAAGGTTTAAAAATATCTTTCTTTGTAACCAAAGTAGTCTTTTTGATCAATACAGCATGCACACTCCAGGAAATGCGTATGCTAAAGATGTCACAATTGCCTGTATACAGCAATAAACCATTAAGACTGCAAATCAAACCTGTGTGCAAAGTGTAATACTTCCTTTTCAAACTACAGCACTGAAGAAGCATTGGATAACAAAATCCTTCAATTTAGAAAAGGGGGTGTGGTTATCATTTTAAGTACCAACTGTACTGTTAACATTTCCAAATTTAAGTTTTAAGAGGACTTTATTATTGTTTTTTTTTTAACCTTATTTAACCAGGGCTTTGGGACAGTGCTAGAATCAGATCTTTCTGATTCAGTTGTCTTGGCAGAGACCTCAGCTTGATGTATGATTATCTCCCAGCTTACTGCACCCTGCTGCCCTTAACTCTAAGGTGTTACACGCATGCAAGACAATGTATTAGAAACACTTACCAATAATGACTTAACCCTAATCATTACATTTCTAGAGTCAGGTCAACATCTCTTAGCCAATGCCATTAAATCAAAACTAAACTCTTTATTTTTGTTGTATTGTATTACTAAAGGTTATAAAGATGTCCACTTATATACTGTAAACTAAGTGTGCATTCAGTGTCACACGCTTGGTGATCATAGTTGAATTATCATATGCTGGAATTGGTTGCATCCCAGGTTCGTCAACATCTTATTGACTGCATTCATAAATTATAGACAGAAGTTAAAGTTGGGCATTTGCAGCATGGGGACTGAGAACAAACATATATTATAGCTTCACTAGCTGGATTGACTGATGTAACCAAATCAACTTTGCAGCCAACAAGGATTTAAATGTTTCGAAAAATAGCCTACATAAAAAATTCAAACAAATGTGCAAATAAAAAGGATCATGAATGAAAGCTCCAGAATGCAAGTCTCAAGGTAAGACTTAAAAGATTGCTTGTCAATAATATATATGACTATATTTAGTCAAATGTTTAACTAAGGCACAGTTTTGGGACTTTTGGGTGTTTATTTACTTTATAGGCCTACTTCTATTTTACTTAAGATCATAGCAAGATAATCTTCTTTCTACTCCACTTATCTTCAAGTTTGTAGTAGCTGCTAGATTGAGATTTTAGATATAAGCCATTTGACTGATTTATAAATAATGGGCTGCTTACATATTCACAATTGAGAGTGATAGACAAATATAAAACTTTTTTAAAAATGTTTTACTGCATAATGTAGTGTAGGCTGTTATTTTAGTCCAATATTATTGTGGTCTATAGTAACCTATCCATGGTTCTGAAATTGTCCACCCTGCAATATGAGTACTTTTTGTTGTTCTTTGATTATATCTTAATGCCACTTACAAAGGTGATTCTGTACTCGACTGTACTCGACTGCCATCTGTCGGTGTGAAATGTGAATTGCTCAATCAGCAGTGGCAGGTCATTCGGTCTATCACTGCAGCACAACAGGATGCGTTTGGGAAGGAGTCGTCAGAACCTCCATAAATCACATTTAATTTAGCAGTTTATTTGGCGTTAGTCAAATCTCGCGATAAATGATCGTAGAAACTTAAAAACACGATTTTAACAGCGGGAATCTTTGACTTTGACTAAAATAATGATGATTATTAACAGTATTAGACCTGTTAAATTGCGTGTATTATGATTTCTGCTCATTTTAATAACCCAAAGATACTTGTTGGTTAATTAATGTCGCTTGTTTCCGCCGGGCTGTCCCGAGAGATCAGCCTGTTTGTCGACGGAGCAACTTTCTCCATGTGACGTGATAGTCGCAGGAAACAAGTCGAGGGAGATGCCGACACGATCCGTTTAAACTCAGGTTTCGGTTATTTTACATTTTTGAAACCTTAGTTTTAGTTAAGAGGGTTTTCCCGGTGTTTTTAATTTAACGAGTGGAACAAAAATGGAGTCAAGTTTCTACAGGGTTTGAGTAAAAATGAAACTCAGAGCAACTGTTTATGACTGAAGCTTGTATACATTTTTTTTTTGGTGATGGGCTCGGTTACTTCTGCCCTGACAAGGACTAGAAATGCGTTGGTGAAAGTGGGTTCGGAGCCGGAGAACAATGACCCAGAGAGGAGCCAGTCCGCCCCGGAGTCGGACCGGGCTAAGAAGAAGAACGCTCGGTTCAACGTCTCGAACCTAACCGGGCGGCAGAGTTCCCGTCAGTCGCTGTCCGAGGTGCTGAGCAGGCAGGACTCAGACGGATCCAAACACAGTTCGAAGAAAAAGACACCTGAAGGTCTACAGGCAGGTGAGTTAAACTATTGCTGAGCATAAAACGTGGAGGAAGCTACACACCTGTTGGAGTAAGGGGCATTTGTTACATTACTTCACAATGATAAAAAGTAATGGAGAGTAACAAACATACAAAGTAATTAAAGCCTATTCTATAACAGCGTTTTAAACTAGCCTACTTTGGATATATTTTTTTTTCAGTTTTGTGTTGCTTAGAGATACAACATAGCTTATCAGCAGGTTGTAAAAGATGATGCATTTACTGTAAACTACCTTACAGTCATTGACTTTGTTAAAATATATTTCTCAACAACTTCAAGTTAAACAAAAAAAAGAGTACACGATAAGATACATCTTTTCAAAATCTTGGTAGACATTCATTGCTCCAAATTTACAGAGAAAAAAATAACAACAACAAAACAGAGCATTATATTTAAGTGAAATATATATTTAACTGTGTATATAAGAGATTTAAAGGAGTAGTGCAAAGAAGAAAAAGTGCCACTTACATATCAATACATTAGTTATGCAAATTCAACAACACAAAACAGAAAAGCTGCTTTAGAAGTAAATGTACTTTTATTGCCAATAGGCCTTCTTTTTCATTTTGTGTTTAAATCCTGTAATGAAGTGTTTTAATATGACTACATTGCTACTTTCCTAATGTTAATAATCTGAATGGCAGTAAAAAGGGACAGGTGGAGCCAATAACAATAACGATGGATAAGTTTCATTAAGGGTTCTAGTAAACCCCTCATGGTTCTAGTATGCAACCACTGTTGTATAGTATAAAATCAGTGTAAATAAAATAAATAAATAAATGAACAGTGTACTAACATGGCTCATCTGCTGGGTATCTTGGTTGTGTTTGCTTAATGATGTAATGCACACTTTTTGACATACAGTCGTTGACATGTAGGTGTTATTGTCAGAAAGAGATCATCCTGATGACAGACGGCCACAAAGGTCAGTTTAGCAAAACATTTCTTCTTTGCTTGAATAAAACAGACTTTTTAGTGTTTTTGGGAGCATCTGGGCCTCAGAGACAGATGGTGTGATACTTTAGACCGCACCTCTTGTTGCTCTTCTCTGGTTCAGTTCCTGGATGTATCTGTAGATGAGAGAAAATGGTCACTTCAGAGGATCACTGTGAATGTACCACAGGAAAAAAAGGTATTCACCTAATGAATGCAGAGCTCTTTGAAGGCCAGCCTCAATGCAACATATCTCCACTCCCAAAGCATCTCTTTGATGTTTGAGTTGTCACCCAGACAAATTACAGCCCTATTAATTTTCACACATTCAGATGTGAATCTGCAGTATTACCTGGATCTATCGTGTTTTATTACTTTATTAAATCAGTATGAGTAATAATGAGAGTATACAACAGAAATCTTTGCTAGTTTTGGTAATGGCATATATGAAAAAGGCATAGATTGCACACGTAGCCTCAATGATCCAATGTCTGAGTTAGATTCTCAGGCCAGTGAACTTATAAAACAGAAATGTTACAAACTTGTGATTGTAGTATATTGAAGATACATGGTACAAAGCTGTCTTCAGCATCTTCATTCAATTAACATATTTAACATCACATTTTCAGTTTTGTCCTTGTCAGTGTTTCCTTCAGTTAACCCTGTTTATCTTCAACCCTCAACACGACTGCCACCTCTAGTCCTAACTCGCTGCATGTCCGTCCCGGAGGAATGTTCTTGTCCCTTGCTGATTCCTAAAATACCATCTGTACTGTGGCGTTTCCATGACCGTATGGCAGTGTAGACTCCCGTTGAGTTTCCTCCCTGGTCCCCAGTGATGTAGATATGTGTTGAGGAGTCTCCTCCCTGACTCTCAGCTGACTGTACGCTCATCTACTTCCTCCAGAGGAACAAAACACAGACCTGCTGATCTGTTTGCATCCCTTCAGTACTATACAGTCCCAGTGCTGTGGAGATTTCAACTAATTCTGAGTACTGTTGTGAGGAAATTGCAGAAAATAGTTTGAAATCAGCTCTAACTACTTTAAACCTCCCTCGCCATCAATTTTGAAGGATGGATCGATTGAATCAATGTCAGGGCAGTTTAAGCTTCCCAGACAACCAGCCTAGCAGGGGCTTTATGGGAAATGTCTTACAGTCTGTGATACAATCAGTGATGTTGAAGAGCCCCAATTACCTCACTGTTGATTGCAATACTGGCACAAGAAATAGGTCATATTTAGAGGATTTCCTGTGGTTTACAAGGAGCTGGAGTTGTCTCCTTTGCTCATATTACTCAGACAAAATGTTAATAAAGTAGATTGCATGAACTGTCAGTTAAAGTGTTAGAGACTCTCGTGTCACACATCTCACTATGTAGGCAGCTGTGGCTCAGTGGAGTTGGTTGTCCCTCAACTGGAATGTCAGGGGTTTGATCATAGCCTTCTGCAGCCACACACTAAACCCCAAGTTGCTCCCCCCTGCTTCTTCTGCGGCGTATGAATGGGATAAGTTAATGCTGACACTTTACATAGCAGCCTCTGCTATCAGTGTGTGAATGGGTAACCTTCAGTCTAAAAGTGCTTTGATAAATGAGAAGACTAGAAAAGCACTGTACCAGCTCAAATCCATTTTCCATTTATAGCGAAAATATTTTGCAATATATTCAGCCTTTTAAATTGATTATTTGTAAAGTTGTATTTACTCGTAGGCAGAAACTGGATAGGCCCCAGAAAATATAGGTAGGCACAATTTTCAAAGGCGCACTCACAAGCGGTCTAACAGCACCCGATAACGTTGCGTTCCTTTACAGTTAAAAGCTACGCAATAAAGTATTTGCGTGACTATTTAGAATTTAACATATTTCCTCACTGAAGAGTTCAGCAACATGGACAGCACCATTATCTGTAGGGCGTAATCGATCAGTTCACCACTATTTTGGAGCGTACAGCAATGTCTGGCAATAATGAGTAGCAACAGTAAACAGTTTAAACCTGTGTTTATGGGGATTAATTAAAATGAATAAAGTGTCTGCTTCAAAAGCACACCAGCTACCACTTCTCTTGTTCTATGATGAATGTATTGAAATAAACATCTCCGACAAACATGAAAACTGAGCGGATAGCAGCGATCACAACAGTTTTCAATGGAAATCGATATAAAAGGCGAGTTGTTTTTCAAGTTAACAGCACATGGAATAAAGCACAATTACGTTAGGCTGTATTCACTTGAAGGCAGATGCTACGGCAGGCATAACAGCGAAAACAGTTATTACTTTAGATTCACATAAACACACATGCCAAGAAAGGGCATTACAACAAAACCCATAGTATGCCTACCATTAACATAGCAATCTGTTGGCCTGGCTACAGAACGAGTCGGCGACGGCGGGGCTTGGAGTTGATAATGTTATTATTTCATCACTGTCCAGGGAGTCTGCAAGTTCCCGTCCCAGAGATAAAAGAGAGAAAACGTTATGCCAAGATGTGGACATTGATGAGCGTAAGCGTGTCGAGTTGCTGCTGAAAAATGTTAATTTATTTATTTTACATTTTTGACAAGTCAGATGATTTCTTTGATGGTTGGGCCTGGGTCATTTTGGGTAAGCGGGCAGGACTTACAACATTTAGTTTGTCAACAACAATGACGGCGGATAAGCTTATCTGACTCGTCTCTCTGAGGGTACAATTTCCCGGTCTAAAGATTTTGCAGCTCCTTTCTATTGCTTTTATATGTTTTCTATATGATAATTCTATATTAGCTAATATTAAAGGGATACTTCACCCCTTGAAACATGAATCTGTATTGATATTGTGTCATGTATGTAGTAGAAATGTGAAATAAATTTTGAAGTTGGTGCCTTCTTGGCCGAGAAAAGGCAGAAAGTGTCTTTTTGGCTCATGTGTATGAAAGACACCAAATCCCAGAATGCACAGCACCTCAGGCCACTCCCACTAAGGTCCTCTAGTTCAGAATCAGAATCAGAAATACTTTATTAATCCCAGAGGGAAATTCGATCGTTACAGTTTCTCCAAAATATACAGTATAGCAGTAGAAATATAGTAATAAAAACATTTACAGACATATTTACTTCAACACATGAGGCCATTTCCTCAACTGATTCCAAGATTTCTTTCAGAATTGATGTTGGAAATTCCTGGCAGAAAACAGACTCTATGTCTGTGTCCATAGGTAAACAGTGAGAGCACCGACACTACCAGTCCGCCCCAGCTCGAGCCGGCTCGGGCTCCTCGTCCTCACGGCCGCAGACAGGCAGGCCTTATGTCTCGGCCGCTGAGCTGGCAGCGGCCGGCGGCGGCCAGCAATATGGCAATATAGCCGTGAGACAGTTGCTGCCGACAGGCCGGTCTTGCGTCGTGTCGGCAGCAGCCGTCTCGCCGCTATATTTATATTTTTTGCCATTATCAACTTTCTCCATAGAGCCTGTGAGCATAACTTCCAAACAATATGGCGGACGTTAAGTTTAGATTCTGGGAGTTAGTTCCCACCCACTGATCTGTGATTGGTCTGTAGCTTCAGTGGTCGAAAATATGAGGAACTAGCATTGTTGTTTCACCCCGCTAACCGCAGCAGCTTCCAGTGACGCCAAAATGAGGAAAATGAGGGCGGGATGCACGACCATTCAAAAATACTACCAGGTTTCTAATGATACAAAGCTTAATGCAGATGGTTGAAGTATCCCTTTAATCATATGGTGAAGTTGACACGTTCACCACAGAGGGAAGTGCCATAAGCCAACCTTTGTAACCTACAAACATTAAGCTCCATTGAGAATCACTCTGAAATTGAAGTCTTGGGCGCTGCCAGCACATAAAATCCCTCCATTTTCACACAGAACCGAGGACGCCATCATGTATTTGCATTTTTATTAACGAAGAAGGCAACAATGTGCAAGCAACCCAATACATGTTTTTGATTTTCTGCTACTGTATTTACTATAATGATATTAAGATGTTGCTTCTTCTTTCATACAGTGACAATTAAACAGGTGCCAGCTGGTCTATGTAATTGGATACTGCAGCTTATATGATAGGACATTGATAAGATAATACAGTATAGAGGAAACATAACCCAATTAAAGATTAATCTGGTCAAGTAAAGCCTTATGGAAACTGATTACTGGCTGAGATCTTGTGTGTAAATGTAGTTATTAAGCATTTTATAATGCTTACTTTTTCCAAAATTATTCTCACATCTCTTTCTGTATTTAAGAAATTGATTAAAAATGTATTTTTTTCATCACACAAAAACAGAATACAAAAGAGCAGTGACATGCAATGTAGCTGTCAGCCATGTCATAAGTAATTTAAACCAATTCAAAATGACACTGGATTCAGCAAGTATGGCAAATATGTGTTCCATCTATTCCTTCATCTTCACTTCTCATCCTTTCATCTCTGACACACAGCAGGAGGATGATATATAGAGCAAGGAAAAGATGGAGGTGAAGGAAAAGAGAAAGCATAAACAAGAAGTCAGAAAGAAATGTTGACTCTCATTAGTATAGAAATTGGTGTATAACCCATGTAACATAATGCGCACAAGGAAGTAAGCCAAATATTAAATATATAAATATAAGCTAAACATTTTTGTGTCAGTTCAGTAAGTTGTGTGATATTTATGTAGCACAGTGAAAAGTCAAAGAAATTCACAATGTGTTTTGTGGTTTTCAATGGCTGCAAGTCTCAGTTTTTGGCAATTACCTTCTCATTATTTATAATAATTATTCCTAGCATCTGATAACATCATGCAAAAATAATCCCTGTCTTATTTCTCTGAGTTATTTTTCTGCCATCTTCTTTCTGCAACAAGTCTCTGTAGGGACACTTTCCATAATCTTGTCGGACAAAAAACAAATCCTGATCCTTACAGTGCAACACCAGGCACTTTTAGTGAATGCTCTTTGATTGTTATTGTCTGACAGGTTTCTGTCTTTACTCGGGGTTTTTCTTATTTTAGTTGACACAGGCAGATATTGTAGGAAAAGCTAATTGAAAATCACTATTGACCAAATACTTTGAGAAACTAAATGTGGGACTGTGCTGTTTAATATGCTGTCAGTGAACATATTGTATAGCTTTAAAGGTGCAATATGTAAAATTGTATTACAATGTTTACATTCAAATATCTGAATTAATTAAAAATTAACTAAACTTATGTTATTTATTCTTTTGTTGATTATTAACATTACCTCAAATATTTCCAACAGCTATCAAAGCCAGACAAATCCTTATTTTAATAGTTGTAACGGGACATGTCTTGTCATGGCGGCCGTCATGACGGACACGACATGTTTATCGTTGCCGTGGAAACTGTTACGTAAAAGACGCTGCATAAGGAAGCGCGAATTGCTACTGAAAGCTGCCGTTCTTTTGCTGTATGTGCTGCTTTAATAAAAAACGTAATGTGAATTAAACTTGGATACATCGTCGGTAAACATACTCTCTTCCTCAGGTCTGATTCGCCTGGTCGCCTTGACTATGTTCAACTCGGAGTTAGTTTAATTGGGGTGGGGGCTAGCAGAGAGAAATCCCATGATTCCCCGCCAGCCTGAACGTCATCTTTTTGTTATTCCCCTGGCAGCGGCATTTACATAATATGTGTTCAAGATATAATGGAACATTTGTTTTGTTGCATGTGTTTTGTGGCTTTTTGTAAAGACATATTTTCATGTATAAGATGATGCTACTTTTTAAAATCAGCACGCTTGGCAAGTGTTTCGTTTTGCAGAGTGAACAGTTTTATTATTGTCTGGCTCCCTAAACCATTTGTACAGTCCGCTTTGTCTCCAATAAGACATTTGTGACATTGTCATCAAAAATGCAGAACATGTGTCTATTTCTTACTTGGTCTGAATAACACTGTTTAGTTGCTTTGGTGTATTTTGAGGGAGATCTGTGCGTGTTAGTTTGAATGAGATGCCTGGTTTTAAGAGGTCTACATGTGTCTGGCCTACTGACCTTACACTAACCAAACTGGTTTCGCTCCTTTCATGTGGAACCATGCTTGCGCAAAAGTCATTAGTTGAACTTGTGTGCTATAGAGCTCACGACTTTTCCTCCCTGTTATCAAGACTCAAATGACAGTTCATGCTCTCTGTTTTGTCAGCTTATCTCCCTCAGGTTCCCTACACGGACTTAACATTACCCTTAAAGGTGCCTCTAATGAGTATTTAGCAGGGGAGAAGGCAAGCTCCCTAGAACCCAGTGTGTCTTAATTACAAGACTGTGTCACTGTGGTGACAGCAGTATAGGGACTGACAGAGTGTGTGTCTATCCACAGTCCAGGGGAGACCTCTAATGAGCTTGTTTTTCTCTCGGATTGCGTAGTTGTTGTCTAGAATAACTTTGTGCTTCTGGGACAGATTACAAAATCAAAAGGCCCCCAAACACTTCATGTTACGATGAATCTCAATAAAATGACGGTTAAATTTGAGTTTTAGGCCTATAGAAACTAGGACTATGATGTATTTATAGATTTGCAAAGATGGTGATATTTTCAAAAATATTTAGTCCAAATATGTGGATTTATCTTAACACGGATTAAAATGGGGCTTTTTAAGCAATGGAATTAATTTGGTGCAAGAGGCTTTTTCTCTTCCCCCAAGTTAGTCCTCACCTCCCCTTTATCCTCACGACTGATTAATGTCTGTTGATGATGGCCTGTCCCGGTGTTTGATGGCCAGATCAAAGGTTGGGCGACACTAAAATGGACATACAGCAACAGCAAGCAGGTGCGTTTTTGTACCAACAATCCACTGAAGCATTGTTTAAAAAAAAAATACACAAGTAAAGTTTATTTTTCAAACAAAAATACAGAATCAATCAATATAAAAATGCTAAAAGAAATTGTCATAAAAGTTGTAAATTGTGCATATCAAACTAGAAACTGAATGCATTCTGTGGAGTTGTCATTATTTGACACGTGGTCTCTGACCAGATGTTGCTGATCCAAAATGACACTGAAAATAACACAGTAAACTTACCATAGAAGCCACACTAATGTAATGAGTGCTATTTGTCATTATAACCCCTTGTTGTCCTCAGTGTAATGTATGCAATGTAAGTCTGATAGGTCTCCCTGTTGCCTAGTGACAGTGACATTGCCTTGGTATTGACCCTTGAAGGAAATGGAACTTGACAAGGATCCAACAGATGTATTGATATACGAGACAACCTATCACAGCAGCTGTCATACTACACGCTCCTTTTGAAATGTGCTCCAGCATTAAAACCAACACACATCACATTATAGCCTATATTTATTACTTATCATGCTCAACAGGAGTGAACACAAAATGCTTAGCACACACTTGATATCTGTGTTGTCATACTGAATCAGCAGTCTTGAGTCACACCTTTCCTTTAAAATAGGCTTCATACAATTGGTTTATAAGTGTACTTAAGAGTTTTAATATAAAATCAACTGAAAATAAACAATAAATAAATTGCATGAAAATTAAATACACCTACCGTACATAAAATATGTACAATTTATGAAAATTAAAAATATTAAACGTACACTATCAGTCTGCACTGTCTTCAGAAGTAATACTGCTGATTTTTAATATTTTCATTAATATCTCCTGTCTTTCACTCTGCCCATCAACAGAACCCTCTGTCTGCTGCTGGCCAAAGTAACACGGTGTGCTTGCAAGCATGTTAGTTTGACAAGCAGAGGTGAAGCCAGACTTTTTTGACTTGGGCTGCAGAACTCGGGCCCCGTCATATGCAGGGTTGGCATGAAATTTGTGTGCATACACACAAAGGATCATCATTTATTTTCCTTTACTGTCTTTACTAATCATAAATGCTTCTAACATAGGGTCTCTATAATATGTTATAATATACTTTTTAACTTAATAAGTAAATGTACTGTGAAAAAACACCAAAATCATAAACAAATAAAAAGAATTGTGAGAAATAATATAAAACTGTCTATGTTGAAAAAGTGAAATTTGTTCCTAACACCTATTTAATTCCAACCCTCCAACCCTATGATAGAAGTCCAATCACAGGTTAGACTCAATTTAAAATCCAAAGTATGTCTGTCTTTGATACATGTAGGTGGCAGTATGCCCCCTTTCAGCTAATTACTATTGGACATTTTACAGGTTGACCTTGCTAACAAGTTAGCTTTCTACATTATGTATAACCAACGCTTCACTTTTGGTACAAATACTATCGGCTGTGTTGCTGGATTTTGGGGCGCTATATTTGAAAAACAGGGACTTTCACCCAAGTCAGTCAACTTCTCAAGGATTTGGTTAACAGTAGCCTGGCGATTAGTGTGCACACCCCATGTACGGAGTCATAGTCCTCCAGGTGGGAGGCCCAGGTTTGAATCCGACCTGTGGCTCCTTTCAGCATGAGAGCAGCATGAGTCACTCGGATGTTTCAATTAAGATATCTAGGCCTTTGTCTCGGTATCGTAAATGTTTCAGAGAAAGATCTCAAGAAAGTGACTGCAGTCAACAAGCTCATCCAAAAAGGAAACTGACTGGCCTAAAAACAGTTTGTAGGAATAGGCTTTGTGTCACTCAGTGTGCTTGTGTCAAATACAAAAACTACAATTCTTACACAATTTTTCAAAGATTATTAGACAACAAAGGTGTTTCAATATTGTGTCCTCCTCAATATTGCAAAAGCTCTTACAGTTTAAATTTGGGGACAAACCGAACTACATCTTCATCTCCATGCATCTGCTTTTTGACTGAGCTTCTTAAAAGTAATTAGCCTTAAAAGTATTGTATAAATTTCACAGCGATGTTGAATACATTTTTTATTACTGACGTGAAAAACTCACATCACTGTGCATATTATAGTAAAAGTTGAAGTGATATGAATCACGTGGCTTGAGAGATCCCTCTGATTCTTTTATTCATGTTACACTAAAAACACTCCTATGACTAAGAGAAATACCACAACTATTTTGCACCTTACTTTGCTCAGTTAAAGCATCTCTTAACCAAGAAAAGGACGGTAACACATGTTCTCAATGCATTTGCAACATGCCCTTTGTGGCTATATAAACCCTTCTTGATGTGACAAAAGGTGTTTTAATTAACCACAAGAAATGATCCTCTAGGAACCACAGGTAACTAAAATGTCTTGTTAAACTGGTCAATGTTGGTGTTATTTTGATGTTCACTAAAATATTTACCAGAATGACAAACTCGTTAAGTGCTTTCACCTCCACAGTTCTTACATTATGGAGGCTTTTCAACAGGATGTTCTGTGAAAAGCCTACAATGTCAAGGTTTACAAGTTAAAATAAAAAGTTGCATAACATCATGTAGCCTTTCAAAGCAGTATGAAAATAAAAGCAGAAGCACACTTCCTCAGGTAAGTGTATTATGTAATCTCCTCTCATACTTCTATAGCCCCAAATGCATTTAACAGAAAGCTTTGAACATACTGCGGCAAACTTGACCAATCATGACATTGACACTTGAACTGAACCCTACTCTTTTGGAAATGAACTCTCAGAGAATATGTTGCCCTTTTGCACCTTTCTACTTCTTTAATTGATACCTTAGCTTCAGGTACACATTCATTTAGACTTATTATGCAATGATAGATTTAATACCGGTGACAGCACAAGGACTAGAAGTAGAGGGATAATAACTAATCTAGACACAACTCTGGCCTCAACAGAGAATTCATATTTAAATGAAATAAAAAGCACTTTGTAACTGGTTTGGGTCTTCAAACCAATGGTTACCCGGCAGTCTGCTGACAAAGGGAAAGGATAATACATTTGTAATATTCCCACAATGCACTCATTAACATAAAAGCTAGGCTGTGGGCACTTGATGTTGCACAGTGAGAGGGTGGCGAAATTAGGATCCTCACAAATTGCTGCATACAGCATGGATTGGAGGCTGGGGAGAGCAGGGTGTCAGGAGAAGGAGAGGATAAAGAGCCCTTACTGTAGCTCACACAACAAAATGAGATGGAGTGTAATTATCCAACAAGTGCATAATGTGTTCGCTGGAACTGCACTGAGTGACTCCAACGGGATCTTTCATAATTGGATAGAAATCCTGATTGTCATCGATACTGTTTTGCTATACAGAAAGCACTAATCAGTGTCTATAGAATGATAACGCATGTCCTAGTTTGATGTTAGCAGAATAAGGCTAAATATGAACTGAAATGAGTCTGTAATCTCAGAGCGCGAGTGTTACCGTGTTTAATCACTCACCAGTGGGTAATAGCCATTTACATGATTGAAGTGGGTGTTGTTTCTGAGACTTGTAGCCACATAGACGTCATATAACATTTATTAACTTGTTATTAAAAAAGGGAACATTCATGTTTATCTTCACTTTGTTGTCACAATGCTAAGTTTTTATGACGTGTTTCTAAAGTAAGTAATGTGTTGTTTTTTTTAGAAGCGCTAATCTAACAATCAGAAAAAGTTACTAAGTATTCCTCCTTGATACATTTTATCAATCAAAAATGTAAAATTAAACAGTTAAATAGGTAGGTGTTCATCGGTAAATCTAACAAAAAAAGGTATTCCAAATATAAGACAAATAGAGCAAAAAACAGAGGGAAGCACATTTACGATCAATTGAGGTTTAAATAATTTGCAAAGTGTAAAAAGGGAAAAGGTTTGGTTTTCTGATTTGTTGTAGTAAATTGTGCTGTAGACAGAGAACTAGCATAGATTGGTACGTACTAGTTATTGCTTTTATTGCTTTATAAACTAAATAAATTGAGAATTAAAGACAGCATGTCTTCTGATGTGTGTGTGCTGTTAGGCACATCGATTGGATTTAAGAGAGGGTGTGAGAACAAGCCAGAAGCCTTCATGAAGAGCACTCTGAGAGACTAATCAGGGGGGGAAAAGGAAACACGATAAATTCCATAGCTAAATGTCAAATGGTGCTAATAAGGGGAGCTCTTTATCCTTTGTTGATCTTGTGTGTGCAGTTGAGGGAGGGGGGGGGGGGGGGGGAAGGCAGTTTGAATAAGCACAACAGGATGATTTCTGATGACATTCTTGAAATAAAGACTGCAACATCCTTGTTCCTACATTAATGAGCGAGCATTTAAAAGGAAAAAATTAATGAATAACAGGCACTTTTGCGTTCTTTCAAATAAAACCATTCAACCGAGTAAAGCAGAGCTCAATGTTTTCTTTTAAAGAGGTCATATTATGCCCTTTTTGGGGTTCGTATATTTAATCTTATTTAATATTTAATATTTATGTACCTACTAAAGTATGTTCACAATAGCTAAAGTTCGAAAAAAGTGTCTGTTTTCATGTACTGCCGCTCCATGCACCGGCTCGCTTCTGACTCTCTCTGTAAGGCTCTGAAGTGCCCATGTTCAGAGTCCCCACATGTGCCAAGTCTGATCTGATTGGTCGGCCTGTCTGCTCTGCAGCTAACAGGAGGAGTGGACTTTGAATTTTTGCACATAGATGTGCCTAAACATGCACAGGACACTTGGAAAATACACTAAAGAGCAAATAAAACCAGAAAAAGCATAATATGACCCCTTTAAAGAACAGTGTGTGTGTGCTGTTAATGGGCCTCATCTTTTTGTACCTCAGTAAATAACTCCTGCAAAATGAAAGCAGTGGCATTGATTTAATGAACCAGTTTTACTCAATACACATTATCACTCTCGCTATCCCTGTTCACATTTTCTCTCAAGCATCAATGCATGTATGGCACAACATGCTGTTAGAGCCAATGTTTGTTGGTTTGTGTGAGCAAACTAGAATAGACTCTGAAAGGCCAAGTGTTATACCAACTCTGGGCTTTTTGAGCTTTTGCTATAAATCCTTGACAGTAGGAGGAGTCATGTTCATTTAAAGACAGCTAGAGATGTCCTCTCCTCCTATCCACCAACACCACCTCCACCTCCACCACCGCCAACCACCACACACCTACTGTACCTCTTGGGGAAGAGAGACGAAGAGAGAAAGCGTGGAGGGAGGGGTGGAGTAAGAGAGAGAGAGAGAGAGAGAGAGAGAGAGAGAGAGAGAGAGAGAAGAGAGAAGAAAAACAAATCAAGAGCCGTAAGCTTCTGGAAATGAGCTTGTTGAGGTGTGAGAAGCGAAGAGAGGGGGATAAAAGATATGTACAACAAAGACAAGAGGGCGGAGAAGTACTTGAGTTAAATTCTCCAGCTCTGTGACTGTGAAGTGGTGAGTCTATAACAGTTCTCCTCCAGCGCTCAGCACCAACCGGAGTCCGTGGACTGCCTTTTCTTTCTGTCTAATCGGAGAGTTAAACAAACAAAAACTTAAACAACTGACAAGAGGCTTTGAAACAGATTGAAAGACGCAAGACTGGCCACTGGTTGCCAAAGTGATGGAAGCTAACTCCAAGAAACATCGATTTAGGAAGGGTCGGAGTGCCACCTTCAGCATTGACGGCTTCAACATCACCATAGGTAAGAATTTGTCAGGGTAAGCAGAGTAGGGTGAAGTGTGTTTGCATGCGAGCTACATGCATGAAAGTCTGTGTGTGTGTGACAGGAGAAGAATACATGTGTGCGAGAGAGTGTGAGGCAGAGCAATGAGGCGTTTTGCACACAGCGGCGGCATCGTTAAACACATCACATTTCAGCCTCTCTGCTCAAACTCGCCACATTAGTCCATTCTACTGAAGTTGATGCTCACCTCTGTAATGCAACTACACCATGGAAACAAGGGCTTTCAGAGTAACGCCGTGTGCTGCTGACGTCACCAGGAATTCATCCTATTGTCTTGACAACCGGAGTGTTGATGAACTTATGTGCCACTTGCTTTGTTTTTTTTTTTGGTTATTTTTGTAGCGCTCGTGAAAACTCTCAGGATTGAGTGTTAAAAACAGAGCGGTGCTGTGCTTGGGTCTGTACAGTTACTCTGCCCTTACATATGACAGTTAATGATAGGTTAAGTGACAGTCTTGTTACATCTCTGTTGCTGTCACAACTTCGATACAAACAACATGTGCTGCTGTCACACTCAGTCTTTTTACCAAACAAAGTAGAATAAGTTATCTCTCAAAAGTTCGAACAAAAAGGTTTCTTTGTTGACAAAACAATACACTACACATTACATTCATGTGTAAATCAACAATAACTAATATAAGGCACAAGAACTGCTTTTTTTTTGCCGCACCCTGTGTTACTGTGTTGTCACAGCAGGGGTGTCTGCCACGGCTGACAGTTAACCACCTGCTGAGACAAAACTGGTCACAGGCTAAACAGCCAACAAGCTTTTAAAATTACACACATACACACAAACACACTTTCACACAAAAAATTGTACATTTTCTATATGAAATAACTTTTTAATTATGATACAGTCAGGATGCAGAAGGGCCATTTTAGGAACTATTTATCTTTTTAAAATCATGATGGTGAATTTGCTGATGCTGCACCTTTCAATAGATGAATGTTTACAGTGTGAAAAGATTTGTAGTGTGGCTGTCCTTCATAGTGACAATGATCAACCGCCTTTCCTCAGCTTTACAGAGCATTTTAGTAGCTTTAAGCTCTACGTTTGGGTTTCACAGCCCGCAGCTTTACTGTTTTGGTTCACTCTCTGCTCTTATAAACCTTGTTTTCAGATGTAGCAGGCAGCTAACAAGGTCGTGATAAACCCACGCAGCCAGCCCAGCCACAAACAGAAGTGAGCATAACATGATGAAATGTTGAACATGGAGAGGAGGAGAATTGAGCCATTTATTTCCCTCAGGAGTTAGTCAAAAATTAAGCTTGTTCTTTTTCTACACTAACATTTGCTGGTGGTAAGTTCATTCATTGAATGTGTTATGTGATGCACAACACATCAGATGAATATAAAGACCTTTAGATACACCATCTACGGTTAAACATATGCTTCTGACAATTTGTGTTAAGTCAGGAACTCTTTAAGATATCAACATATAAATATAAACTTATGAATCAGTCTTAATTTAATACTGAAGCCCCTAAATAACTTAAATTAATAATCTGTAGCTTCAAATGCTATATGAAAGTAACCAAATCTGTTGACTGTACACTTAACTGTTTTTTTTTCTTTCCCAGAGATATTTTTGGGCCGTTTTTGCTGTCATTTGGATAGGACAGTGAAGAGAGACAGGAAATGTTGGGAGGAGTGATTGGGGGGTGACGTGAGGCAAATGTTGATGGTAGGCCTCGAACCCGAACCTGGGACAGCCACGAGGACTTTATCCTCTGCACATTGGACAGCAGCTAGGCCAACGCCAGGCTAAATCTGCGGCCCTAACATTGGTATTTTGAACATTGAAGTTTCTTGAACAAAGTTTACTTATGGGGCTTTCAAACTTTCAGAAATCTCCTGAAAAACTTAGGATATTTCCCGGAGGAGCTGTATATGTGAACGTAAACAGCTGAATTTTTTGCTCGGACTTCACTCTGAGTTTCTCCTGCCAGACCCCTAGTATTTTTTCCGCAGCAAACCCAAGTGGGCTGATGTGAGAACGCCGCAGAATATTCTCTGGAGAATTCACCTCGAGCCAATGGGAGGGGGGGGGGGGGGGGTGACGTTTATATACTGATACTGCACGTAATTAAACGGCTGCATTACGTTTTCTGTTCCTCAGTATGTTATTCTCCGCTCATTTGTTGATATTGTCATTCCGTTGGATTACACGTAGCATTGATATAAACAATGTGGAAGTAGCGGACTCTGTTGCTTCGTCTGCTACTTCAGCGTTGTTTTTTTACGTCACATTTTACCTCAGGAGACCCCCGCCCCACCTCCCGTCTGACAGGGATAGTCTCCTGCTGTGAGGAGCATGTGTGAACGGCCAGGTTGGGAGAATCTCCGGAGCGGTCCTCCCGAAATTATCTAGATATTTTCTGGAGTGCATATATGAAAACGGCATATATGTTTCTTTGTCATTTTATAGTTATCTTATGCAGCCACAAAAAGATATGCTGTGGATCCTGCAAACAGCTATTTTAAAAAAAGTATTACAAAAAAGATGCATCTATCTTTCATTCACTTACAAATCAAATGCACAAGTTACAGCTTTTCAACACCAGACGTACCACTTTTGTTTACATAGGCCACCATAATTTACACAAAATGTAAGTTATTCACAGCCGGGAGATAATCTTCCGTTTCCGAATAGATCCGCTAAATATTAGAATCTTGTCCTTTAAAATAGCAAAAATAGACCTCTCCATATTCTCTTACTTATCACTGAATGTCCTAAAGTTTCATCAGAGTGTAATGTTTAGGTTGAACTGTGGCCCAGCTACAAGTGCTCTTACTTTACATCTTTATAGTGAGGATTGCTTAGACTCAAAAACAGAAAGAGATGTGTGTTCAAGTAGTTTGCATCTTTTTGTAAAATGTTAAAAGCAGCCCTTCAAGATTTCATCATCCCATATACATTCATCTGCAAAGCTTCACCTTGACTGGACACGTTGTGCTACCTCTAAAAACCTGCCTCATTCACATGAGGCATACACCACAGCCATACTATCCACAAGCATGGCAGTTGTCATGGTAACCTACAAGTGTCACAATCAATGGTCCACTGAGACCAGGTTTCTGTCCGCACTGCGTTTTGCCAATCATCTCCTCTGAAGCGTGACTCCTTAGCGCCGGTACCTCATTGCCTGGCTGGACACCTCGTGTTCACTTCTATTAAACCCGGAGCCCCAACTGTAGCTGGCAGCCTCTGCCTCGAATCGAGCTGTGCTGCTTAGTCATGGGTTAGGCTTGTTAGCTCAGTTATGTTTCTGATGATGTTGCAAAAGCTCACCTGGAAAAAAACGGATATTAACTAATCAGCCCACTCTCAAGGACATGGCACACTTCTTTTTTATTTGTGGATCTATTTGTGTGCTCTTAATTGCGTCTTTCGCCGTTATTTTGTATTTCAAAGACAAGTACTAAGGGCTGTGTCTACTATTACGTTTATCAATCAATCAGTCTTTATTTGAGCAGCACCAATTCATAACAAATGTTATCTCAAGATAATTTACAAAACAGCAGATAAAGGACCTTACTCTTTGTCATATCTTTTACAAAGCTCTAACATTAATCCACCATTAGCACAGCCTAACCCTCAAACAGAACCAGACGCATGTTGAACAGCCATCTGCTAAAACTGTGTTGGGCTTGGAAAGTAGAAAAGCGGGAGATGCAGGAAGAAAGATAAGGATAGAGACAAACAGAGCAATGAATAAGTTATAACTACACTCAAATGTAGTTTGTTTGGGGCAGCTAATCTTATTGGAAACTAATGCACCACTAAGTCTCTTTTTGTCTTTTGTGTTTTGACAATGTAGTAAAGAATATCCCTGTTTAATGTGCAATTACAGCCCTCATGGGATAACAGTTTGCCCAACATATCTCTCTGAATCAGTGGTTCCAAACCATTTTTCCTTGGAGAGGAGAGAAAAGTGACACTCTACTGTCACAAATGTATATATATTTTGAATGTTTTTATTAGAACCTGAAATCCAGATGTGGCCGAATAAGAAACCTGATGTGTCTGAGTGAGGAGAAATGTAAATTGTGCTCCATTTATCTACGTGTGTTATCATTGTTTTAGTTGATATGTGCAAATGTAAGTTTGACAACCTCAGAGCAGACATAGCCTCATGCCCCCCTTGAGATGTTTGGAGCAGCTCGTAGAGGGGGCCCACACCCCAGGTTTGGACCCAGTGCTCTACATAACAGTGATGCATTTACATTTAATAAGACATCACTTTAACGTTATGTAATGGATCGGGTGTTAACTAACTTGGTACCTTTTAAGCATCACATCTCAGACAACTAAGATAATCGAAAATCCCTAAACATGATTGAATCTTATGCTTTCGACACATAAGAGTCGATACATTCTCAACTTGTAATTTCGTTTTTTTTGCTTGTCTCCCAAAAGGCAGCATTATGCAAGGGTGTTTTTTTTTATAAACTACAAATTTAGTACAATCGACTCAATACAACTTATTCATCCTCATCACAATAATGTAGTCACTGTCAATACTGCTGTTTTGGCTGTCATGAATGCATATCATAAAAAAACCTAAAGTACTATTTTAACTGAATTAAATTAACTTTTAAACATTAGATTAATTAAAAACTATACTGTACAACGCAGTTTTAACAATATGTTTATCAAGTGTAATCGGACACAATTTAAAAACAACATCCATCTTCAGTCCAGCATAATGGAAGTAAAATGTATCAAATAAAGGTTAATTATGAAATATTATACGATAGAATCAGAGTGAACTTTTATTATCATATATTACATTGTTGAATAATTATTATTAAATTGTGACAGTATTGTTTTTTCTCTCCCTGCTCTTTGCCAAAGGACTGAATTTGTTGAATTAATTAATACTTCAGTCAAGAGAGACAAGTAAATGAAGTATAGATAATTATTTATTATAACAGATGATGCGATAATTAGTCTTGTCAAGAAGTTTTTGGCACCAAAACTCTTGAGAAAGACATTTTAATTGAGGGGTGTGCCCTGAGCAGCAGCTAGATGAATCTTCACATGCAGTCCAGACTGGTGATTTTTGTGGCAGATGACTTCAGCTGAGACTGATCAAATGATAAAGCTGCAAAGACTGGGCGATGATGGGGAGTTGTTGGGGTGGCATGAACAAATTAGAGGCAGAGATAGAGAAGACAAGGGAGGATAGAGGATGGAGTCAGGACAGTGACACAAAATACTGTTAAATAAAACCTGAAAGAAATAAAGAAACCGTGGCATTCAAATATTTGTATTGGCAAAACAGTTGTTTTGGGCACTTAAACAAGTATTTATACTAAAAATACTTTTTTTCCCCAATGATTTTTTTGATAGATAATCCATAATGTTTGTCAAGAGGCTTAAAACCCGCCTGAGCTCCAGCTCTTTGCCTCACATATGGGTGATTGTCCATTAATATTAACTGTCTATAACTCTACCTGACCTAAAACGCCTCTTCATTTTTCTATAAAGCTCCATGAGCAGAGACGTGGTAAAAGTAGGATAAATATCGGAGCTGTTATTGAGAAATGAAAAGCGTTAAGAACACAAAAAGGTTTCAAGACCAATGCAGAGCTGGCTAAACACTGAAGCTTCACCTGTGTGTGCATCGACTCTAGAGAGGAGGGGGCAGGGCGATACAGCTCTCTCCAGTGTTTTGAATTTGGACTGCAGTACCCATTTTAAACACTATGACTGCTTGACAATTTGCCACGTGAAAAGAAAAGTAGACCCTACTATTTACTCTAGTGGAGCAACAAGTATGTACAACCATAGATGGATTTGGAGAGTTTGTTTGGAAAAATTCCATTTCTTAAATTTCTGAAACCACTCTGTCAACATTCACTTAACAACAGTTCCCTGGACATGGTTGTAGTTGATTGGTTGGATGGGATTCCGTGGTGCATATTTTGTAATTTGTAATTTATTTCAAGGATAGCCCCTTGAGATGCATCATCTCATTTTCAAGGGGGTCCTTACAAAACATAAATTAATCATCATAATACAAAATCAAAATAAAAGGTAAATCCAAAACATAATACCAAACATTTAAACACAGAGACACCCACACCACAAACACACACACACTCACATTCACTCACACTTAATGCTCCCCCAAGCCTAGCCACCCACCAACCAGCCAGTATTACACAATCAGAAAAAATCTGAAGAGAAAAAAAAAAAAATATATATAATAATAATAATAATAATAATAAAAAATAAAAAAATAAAGGAAAACCTCTGCATATATATATGCATACACACTATACAGTACTTACACACATAATGTACGCAACATTAAGGCACAAGGTACAGAACAGTACATACATGTAGATATGAGGTACACGAGCGCAAGCAAGAGGAGAGCAGGTCCAGACAAACTAAGTCCAACAGACAAAGAAAATCAAAAGCAAGAGCAGGATGTTTGACAATGAGTAAGTAGAGATGATTTAAAGATATGAAAAGAGGTGATAGGTTTAAGTGAGCGAGGTAGGTTATTCCAGTCTGATGGAGCTTTAAATTTAAATGCACGGCGACCAATTTCTTTCCTGATTCTTGGTGTGAGGAAAAATAGATGATCAGTATGCCTTAGGCTATACTGTGAACTGAAAGGGATTAGAAATTGTTTCAAGTACGGAGGAAAATTAAAATAGATACATTTAAAAGTAAATAGCGACTAATGAAATGTCCTTCTGGACTTGGGAGCCAGCCAATTCAAGGACTCATACATTAGGCAGTGATGGGTCCTATATGGACACCTCAGAACAAATCTACAGAGACTGTTGTATAAGATAGTGAGAGGTCGAAGATTTGTCTCTGAGGTGTTCCCATAGATAACATCAGCATAATCAAGGATGGCAGCACCAATTGTGTCACGATTCTTCTCCGGATATAAGTAGATGATAATCTGTTTTCTGATAGTCTTGAATCACTCTTGCCTAAATACAAAAGGAAAACACTCCACTCCGGTTTAGTTAAAAAGTGTATGCCTAGAAAGCAGGTGGGTGCTCATTGTTGTCCTCTCATACAGAAGATAGAATACATCCCAGTCAAAACAGTTTAAAGGCATCACTGTTGGCACTGTCTTGACTTGAATGCTGCATACATTTAACTGGTGCATGACAGGTTTAACATAAACTTGTGCTTCGCAAGGCCGAAAGGTTAATTAGATTCTAGTTTGAATTGGAGCGATTTTACACATCAGTGTTCTAATCGGATACAGTTGTGGACGCTTAAGTGCAAAAGGGCAAGCAACCGAGACTCTGGAAAAAAATGTTTTGGTTTGTCAGTTAATTTTTCAATGTATATGTAGTTCTTCATAACACAGAGCTTTCTGTTGTTACACAGAAATGCAAGTATTTTAATTAGGATATGTAAAGATAAAGTCAAAATAAAATAAGGCTTAGACTCAATCAATTCAAATCGGTCAAATACATTCTCTTTTAATAGTTACTCAATGTTTTAATTGCTGTACACCCAAGATCTCTATGTAATCGGATTATTCGTATTGCCCTAAATCAGACACTATTGCTTGTATTTATCACAAGAGGATGATGAATAGGCTGTATGCTCTGCCAGTGGGAGTCTTTTATTGAGATATACTAACAAACATCTTGCATAGCCAACGTTTAAACTTGCCCGTGTCCTCTTGACAGCATGGCTGTCTGTTATCTTGAAGAGTGTCAACCAATCTCCAATGCACCATTTAGCACAATGACAGATTCATTTCTAGACAGAAATGGTATAAAAAAAATAGAAGAAAAAAAAAACACATGCTGAACTGAAGGTCATGGTGTCTGCTTCTTTCCTATCTGTAAAGGTTTATTCACTGACACAAATGGCAAAATGTAATCCCTGAAGGAACACAGGCTCCAGATTACATGACAAGACTTAATGCAGTTACAGGAGCATGAGTTAAAGGTTGGCAAAAGAGTGAGGCTGATTGTGAAAACAGTAAAATAAATATTGAAGTATTTTGTCACTGAACTTATATGGATAAAGCATTCGCAAGTTTAATGAAATTAAACAAATTCGTCTTTATTTGTAGACAGCTGAATGTGCCAGAAAGAAAACATTCTTTTGGAGATAGTATTCAACAGCTCTTTCTTGTCAGAGATCTGCAGAACGGGCTTTTGATGATGCTCAGATTTTGCATCACCCTTTGGGTTGCCTTAAAAAGGTCACATGACCCATTGGGGATAAGCCTAAACATCAACAGATTGTGGAACTAAGCTTTAAGTATGCAGATGTTCATCTTTTCAATGGATTTAGTCCATCTGTATGATGCCGAGGGTCAGAGCCTCTGCCAGGTTTGCAAGGGTTCTTGACGTCACCATTTATGAAAACATCAAAACTCCTTTGATAATATTAGGTCTACAATTACTAAATTTGTTGTAAATGATGCTCTCTTGAAAAAAGCCCTATCCTGTATATCTATTGCTCATTGGAGACTGACAGTGAATCTGTGACTGACAGGTGCCACAGCAAGTTGAGCATCTTTCAAATGGGGTCTGACTGCCTGTTGAGGGTGGGACACCCGTTTCGCCTCTGTGCAGCGCAGTGCACGGCTGTGGAATGGTGGGCCAAATTATTTACATCCCTGATCTGCCATGGGAGGTAGTAACAGAGCTAACAGGCGTAATGGTTGGATGTGAGCATCCCTGAGTGTGTGAATGTGAAGTTCCCACTGTGTGCTCACACGCCATTGCCTCTCACGCTGCTGCAAGGCCGTAATGCAATGTGAATTCACAAACCTGGACACCAATATTACGCTGTTTTCTGATGCTATCTGTCTGGCTATAGCCTTTGTACGGTTTTAGTATTTGTATATTTGTTGCACTTCTTTTTTTATCAGGCATCTCCAGAATTGCTCCAAACTGGCAAATAACACTCATAAGTATGTTTCATTGGTGTGTAACCATCTGCTTGTGAAAATTGTTCTATTTTTTTATTATGAAGCCCTTCCTCTTATATAGAGACTGCCATGTTGCTATCTGCAACTTCACTGCTAGCTGCCACTAAATCCTACTAACTGCTAATTAAAGAAAAATGTGGATATAAAAAAAGGCAAATTACAAGGATTTACTATGTAGAGTACAAAAGAAATGAAACAGTAGAATTGAATTACAAAGCAGGGACAGTGCAATGCACCATATAAATAAAAGCACTAAGTTTAACCTAAACCTTATTGTGGTTAGTTGGGGCCTGCAGGTTTTAAACATGCTGATTCTGAGACTGTATTGTTTTGGCTGCTCTATTTCAGGGTGCAACATCTTCCGTCTGCAACAGCTGAGCCAATGGCGGTTGCAGACTGAACCAAAATCCCATCAGTATTTTAAGTTTGGATCTGCTTTTGTGGACACCCTCTGCCTGGATAAGATGTTTCCATTCCTTGAAAGATTGAAACTATAAATAAAGTTGATCCCTGTTTCTGCGCCATGTGTTGTGTCCTAAGAGTGATGACCTGGTGAACCCTCCGCTGTCTGTTGGCTGTGCTCCACCAAAAAAAAGACTTGGCTTCCAGTTAATCGAAAAACAATGAGACACTTCAGGGAAATCCTGTTTAAGCCGCTCTGCAAACATAATACACTTGTAGAATTATGCTAATCATTTTTCTACTTTCAATGTTTCTACTGTCTTACCACTTATGTTTGGACATGTTTTCCAGTTTTAATGTTGGGGTTGATCATAGTCCGTGTTTATGTCTTCCTTTGGCTGTTTGCCAGATGTCCTGGGCCAAAGTTGGTTGAGGTGAATCCGTTTATTTAGCCCTGAGTGGTAGTACAGTCCTGCTCTTATCTTCCAGTTAAGCACCCAGATTATCCATGTAGGTATTAGGCCCATTCAGAGCACATGACTTCACTGCTTTTACAGCAGGTGTCTCACCAGATTGTAATAAGAGTTCACAAAAAGTTTCAATTCACAGGTGTCATGTATGAAAAATGGTCTTTAACAATCATCCATTCAGATGCGGAGAGGCGCAGTACAGTCCAGTCACAATCATGTCAGTTGTTACCGACTGCCTAGAGTCAACGTTGTAGGTAGAGTGTTTAAAGTCGAAAATTGCTACCCAAAGATGACATGATTCCTAAAAAGATTTAGTTTTGAAATTCTGGTTCATGTGCTGAAGGACTGAATGTGCAGACTCATAAATAAGCCTCAACTAAATGTCCCTTTCAGATTTATCCTCGTAATGAAACTATATTTTTCTTGATAAATCCCCATCATGAAACGCACTTAAATTAATCTTCAAATTTGGAGGACTGTTTGAAGGAAAACATATAGTCATGTCAGTTAGAACAAAGTTTTTTCTTCAACTTCCTTTATGAAATGTACACATGGTGTCAAGTGTTTCGTGGGCTGGGATTTCAGCAGGGTATCAGTCTCTAAAGTGACAGCTACGATTATAGTACTTTTGCAATCACTTAAATCACACATTAAGGCAAATCTTGAGTTTTTTTATTTTTTTTTTAGATTTATTTTTAGGCTTTTTTGTGCCTTTATTTGAGAGATAGGACAGTGGTTAGAGTCGGAAATCAGGGAGAGAGAGTGGGGAATGACATGCAGGAAAGGAGCCACAGGTTGGATTTGAACCTGGGCCGCCCACTAGGAAGACTACAGCTTCCATACATGGAGCGCGCACACTAACCACTGTGTCACCAGCGCCCCCCGGCAAATCTTGAGTTTAACGGAATGGTTAATGACCTTTCTGATAGAGTATAGGCACAGCATGTGAAGAAATAAACAACAGCCAGAGGCAGGATGAAGACTTTTTCTCTAAAACAGGATATATGTTTGTGTGTTTTCCTTGTATCAGTCTGAACACGAGCATGTTTTTAAACCAAACTTTCCGGCAACACTTTAATCTCCGCCATTTCTATTTCCTTTGTCCAGTGGCGAATGAAGATGCGGAGAGCTCCAACAGACCACAAGCCAGTTTTGCACGTGAGTCTTAACGTTCATTCGTTATCAGTCATGCTTCATTATTCATCAATTCATCCATTTCAAACCATTTCACCTTTCAGAGGACCCTATTAAGGGGTCATTTTACCCTGAGTTAATGAGATATCAGCTGCTGAGACTAATGATCACTTCAGTCAGATCGAGAGGAATGCAGTTTCTAGAAATGTTTGATATACTATGCATAAACCTATAAAACTTACTGACAAAGATTTCAGTACAACTTCTCTCTGAACACCAAGAGGGAGAACGTGAAGGAAAGTATTGCTAAATGATCCATGAGTAATTTCAATGAGTTTTTTTCAATATTAAGTGCTGCTCTCTCTATGACCTTAAACACACATTTACTTAAAAAAAACCAAAAAAACATTGAGTTTATAAAAATGTGAGGATCTAGAAATGGTTGATTAGGGTTTTATCTACATTCAGTAAACAACTTATTCTTGCTTACTTGTGTTAAGTTTACTTCTTTTAAGGGTTATGCAGGCATTGACAAAATATAGCCACATGGTGGCGGCATTGTACAGGCACTCATTCTTCTCACCGTGTACTTCTTGTGGAGATTTACAGCTTTTTTTTTTTGATTGGATAATGTTTACAGTCTAACACCAGGTACACAAAAAAAGCTTGGTTAATTGTGTTACACAAAATGATCCAAAAATGATTCTCGTGTTTGTTGTTTTCTTTCTGTAGGCTCAAAGTCCCAGAGTGCTTTGTGGAACGCCATCACGGCGGGGATGGGGATCAAAGGTAAAGAGCAGAAGGCCCCCCTGAATGACCCGCGAAGTCCTGAAGAGATTCTAGCCGATGACCTTCCTGCAGCAGACGAACCAGATGCCACAGAGAAAACAGCCATCAGGTTTGCTGCTTACCGTTTCAGTTTCTTATAAGCTAATTATAGTGAAGTGAGGTGTATGTGCGCTGCAGCTGGACATTGATAGCCGTGTCCAGCTAATTATTGTTGCACAGGACTAATTTGCATACCATCGATACACCTTAAAGCAAGGAAACAAGTCGACACATACAATCAGGCATCCTTCTGTTTGTGTGTTCATTTTCTATTTTGGACTGGGATAAATGTTAAATGATGATTAAGTTAGAAATACTTAAAGTACACCCTCCTCTATGGAAAGGATAATTTACAGTGTGACATTTAACATTCTTGTAACACAAGCTCGACACACGCACACTCACACACACACACACACACGCACACAAACACACACACACACTCACACACACACACACACCCACGCACACACACACACACACACACGCACACACACACACACACACACACTGCTAATTGCTATGTATGGCTGCTGACCTCAAGGGACAGAGGCATGATTGATTCCACCTTGATAACAAGGACTTCAATCCACCATTAACATAATTTGTTGTCACTTTTAGAATATTGAACGTCTTTTAACGCCTGATTCCAATTAACCTTGGTGGCTCTGGAGACCGGTTCAAATGCCGCAGGTGGTGATGAGTGAGCGTTCGTCACAGGATACTTCAAATGCACCTAGTACACGATAACAAGGTTTTAATTGTATGCAGAATAGCCAGGGAGCTACATGTGAAGTAAGCACCAACACATATCCACATTTATCTGGCATTTGCTTGAAACCCCATTTTTCTTCTTTCTCCACTTTCCAAAAGTCCCTCTGACAATACATTCTTTTTCTCTGGTGCTTCTCCATGCTATGTCAGATTACTGTGCTGCTGTTTCTTGGCTATGGCTCCCCCCTAGAACACAGGTAATTTTTTCCAGAGTATGGGTGGTGACAGGGAGAAAGCGATTTTCCGCTTGACTGGACATAACCTGCTCCTTCATTTAACAGCCACAGTCTAGATTTGAAAGAAAAAACATAGTCCGTGCGGGAGAGCTTTGAGCACTCATATCTTCCATAAAGGAAAGAGTCTGTTTGTCTGTGGTGACAGTGACTTATTTCAGCGTCATATATCAGGACATAACTTTAGCTTTAATCAGGTTGGTGGACAAATGCCAAGAAAAAGCCAGATGCTGCTAAATCTTTGGCTGAGGCAGAATCATTTGCATAACTGTGTACTGGCCAGCAAAAGGCACTTACAGTTTACACTAAAGGTATAATATGCAACATTTTAAACTTTAATATAGCACATTTCAAATACAGTATATCCCAACTAAATATATTGTTGAGTAATTAAATACTAAAAGCGAGTGATGTCAAACTCCCTCTGGGCTTTTTGTTTTTAGCTCTCACAGAGAGCTCTGTGTTATTCTGAGACTCAAACATGTTTCATCCATGTTTATTCACGTGAACCCCTCCCCCTCTAACTGTTATCCCTGCCTTATTGCCACAACGTGGGGCAAGACATACTCGCCCCTCCCACCAACTCAAGGAAGCTTGTGTCAAGAGTACAATTAAATGAGAACCACTGGTTTTGGGGAACCAAAGAGAAGAATTTGTTTGGTCTAAAATACTTAGAACCGAGTCAACTGTGGACTGCATATCTGAATGGACATCAGTCACCCGGAAAGCTGCGTATCATAACATTAAAGCAAAGTATTTTTAAAAGAACAACCTCCATGCAAATTTCTGGTTTGTTTAAGTTATTTGACTGTTGAATTTGTTTTTTTGAAGAAGGCGATTTCACAACCAACGTAGCCTTTAGAAAACAGCTGAGTACATCTTTCTTGCTTTGTTGCATCCATTCCATGAGTCACATTTTTCAGTTGACGTCTATATTCTTTTTTTTGGTTGTCGTTGTCTGGGAAGTCCCACCAAGGTCAGGGGAAGTCTTCGGCCCCTGCAACTGTGTTTAATAGAGGGCAAATCCACAGGGAGTTGTGGGGATCTATGGCTGAATGACAAATGGTTAGATTATGGTACAAGGTGATTAAACGGCTGCAGAACTAGCAGTAATCCATAAAATGATGTAACCAATGTGTCACCTCCGAGGCCAGAGCTGGCTGTTATTCTCCGGGCAATGATAATTAGATTTTATTGGAGAATGGAGAGGGGTCATGTGATCTGTTGCAGGCAGGATCGGAGTGAGTGAGTTAAAGGACTGCAGCTATTGGCTGTCATAAAGTGGGGTTGAATGAAGGTAAAAGTCTGCTGAACATAGTGAAATTTCAAAGGTTTTGTTTAAACCCCACACTCCTTTTCACTTCAAGTACCCTAACAGATAAAATTACAATGCTCCTTTATTATCTTTGTAGCTATTTGTATATATTTTATTTATTTACAGATAAACTCAATAGCTGCTCAACACTTGAGATACAGAGCAGATGCTGAAAAACAGCTTGAGCTAGAACACAATCATGTGCATACTCAGAGGGATAGAAAACAATATGCGGCCATTAGTGTATCAACACACGCTGACTCATCTGTGAGGCTGGTGTCATGCTGGTATTTCTGCTCATTAGAGGTGCCTTCTGCATTTTAAAGCACTTGCTGGCTATTGAATGGACTGTATGGGGTTTTCAAACAAAGGTCAAACTGGCTATTTTTTCTTGAATGGGATATGTATGGCAGAGTCTTTTATCTTGATTTGTCTGAAGGTACACATTCTACTTGATACTTTTTGCTTCTGTAATTTCCCTTTTTTTGTTTTTTTGCAGTGTGCCATTTCCAGTTGGTTGTGACATGTGCTATCGTAAATTTACCATTTACTTTGTTGCACAAACAAATTGTGACTTTTATTTCATATCTCATCATTTATCTCCCCATAACACCAATCCACACATTGCAAACTGTATTTCTTAGGATTACTAACAGTTACCAGCATCATCCTTTATTATTCAGTAGCTTTAGTAGTACCAGCGTAATAAGCGCAGCTTCTCTGATTCCACTAATTTTATTGATTGATTGATTTTCTTTTTTCCATCTCAAATGCAAAACTGCAGAGAAAGCTAAACTTTTAAAAGGATGAAGCACAAAAAACAATGAGGATTTTTACATGATGGTACTGAGCCAAACAGAGCCAAACAGAGAGCTGTGAGCCTTTGTTTAGTCTGTTTGTTCAGAAGGTGGTTATCAGCATGACACTTCTTCTCCTGCTCAATGAGCCTCTCTTACCCTCACCTTGCTGCTTGGTGTTTAAGTAAATCTGCTATGATTACCTGATGGGCTGCAGGTGAGCCCCAGTGCCCAGGGGCTACAGCACCATACTGGAAGATGGCATACTGTTGGCTGCTGCGTTTGGCTCAGTGTTAGCTGCTGGGCCAGGGTCAGGTTTGCCATCCGTAGCTCCTGAGGCACAGGCACACCGGGTTTGTTTGCCACACGCTACATGCTTGCACAAAAGGTGGTAGTGCGCCTCATTTCCTTCGCGTCATGAATATTTGTGCACCTTTTCAACTGTATAGTTGCAGATGCGCGTTAACATCTCCATGTCACATAAATAGATAATACTTTCCAGTTTACTTGCGATTTTTGTTTTGGCACAGAGGTTAATTTATGTCATCTGTTAGTTTACATGTGTTTTTGTTTTCCCCCTTCTGAAGTCAAACATTATCTAGGTTGAAGCTCAAACTATGAAGACATATGTTTTTATTTATCCCACTTCATGAACACATTTAACTGATGTAGTTTGGCACTGTGAAATGACAGAGTTTTCAGGACATCTTCACGGCTGATCTAGAGTTTGCATCAGGGTCCGGACATTCTCACTCCACGCTGTTTTTATTTTAGTGTGAATGGACTGTTTATACAATACATGAGTCCCTTGAACTGGGAAGAACACTCCCTCTATCACCTCCCCCCAGCCTGAGCTTGGGGATTTGCCCCCTGTTCTGGATTGGGCTGTTTCCCCTGGTTTGCCACAATGTAAACTAGTAGCAATGCTTTTCTCATCCATTTTTTTTTTGCAATTTCAGAGATGTACATGTACTATGAAATAGAATAGAAGCAAACCAAAAATCTGTGTAGCAAACCAAAAATCATCACAGTCACATCGAACAGGTTTGCACACATACAGCTGAAACATAGACACTCTTCTATGGTCAGCTCTGTGATTTATCTGCCTCTTAATTGGAAGCTGTGTGCTGCTGTGAACTTTGCAGCTGATTAAGGCGACTGTCTCCTCCGTGGTAGCCCACAGTTTTAGCGGCTGACCCCTCCTTTGGCTGGAGCAGCAGGTTGACAGACCCCCATCGACATCCTCTGTGCAGCAATGAGCTCCATCACCAGGCTCACCAGCCGGTTAATGAGCCTCTGCTGGCCTGAGTGACTGCAAGCACATGGGCAAAGGGAAAGCTATTCATCAAAGTGAGTGAGGCGAAACCTCACAGTTGTAATGTTAAAGAGCTGTATAACTGCTGTCACATGGCGCCACATATTTCTGAAATAGTCTTTACAATTTACTGTACAAGAACTAACAGGGCAGCTGTTGTACAGTGGCAGAGTCGGGTCGTCTGTCAACCGGAAGGACTGCGGTTTGATTCCAGCTCCTGTCGTCAAAGTGTCCTTGAGCAAGAAACTGAACCCCGAACTGCTCCAGAGTGGCATAGCCAGTGGCATTTAAATGTATTTGCATGAATGGGTATTAGTTAAAACTGATGGGCACTTTACATAGCATCCTCTGCCACCAATGGAGCGCTATTGAGTGGTAAGAAGACTAAAAACACTATATAAGTACACCCTATTAACCATTTACATGAAACAGAAGATGGAACCCTTCGCTATGATCAATACGATTAAATTGTCTACATGCATCTTACAATTTTTCACATAAAAGAATACGATTTTTGGTTATTATTTAAAAGAAAGAAATCAGTTTAATTGGGTTATTTTTTATTATTATTTTTTAAATGCTTTGTCACTCGACAGCCTCTGTAATAAGATCACTCCCTTTTCTTTGATCTCATTCACAAAAAGGCTGGAAATACATAAAGGGTACATCTTTGAATCTGACCGCATCCTTACCTCGTAACCTCTAACCTCGCTTGTGACAGTGTATTCACTTTACCCTGTGAATTGGTAACCAGCCACCCATGATGTAAACATTCCCCTTATTGAGGGCCTTGCACACATCTTATTGTCAGATAATGTAAATGTTGTTATAGTATCGGAGCATTTACCAGCTGGAGGCAGCAGAGTAAGAGTGTGAGTTACAGGATGTGTGAGTGTGGTGAGTTCAGAGCCTTGACCCCGAAGTGAACTCTCTCACAGAAAATCAACCATCTATAGTGGAATATTTTATGGTGGCCATAACTCGCTGGTGACAGAGACATAAGTTACAATGACATTGAAACATGTTCCCACAAACACTGGCTTTTTTTTATTTGTTTTGATGAAAAAACGTACAAATTCAAATCTAGATTTAAAATGTTTGACCACATTGGGAGATATATGAAAAATACTTAACGAGTAAAGACACATTTATTTGAGTTACATTTTTTCATTTTCAATTCAATAAACTTTGTTTTTAGCGAGGTAAGGTTTATAATATGCAGCAGTTAGCACATACGACCAACACAACAGAAGAGGAGAAAGAAACATACTGTTATTAACAACCCTAAAAATTAAAGAGGTTTTATGGTAACTATAAATCCATTGATAAATATCTCAAAAGATAGACAATGACTAAAATAACGATTTTTCCTAAAAGGGATCTTGTGCAATAAAGATGCAACACCCAAATCCAGAGCTATTTACACCTTTAAGCGGCTTTTAGCTCTTTGTTCTGTTTATCCTGTCTGCATTTAGACTACACGGCTGCCTCCATATGGCTCAGATCACCTACTAAAATCTACCCTTGTAGATTGGTGGATGGTCAAAGCTAACAATGCTATTCTGACGACAGTTAGCGGTTAGCCAAAGTGACAGAGTTTGTGAATTAAACCAGTGCTTAAAGTAGAGTACAAATTGCAGTTCAGTAATCTGGTGGCAAGAAACACAACTCAAATGAGATTGTTCAGTATATTGCTTTGTGCCTGTACTATTATGTAGTAATATGTAGTGGACTATATAGTGCACTCATTTGACTCAGTAAAAAAAAACATTTCGGGCCCTACTTTGCTCACTCACCGGCTGCCAACAGTGACGTCTTTTCTGTCACAGAACTAAGCTTAACGCAGGCCGAGGATCAGAAATAACAGTAAATAACGGCATGAATTTCAGTAATAACGTCACAAAACATTTGAAAATAATAAATAAATATAAAATATTAATTTCATAATGAATGATGTACCATATCTTGCACCCAAACCCCTTTGTCTGTGCTTAAAGACGATAGTCTTGTGTCTGTCATCATCATTAGGACAAACTTACTGTACTCTGTTCTGTTGTAAATCCTTTAATCCTAAAACAGCTTCTTTGTTTCAGTAAAAACGCCCCCCAAATATGAAATGTTTGAGTTTCTGTGTTCGTGCTGGTTACTCCTCTCGTCTGTCTGAGAGCAGTCGAGTATAAGTGCCACTTTCTGCTAGCAAAAATCCTTGAACCGCAATGCATGATGGTATATATTGCTCGGCTAGTGACCCTCTGTTGTACACTACTTTTCGTAATGCATTGTGGGATACAATAAGTGGACTTTATAGGTCACTCAGAACTTGGTTATCACTACAAAATGGCATATTCATTATATAGTTCACTATATAGTCACTGTGCTTAGGCTCACTATACTGTTAAGTGAATAGTGAGTGATTTGGGACACAGCCAGAGAGTACACTGGGGGAAAATCAGCAGGTGTGAGAAACAAGACACAGGTGAAACTGAATTGTAGAATTTAGGATTGTAGAAGGCCTTTTCTCAGGACGACTGCTGCCAGGCTGTTTGAATAATGGTGCCTGATTGCTTCCCTCCTCACATGATCGTCACTTCGGCTTTGGTATGCACCATCTTTGACCTACAGGACGTTCTCTTGGGGATGAAGTAATAGGACGTTTCTTCTCTGGTGTGTTTTTCCACCTCCATCACTGTGAAAATAAACAAAGCTATATAGCCGAGTGCCCTCAATTTCTCCCACCCATCATTCCATCTCGACCCAATCTGTTACAAAAAGAGAACTGATGTATAGGTGGGAAATCATATTTTGTGATGGATGATCTTACTCAAAATGTGGTCATTACCGCTCAGGCGACTGCTATTTTGATGCATAGATATCCTTATCGACTTGCCTGGAAAAATTTAAATGAGATTTGAATTTTTCATGTACCTCCAAATGGCCGGGGCTGTTAATGTCTTGATTTGGATGTGTGCGCTTTAAGGGAGCCTGCGCACAGTGACAAGAATACCTTAGCAGGGCGTAATTTCCAGCAAGTCCCTCCGTCATACTCATACAAATTATTAATTCCCTGAAGAATTGATTCATTAGATCCTTTTTGTAAGCAGTTGTTGAAAAAATAATTAATCAGGGACATATTCTAAATTATTTTGCCTCTTGTGTTGGTGCATCTGTCTTGAAATAGGATTAAATGTTGGCTTCATGTGTTAACTCCTTTCTGTTCCTTAATCACTCACTCAGACTTACATCATTGTACCCCCCCCCCCCCCCACCCCAAAAGCTAGGCTTGTATAGCTTTTATTGACATTCTGCTATATTTTCCTCTCTTCCCTTTTAACCTAGCTTCATCAAATGATACATTTTGCACTCTTTTTGAGGATGTTTATGACTCAAAATGTGTAATTTCAGACTGATAATTACTCCTTATTTTGCAGTCAGAGTCTTTTACGGCAACATGTAATTAAGAAAAAGCAAAAGACTTCAGTGTATCTAACACTTCACCACATGCTCAACATTCTTGTTTGTTTCCCTCTCACAAATCGGTGGTTCAAATAGGCCAGAATATCACAGTTGGGCTTTTCTTCCTCAAGGCGTTTCATTCATCAGCCGGCAATGTAATGCAGGTTTTCTTGGGTGCAAATGCTCCGGTTCCACATCTCTCTCAAGGCCTCTTCCTCTTACCCTGCTATTTCATGCATCAGAAAATAGATTTTGAGTCAAAAAGCAGTATAGTCATTTGTTCAACCCTTTAGTTAGTATAAAGTATATTTTGTTCTATGAAAAATAAAAAAACATGTTAAGAGGTGTTAGGTAATGAAAAGTCTCTGAGTGATTCAAATCATTACAGATGCATATCTCACTTTTTTGTGAGTGTTTTATATACCTAACCCTAAAGATGGCTTATTATTGGAAATTGCTATCCTAAGTTGTACAAAGTGCGACTAGCCTAGAAAGCAAATGTCTGTAAAGCTGCATAAAGCAGCTGCATACATGTAGGAATAAAAGCCGCTCATCATAATTAGGAGATTTGCGAGAATTGTTTGGACTTGGGGTGTCAGAAAAAAAAAGGAAGTTAGAAAAGTTGGCTGATGATTTTGCAAAGTTTCCAAAAATGTGTCATGAGCAGCATTGTACACATTGTACGCTCTAATTCAGTCAAATGTCATCTGTTAACTTCTAAGTACTTCTTCATTCAACATGTGCTTTTTTTCTTCTGCATAAACACTCAATCCTTAGTGCAATGCATCCTGAGTTGACCTTCCTAGTCCTTGCAGTTTTTGACAGAACCTTTCTCACCAGCCTCAACCTTGTTCAGTGTCACACTCACACACACAAATGACCTGGTACATCGTGTCCCCGGGGTGTAAACCTGCGAACAGCAAGCAGTGCAATGTGAAGTTACTGTTGTGGTTTCCCCTCAACTTGACCTGTCAACTCTGCCCATGGCATGAGGTCTCCTGGGGCCTGGCATACCTCCACAAAGAGGCAGAAAAAACACTGCTATGAAGAGTGGATTTAGGATGGCAGTCAGAAAGTGAAAGAAACTGAAAGCCAAAGGGACAGAGGGAGAAAACATGCGCCTTTGAAGAGAACATCGGCAGGCGTCATGGCACTTAAGCAGACCCCCTCTCCTCTCTCCGTGCGGAGGACCCATCTCCACAGATGAAAGCAGGAGCTTCTTTGAGGTGGCGCCCTAGCATTATCCCTGCATCCTGCATCAAGTAATTGAAAGACCTAAGAGTGTGGTAGGGGGCTCGAATAAGGGGGTATAGGCTGAGTCATCCGAACATCCTTTCTGTTGGACTTGCAGAAATAAGAGGAAAGAGAAAAGTGCCAGGGAATTGAAAATTGTATAATCACTATCATCTGTCAGGTCTGCAAAAATGTTGGAATATGAAATGGTTCCTTAAGTTAATAAGTCAATCAAATTATTTCTGTATGACACTATTTGCAATATTTATTCCTCATGATAAGACAACACCAAAACAAAATAAATAAATAAACAATAATAATGCAAAGGTCGATTTAAACTTGTCCTTGCAGCAGAGGCGCATTTTATGGGCTGGCCTCAGTGCAGCAAAGAAAATGTTGGCAATGAGATTGCAACCGCCACATTCCTTGGCCTGGCGACATTGGGCCAACTCTCTTCTTGAACTTGTTCAGATAGAATGGTCTGTGGCCCAAATGCATGGAGCCAGCCTTAAGACCCTTAAAGCATGGGATGCAGCCTACAATATAGTTAAGGACAGTGTGCGGCATGCTTGACCTAAAATGTGTTTTTATTTTCTATGTTTTCCTTGAGAGATCCAGGATAGGGATGGGGTCGCCACGGGGTGGATGGGGGTGGTGGGAAGGTTTGGAAGTTTGATTGATCCTGATGTTTGCACATATGCACTTTTATCCATGTATGTGCTCTAGAGGGGTGGGGGGAGGTAAAGGGGAAAAACAGTTGTAATTGATATAATTTCTTTGTACATTTCTAAATAAAAAATTGATCACAAAAAAAATAATAATGATGCAAAGGTCCAGCCTAAATAGAAAAGCAGAAACCAAAGAGCTCAGCACCTCTTGTTTTCAGTACGCAATAACTGATGCAGGCTTCATAATGGATGGAATGTGACATGTAATATATGCAGGGGCCCGTGCGTCATGATGGCTTATATAGCTGTGGGTATGATAAAACCATCTTAAATTAGAAACTGGCCTGGTAACATCGGGACCAAACATCAGAGAGAGGACATTTCAAAGAGAACATCGTTGTTTTTTGGATGTTGACGGTGTTGTGTGAATGTAAGAAGGAACAAGAGAGATGAATGTTTCACATCTTGTATTAAAGGGGGTTGAATGTGGGACGGTCCAGAGTGTGCTCAATGGATCAGAGTAATCTTGGTCAAATCAGTGTCAATGCGCTGTCTGCGCTCTCTTTAATCCTCTCTGTCATGACATTTAATATGTTGCACAACAAAAATAGGATCTACATTTTCTGATGAATATGCTACACTAAGACTAAGTCTAAGTCTGTATTTGCTTGATGACATTTACCTTTATATCCATGATGAAATAGGCACATGCATGCCTGTAAATTACAAGGCACAAATTAAAAGCAAAAGTTATCATTTTTGCAGCGTGTCACAGGAAAAGGTCCTTTTTAAAATCTGTTTTTATTAAGATATTTTCTTTAAGTACTTCAGGGAATTCACACCTTCGTCATCTCTTCTACTAAAGGTCTCTCCCACCTGCTCCTCTCGAATTCTTCTTGTTCACCTCCTCTGGATTCCCACTGGACGAACAGAACATGGTTTCTCATTATCAGCCAGACTCCTCCCTCTCTTTGACTGGTGGTGTTTCTCCTCCCTCCCTCTTGTGTTGAAGAGCTCGGCAGTAAGCGTTAATCCCGGATTGGGCTGCCCTGCTGTCTGCATCCCGTTGTTGCTGGGAGAGCATGGCACGGCTCCAGGACCCCTGTGCTCACACAGGAGAGAACTGAGCGCATGAGAGAGAGGGAGAGGGAGAGCGAGAGCGAGAGAAAGGAGAGAGAGAGACAAGAGAGGGTGAACAGGGAAGGGGTACAGTTGGGATGTTTCACGACTGCCACAGCTGCTTGAGCGCTGCACTGCACTAAGTGTTATTGAGTTTCATTCACACACACTCTCTCTCATATAAACAAGGCAGAAAAGAGAGGAAATGAAGGGAAGCATAACGGACGGCTGGTGCGTCGAGCTGTGGGTGCAAAAGTGAATGAGGAAAGAGGAAACCTCGGTCACGTCCTGGGATCCACCACATCGCGACATCCATCTGCGCGGTGTTGTGTCTTCCTCACTCCTCTTACTTAAGAAGGATTAAACTTTTCTCTTTGATCTCTGGTTGGCACATTTGGAACTGTTGACATGGAGTCTCCCACCAAAGAGATCGAGGAGTTTGAAAGCACGTCCCTCAAGTACCTTCAGCCAGAACAGATAGAAAAGATCTGGCTCAGGCTCCGTGGACTGTGAGTATATATCCACTTTTACTGTTTTCAACAAGTGTGTCAAGTAATACTCTGTGTGTGTGTGTGTGTGTGTGTGTGTGTGTGTGTGTGTGTGTTTGCCTCTGTGTGAGCTAGAACTCTGTTCAAATGAAGCTTTAAGATTTTGAAATATCATCTAACTGAATGATTAATTCTAATTAAAAAAAAGACATAACAGCAGGACTCAGGAAAGACTGGCATGGTCCAGCTCACACTCATTCTGTTTACAGCATGTGCAGGCTACATTTTGTGGTTGTGTGTGTGTGTGTGTGTGTGTGTGTGTGTGCGTGTGTGTGTGTGTGTGTGTGTGCATGTGTGTGTTACAAATTGTAAGAGAAAGAAAAAACTAAGATAGACTGAATCCTGACTGAAAATTTAAAGTAGAAGAAAAAACATAGACAAACACAAATATCGAGATGGCTGAAACACAACAACTCCTTAGCAACTTTGAACTCTTTGAATGGTTTATAAAAGAGGAAGAAAAGGAAAGAACAAAATAGATGAGGTGTTCATGCAGGGAGGGTTTCTAACATTTTCAGTCTTATGGCATGTTTTTTTTTTAAGAGTCAGTTTAAGTTACCTTGTTTTCACTCCTGTGTACCAGATCTATTAAAGAGACAAGAGCATTCCGACGATTTTATTGCAATGTGTGCACTGACATTCAATCAGCACCTGTTGCATGCAGAATAAAGACTCAACAGGGGCAAATTAATGTGCACATTTCATCAGGTTCTTACAATACAAATTGAAAAATCGCAAAGAAATATCATAGTCCAGTGCCTATACTGTCTTATTTTCCACTATTTCAAAGTTTTACAGACAAAGATAGAGGTATTCCCCTCACATATTTGGCCTTTGCCTCTTGTACACCCATAATCTCTCTTCAAATAATACAAAAGCCTTCTTGAGCTTCCCCCTTCTGACTTCTCCCACTTCCTTAAGGTAGAGCCTTTTTTTTAAATACCAGAGTACTATAAAATTACATTTTCTCATCCTTCAACCAATCAACACCTCTGTGACCTTTCGCCCTGATGAGAGAGGCCCCCATACTGTGTATGATCTTTTGTCCATTTTTTCCAATTATGATTTGGGGAGTGGGGGTGGAGGCACACAGAGGTGTTGCTTGGAGGGGTGTGTTAAGCAGAAAAAATACTCTAATGTTACTGCTGCAAGTCTGAATGAAATGCAGTTGCCTCCTGCGCCACAGACTTCAACTTGGTGAATGAATCATGCAAGAGGGAGCTGTTCTTCTTCTATCAGCCTCTCCTCAACAATCAATCCCATTATATTTAAGTTATTTTCACATCATGGTTATATTTTTGTCCATGATTAGTCATTGCTTCTCTCTATGCTCTGTCAGTAGCCCAATATGCTGATCTCCCCCTGCCATCGTCATCCTCTGCCACATTTAGTTTCCTCGGATGGCTTCATTGTCTCTCCCATTTGGCCATCATCAAAAATTCCCCATCATAACCAAGTGTCTGTTTGGATATTTGATGGATAGTGAGTCAAAAGAATTTCGACGGTTAGGGGGGTGGGGATTGGGGGGTGGGGGGGGGGGGGGGGGGGCTGTTTGTTTTTTTTTTCATCATGGCAGGGCTGCGGTCTGCTGGGTGCTCTGAGGGCTCCTGTTGCGTGTCAGAGATCACATTAGCCTTTAATCTCACAGAAAGCCTCCGTCTGAAGAGAGAGGGAGCTCAGACTGACGGGCAGCCCCTACAGATGTTGATGCTGCACACAGTTTATGTTTTATGTTATATAGTAAGCAGCATATGTGTGTGTGTGTGTGTGTGTGTGTGTGTGTGTGTGTGTGTGTGTGTGTGTGTGTGTGTGTGTGTGTGTGTGTGTGTGTGTGTGTGTGTGTACTATTGGGAAAGGTTAACTGTGCATGTGCTGGTGCGAATGATATAGATTGGATGTGCGTTTAAGAGGGTACATGGCAGATTGGTGACATTTACTGTATGTGCTGGCAGCTTATCCTAGGAGATTTGTTTGGCAGCTGTATGATTTGTGTGTTTGTGTGTGCGCTGAATGGCTCTTTGTGGCACTGCGTGGTCCACAGAGTGCACCGACCATCCATGGATAGGCAGAGAGAGCACATTTGCTTTGGACTGCTCCACCTTTGGTGACGCAGTCTGAAGCCAGCTGACATCCACTGATGAAGGTATGAACAGTGGGTTGTCTTTTTATTTCTTCACACTGACAAATGGCCCATTTTCTGCCTTTGCATCGGTGAATGAACTCCGATAGATTTCCATTGATGAATTAGATCACTGCGACACACCCGACCTCTCCGTCATCCATTGATTAATGGAAATCAATGAATTATTTAATCACTTGATCAACAGTTCATAACGTCGGGCAGCTTAAACATGGCCCAAAGAGGATCAAGATGGCAGGATGATGGCATTATGACACATCCAGACTTCTAAGACCCTAACTTAGATAAAACAAAACAAAACAAAAAACAGCCCAATATATGAATTAGAAATACAACTCCCCTTTAGCTTAATAAGCTCTCTGTGACCTTTATAATTAGAATACCTCCTGGAATTTCCATGACCTCTTTTAACCCACATCCTCATTATACCGAGGACATTGCATTAAAGCCTTCTAATTAGAAGAAGATTTGTGATGTTGACACACATCTCGATGTAAAGCAAGCTTATTAAGAGGAGAAGGGAACAGGGGGGATATGAGGGACAGGAGAGGAGGTGAGGAAAGACCCTCTAATTCACATTTTATTTACCCTTTGTTATTGCGTATCTGCTTATCCATATTCTTCTACTAAATCTCCTCTCTTTTTTCAAGTCGTTTACTCCTTTTATTTTTTCCCATTTATCATGAAGGAGCTTTTAACATTTCTTCACAGAGACTCACTTCCTTAGCTTGCAGTTTTACGCTGAGCTCCAAGAAAGATTGGTACAGAAAACGATTGAGAAACAAATCAAGCTAAGTGCTGTGAATTCTGCCTGACTGGAATTTTAATCAACGTCTGTTGTCGAGCAGCAGTGGGTCCATCCCTCCCTCCACTTTTCTATTATGAGTCCCTCAAGTGACTGTGAGCATGAACTGAGCTTTTAGAGTCATGCTGCTATCTCTTCATGGAGCTGTGGGTGGGTGTAGGCCAAATGTTAGGGTAAGTGATAGTAGGTGTGTTTTACTCTAATGTAACTGGGTAGATTCCTGATGTGTGGTTGTAGGTTGGATGTAATGAGATAGAGTGGTGTGTGTGTTTGTGTTTGCATGCCACGATGAATCTTGTCATTATAACTCTGCATAAGTAATTCCAAGCATTAGCTTTTTTGTAAGTGTACCATATGAATGATGACAACTCTGACTTTATTACAAGAAAAGGAAAAACAACAACCTCTGCAGTTAAATAAAAATTCAGTTTAGTTTTTGTGGATTTGTATATTGGGTGAGGGACATTGGCCTTGATGCCACAAGACTTTTGCTTTCTCAACTTGAACATCTTTAACTCTCTTCTGTAAGGTTAGTTGTTACAGCATATTCACCAAACTTATTCTGGGTAATCGATAAAGGCCACCAATACATCTGTTGGTGTGCGTTGATCAGATCTACTCATTTCCATAACTAATGTCTAATAAGTTCCAAATCGCACTACCAGTTCCACTCCGTTTGTTGGCAGGTTCTACTTGGAGAATTGTTACCAAATAATAAAAGAAGAACTTAAAATCACCAAGTTTCAAGGCTTATTGCGAAAAAAACAAACATAACTAAAAATAATAATACAAACTCAAAGGTAATATTAGAGGACCCAAAATAATTATAGAATGCCAACAGTGTGGCATCTTATACAGGGATGTATTTTGACAGAAAGGAAACTCTGATTTACTTGAAGTTCCATTCTTAAACTGTCTATAAAAGGTTAAACAGTTTGTAATTAAAACAGTTAAAGTGACAGGTCAGAGATGGACACATGAAGTACACTATGTATTATGCTGCAGGTGATGCTACATTGTCGGGTTCAACTGAGCAAGAATCTGTACCTGCATAAAGAGGAAGCTTTTTTTTTTTTTTTTCCAATCTTTTTTTTTTTAACCTTGATAAACTTTAACTTTATATGCTTTTGATGATGTGGATTTCATATGGAAAAGTATGTACATTTTAAAGTAAACTGTTATAAATATATTTTTTATTTGAAATTATTACAGCATCACATTAAAACTTGAAATTCTTCCAGAATGAGGGTTAATAATTCATAATGTAAACACTTTCCCCCTATTAGATGGGGATACACTTCATGTATATGACTCCAAAGGTCTAGAATGAAAAGGGAATTTTATTCATACTTACAATAAAATATAAAGGATGCAAAAAATCTCTTGCACGTGCTACATGGAAATCACTATGGATGTGTGTGTGTGGGTTTTGTATGAGATACAATGTCTTTTATGTCTTTTGTAGTCAAGTAAGTTTTTACAAGAGTCATTTTAACAATTGATCCCCCAATGTCCTCACTTTTGTTTTTCTTGTCAGGCGCAAGTACAAGAAGACATCCCAGAGGTAAGAGCTGCTGCTGGGACTTTGGACCTTTATACCTCCTCATCCCTCCCTCCTGTCCTTCCCTTCTCCTCCTCCTCCTCCTCCACCTCCTCCTCATCTTTTATTCTTGGATTTCCTCCCTCTGCCTCTCCCCTTCACCTCCAGAAATTGTTGCTGGACCTGCACCTACCTGTTTTTCTGTTCTCATGTTCAGTGTTACTTTTCATTGAAGCACTTTGTATCTTTTTCATGCAGTTTGAATTAAACGGTCTCACTTGTATGCATTCACATATTTTTACCTCTTGCTCATGATTTCTTTCAAGTGTCAACCCATCATTGTTGAAGTTATATGACTAAGGTGTTCGAGAAATTAAGACAACTCATCAACCTTTAAATCTTGACAAATAGTTTAACTGCTGCATGCTTGCTATCCTCCTTATAATACAACTTTTATTTGTTTAGTTCAGTCAAAGATGCTCAGGGGAAATCAGGCCCTCTGTTCACCGGGACATAAATGCATTTTAATACAAGCATGAAAACAGGGATTAATTAATGCCACTGGATGAGTGGGTAATGTTGATTTAAGTATTATTTGTTTACAGTGTTTCTGTACTGATCTGAAAAAACTTCAAATCATTGTCCCTAATTTTTTATTTAATCTTTCTCTGTGAAAGTTAATTTGTTTTTTTAATGCAGAGAACATAATGCACGGAGTCCAGGAGTCTTTAAATAACTCTAAAATGTTCAAACTCCATCTCTGAAAATGATAGGGAAAACATCTGAATACCAATATTGTGTCTAATTTAACAGTTGAACTATGTGTGTAAGTGTTTTTATGCTGAGGTGTCAATCTTGCAGATCAAAGATAGTATCATCACTGGCTCGTAAGGCCACAACAAGGTGGGAGACTAATTGTTATTACTGTGACCTATACAGACGGAAATGAATTCAGTATGCAGCAAAAGAACAACATAACATGGAGAACAGATGTCATTTGAATCAGTAGTGTTTGGGGCACATGAGAGTGGAGAGAGTGTGTGAGTAAACTAAGTAAAGACCTGAAGAGGCTCTAGAAATGCAGCATAACAAAGTGGGTAGCTTCAGGGGAGATGAGAGCGAGTCTGCATGCAAAAACAAAGGATGTTTTCATCTGTTGGCACTGATAATTACCTGCCCCACCCACCGTTTCTCAGAACAGGTAAACCAAAGAGAGTTTGTCAGAAAGGGGCAGAAGTCATCACAATAGTCATAACTCCTGGATGTTCAAGTCACTGCCCAAAACGTCACTTTTTATTTATTTTCTACACACCTCCTCACTCAAGTTGAAGTCTTTAAGAAATTGATATTTTGTTTTACTATAGTTCCCTTTCTTCCAAGAACACTTTCTGACTTTCATCCTCTATGTTACAACCAGGATCAAGCCTATGTGTCCTGTTAAACATTAACATTTAATAGAAGTCATAAATGTGTCTATAATTTATTTTTGTACCATTTTTTTAGCAAATAAGAGTAAATATTGCATTTGTGGGTGATAGTTAAGGATTTGCATTTGAAAAAAAACATTTGGGGCTCTAGGGAGTATTTCATGGAGCAGGATGTTTTAAGCAGGACTGACTAAAAAAAACTACACTGTGGATGTTCATCATAATGAAGGGACATGTCACAGCAGTGTGCCTCATGGCTGTTTTTTGGTCAACAATTGAGCTGTAAGGCACAGATATATGATCATTACCTATTTTTTGCCAAACGGTTAATACTTGTTAGCAGTATAAACACATTGTTTTCAAAAATATATTTTTTAGTTTGGGCATGGATGTAATATGGCTAACAAAACCCTGTGTTCTGTATTTTTCTTTCCCTTATGACTCTTCCTCCATTTTTCTTTCTAATTTTTATGTCACAGAAACCTGGAATGTTTTCTCTCATGCTAAAGTAAAGTCAACAATTTGGAGAAAGCATTGGCACTAGTTGTCCAAGCTCTGAGAATAGAAAAAATAGTTTGCCTTGGCTCCACTCTAATGCGGCTTCATGGTGTTTACCTGCGGACTCTGGGACTGCTGCACAGTTAGAGTAATTAAACAAAACTCGCGTCATCCAACTTATTGGCCCAGCATGTGGTCGTTTGGAACGGTATAGAACTAGCTGTTGGAGAGTCTCACCCTCTCTCCGCTCCTGTCTCTCTCTCTCTCTCTCTCTCTCTCTCTCTCTCTCTTGCTGCTGGGTGGGTGAGTTGCTGTGTGGAGGAGCTGGGTGATTGACAGCTCCATATGTGTCTGTGTAATTACAGTCAGGCTAATTGGCAGCGAGGAACACTGGGACATTGTCATTACTGACACACGAGTACAACCCCTCACACACGCAGATGGAGGGAAAGATAGCCCCCTTCACAGAGGGAGGGAGTTAGGAGTGTGTGTGTGTGTGTGTGTGTTTGCTTGTTTGGGATGCATGTAAGGAGTTAAAGAGTAAAAGCCTATATAACCATAGTCTGTGTAAGCCTTTGTGTGAATTATGTGGGTTTGGTGATGACAGGCAGGGAAACTGTTTCCACGTTACTGTGTTGGTCTTTGATCACATGGTCACTATTGTGATCTTTTTTTTTTTTTTTAATATCAATTGACATTTTTCCAAGCCCCGCCCCCCCTTAGTTACCGTTTCTATGCCTGTCAAGCATTCTATTCTTGCACAGCACATCTGCATACAGTGACACTGGTGGAAGATGTACCACATGAATTCCTTACCATTCTTTGCAAACATGGGTAGGCCTACTTTAAGACGGATCTGCAATCTCTTGGCGCAGAACCCTTTTCCAGTACCTTTCTGGTTTCTGTTTGTAGTAAGAGGAGTATTCTCCACTGGTGTTTTAGCAGGCATTGGCTGAATGTGTAGGAACATTCAGCCAACGCCCTTGCCATGTGAAGAGCGAAGGAGGTACAACACATCTCAATGCAATTGTGGAACCCATCAGCGGTCGTTTAACTTCAATTTATGTCTGCTAAAAGACATGTGCTTGCAACTGCAGCTATCAGCCAGTCCAGCTCTAAGAGGTATCGCTACTCAAGTTGCTCGTTGGACGGTAAACAATGGCAACACATCGAAAAGAGGGGAGAAAGGTAATTCCTGGAAGTCCTTTATCTCTAATACCTGGTTACACCGGAAGCTCTAAAAGTTGCCGGTCGCTCCAAAAATCTATATCATTATCAGAAGATAGCCAATGGGTTACAGATGTTGACAGAAGCATACTTATTGATTCTACTTATTGATTAATCCTACTATTGATTTTGCTTGCTGAAGTGACCACTTTTGCTTGCAGATCTTTGTTAGTATTAGCTAGCTAAATGTTATGCTAGCTCAATGAATTGTTTAAAAACACTGTCATTGGCTGTGTAACTTCTTTGAGAATGAAAACTTTGCAAAAAGTCTAAATAAACATCTTATGGTAAAGGCACATGAAAAAATGGAAGAAAATTCTACTTATGTTATCTACAGTATACTCTTGTAGAATATGGGCAGAAATATCTCAGCAGAAGCTGAACTGAAATTTGGTATATTTGTATTTGAATTGCTCAACTTGAATAATTTAATTACATATTCCAGTTTAAATCACACAATTTGAATGTGTATTGCTAAACTGAATCTAAAATAGCATAATTTGAAATTCATTTTTACTAGTTTGAAACTGAATTTTGAAAACACTTGAAACTGTATTTAGCATGCTGAAACTGAATACACTTTCTTGTAACTGTATTTTTTCCACACTAAAAGTACAAGTCCTCAAATTCAGTTCTGTACAAATTTGACGTCCATGCTCATAATTCAGATTTACTATCTTTGAGTGAAAATATTTTAGAATCAGACCTTTATTTTTTACAAAGTCACAAAACACACAGTCAGAGCTAATGATATGCTAACACTTGGAGGTAATGCTAGGGGGGGCAAGGTAACTTAAGTAGATAGAAAGCTAGTTAGCCAGAAACGCTTACTGTTTGCAACCAATGTTAAAGCAGTTTAATCCATTGCTCACATTTTTGCTTTCAATTTTTGGTTTGGATAGGCAGAAAAAAAGTTGCTTCAATGTGCAAGTATGACTTAAACTGCACAATGCTTCTGCTGGCAGAGAAATAGATATTTTGACAGCCCAACAATGCCTAATAGCATTTGCTAAGCTCTGATTGGTCACTTGTTGAAAAGGGGATGAGTTTACCAACCATTCAATTTCAAAATGTGCCTTTGACAATGCTCTGTGTAATCTTGTGCCTCTGAATGTGAAAGAGAGCAATTTGATTCTATCCATTTGTCGAGAAGGTAAAAAGCACTTTTCCCTCAACAAGGCATTGATCACCAAAGCACCACCATTCACAGTGATTATTCACCAACAAAGCAACAAGAAAATCGTTGGTGCATCTCTCTGACAGGAGTCTGAATACTGCACTGAATGAAAGAGGCTTTTACTTTGGCCAGTAAATATTCTACAGTGGTCACTTCTTGTTTTTCTAGCTTTTAAAAGTTTTAAGTGTGTTGCCATCTGATCCTGTCATGCCTCCAGCTTTAAATGTCCTCATGCAGCCTGCTCAATTTGCCAACTCCGTCCACAGTGCCTGTGTGTTTATGTGAGAGTTTAGTGTGTCCTGTCTCCCTCTCAGGACTGCTGTGTTCGTTCAGATTGCAGCATTGGACTCGCTACAGGACTTGTTTCAGGGAAAGTAATGACTCAGGCTGCTCAGGCATCTACTGCCTACGTCTTCTCCACTTTGCTCCATGTCTTTGCTCAATGTGTGTTTGTTAATATGTTCTTTGTATCTTTGTTTGTGGACAAGTCCCCATTACATTTTTCCCATGTCTGTTTCTCTCTATGTTCTTTCTGCACTTTGTTGAAAAGCTGTTTTCGAGTCTTTTTGGGGCAGGTTTAAGTCTTTATTTAGTTAGGATTAGTTGGAGGCAAACCAAGTCTTGAGTCCTTAATGCAAAGACCAATAAAAGTAGTATGTTATTATATAGTGTTTGATTTTTGGTTTGACTAAACGGGGACTAAGTTTCTTACTTGAAATACATATGGTTTGCTTCCAAAGTATTGAGATAAATATTAAAAAGTCGGGTCTTGATCCAAGTCTTATCTCCAGTTCTGGAAAAATCGCAAGAGACTGAGGCGATTTTTCCACAAGGACATGAATGCTGGGACTTCCTCCTCTCCTGCTGCTGTTTACTTCTGTCGGGGCTACTGGAGAGTGGTTAAACAAGAGAGAGAGAGAGAGAGAGAGAGAGAGAGAGCCCTCAGTGACATTGAACTGAGCAGAGGGAAAGGGATGGGCTTACTTCCCATGCGCTCGTAATCAGGGTTTTGTTTTAAAATTTTTCGACCAGAAACAAATTTTGATGTGGCTGCTAGGGTGGCAAGGCCTTTTTTCAGGGGTGGCATTTGCCACCCTGTGCCGCCCTTCTACATCCGCCCCTGATCCTGTGCCTTTTTTGGGGGGAATTGTAGCAACCTGGGTAGAATTTACCGTCTCATATTTAAAAACTTCAACACAAAAACATTTCTGAATGTCTGTCTGAAGTCATGCATTGTTAAGCTTGATGTATATGTAGCAAATTAACATATTTATGAATCTACTTCTTAAACTTAAAATAAGGAACCATCTTCCTACACCATTTTGGCACGTGGAGGAACAAACCTGCTGCCATGCCTAGTTACGGTTGCTAGGCTGTGATAGGATGATCTCTGATCAGGGGAAAGGTTTAGCAAATGGTCGTTTTAAAATGTGTCTGACTGATCTCTACTTAATCAGCCAAGACATTGATCACCTAAGCAGCACCACTCACAGTGATTGTTCACCAACAAAGCAACAAGTAGATGGTTAGTGCATCTCTTTGACAGCCGTCTGAATACTGCACTGACACAGTGGCCACAGTGATCACTACTTGAAAGCGGCTTTAAGTGTTCTTCCTTCCAATCCAAGCTGGCCTCAAGCCTTAAATGGCCTCATGCAGTCTGCCACGTTGTCATCTCTGTCTCCTGTCTCTCCCCCAGGACTGCTGTGTTGGTTCAGATTGTAGCCTTGGATGCTCTGCAGGGCTTCAGTACATGTTTCAGCAAAAATAATGACTCAGACTGCTCAGGCATCTACTGCCTACGTCTTCTCTACTTTGCTCCAACCTTTACACACTCGATCTGCGTTTGTAAATATGTGCTTGTACAAGACAGAACATTTAAGATTTACGTGCAGTGGCTGTGTTCCTGTTTGTATATAAATACTGTAAACAGTTTATAGCTTCTAGTTTATGACACCGATTTCATTTTAGAAAATGACGCCTGCATAAAATACCATGAGAGGGATCATTGGAAAAAAAATCTACATATTTACTCAGAGAAAAAAAAAGAGAAAGAGCAGCAGGGAGGCGGACAGATATCATCAGGATGAGCGCCTGAAGGGGAAATGGAACTCTTTGGTTAATGTCAGTAATCAAGGAGCAAATCTTCCAGGCATTGGCTGCTTTTCAAGAACAGCTCATTAGATGCCATTACTAAAGCCTCTCTGTCTCTCTTTTCCGTGGTTTGGGACCATTTTTCAGTCATCACAACTTAAGGGCTATTTATTGGAGATGATTCATTCGGGGCAACAATGCATGTCCTTATTGGTTTTGGATTAGCTGGCCAAACAAATAAGTGTCTCTTGAGCAATGAGGTCAGAAATGACAGAGGCAATAAAGATGATGATGTGCTCAGATAATGAGAATAAAGAAGATGCACACACCAGTTACCAAATAAAAACGATAATTTGATGCACATATCACTTCATGTTCACTCAGTACTCATTTTAAATCATTATTTATCTATAAAAAACAAGACCGATTGTAGAAAAAAAATAACTATCATATGTAATTGATTTAACTTATTGTGTTAATAATAACAATGTACTCAGAAAAGGACAAAACTATTAAGATACTTCTTCCTTTTGTGGCCTTCCTTTGATCGGTTGATATAGTTTTTAGTCCCTCTTTAAATTTTGTCTCTTCTTTTTCAGTTATTTTCAAATTAGATATTTCTTTGTGCAAAACTCAAGACAAGTTCACTAAATGTAAAAGAAAAAAAGAAAACTAAGCCTTAATTTAATCCACATAAATATATTTTTTCTAATATCCCAGGCATTGTGTTACTTACATTGAAGTTAGCATTCTTTCAAATCTTTTGTGTTATATAGCCAAATGCAGATGTAACTCCATCATTTTGCCCACGGCTAACTCAGAGGGAAAATGTGTTTTTGGATTAAATTTCTTCGTGTTTCTTCAAGCAAAAACACAAGCTTGATTACGCCTCTCTTGCTGTTTTTCCTTCTCCTTCTTTCTTCCTCCCTCCCTTCCTTCACCCCATCTCCTTCTCTCTCCTTCTACCTTGATAATTAGAGGGGTAATTGCCCAGCTCAAACGAATCTTAAAAGCTTGAGCTAATTACATTCTTCTCAACCAATCTTTATTCTCCTTTTTCTCATTTCTCTCCCAACTGCGCCACATCAGGTGCTCCTTTCTTATTGGAAGCAACCGCCTCAGTTAACATGACTTTTTCAAAATCCCAGGTGCTGAGCCGCACCTTCCTGTGTGTGCATGAGAAGACAAGCTGAAGAAAACAAAAACCTAGAAGTACACATTCTGTAATACATGCAGCTATTTCACACACATATGCAACATGCACTCACGTGGATAGACAGCTGCCTGTATTTACTCTTAAATGTGATGGATTTCCCTTTTAGAAGACACAATATCTCTCAATAGCGTCACACAAAGAGGCTTTCAAATTGATTTTTCTCCTCGCTTATCTTAAAGTGACATGGTAAGAGGCCAAGTGTATGCACAAGTGCTGGATTTTTGTTCTGCAGCAAAGGGTTTCATCACTGATTATTTCCTCCCTGGTTTGCCTACCTCAAGAGGACATTATTGAGTTAAGTGTATTACTATTCTGAAGATTGATTACGAAGCCTAAATGATAGGCTTTTACCCTAAGTAAAGGCTAAAATGAGAGCATGAAATTCAGACAACCATCTCACAAGCTGTCCCCATCCTACCATTTGCTAATGATAATATTGCAGATTTATGGAGCAGATTGTGTAATATGGTTGGTTATATCTACCCTTCCTCCTAAAACCTTCTTGCCATCTATTCCACTTTTACCTTGGTCCCTTCTGGCAGGTGGATGGGTAGCCAGTACAGGGATATGTTTCAACATTTCAGTGTTTGTGTGTGTGTGTTCCAAAAACATATAGGAGAAAATATTTGGTCACACTTTGTGAGAGTGAGGCATTCTAAGGTCTTCTATATGCTGATGTGTGTACTCGTGTGATACCCAGCAGCCACCAGAGTGTGTCTGTTGGTGTGGGTGTGTGTGTTGTTTTTCTTTCCATTCAGCTATCTATCACCTCAGCTCATTCATTTTCAGCTAACCCGGTCATTTGAGTCCTAGCGGGAGTCGCAGATCTCACTTAAGTGTATTCAGATACCCTCTGTGGCCCACAGCCTCTGTCATATCCAATGTGAAAGACCAGGTCGGCAAAATAGACTCTTCCTCTCTATCCTGTATCAATGTCTTGATACGGAAAGGAAAAAAAGCATGAGATAGGTATAGGCAATGTTTTTGTATACTGACCTTCAAGTGCTAAACATACACCGGGAAATAGCTCTGAGGGATCAGGCTTGACGAGAATATAAAATGAATTGGATACATTTTAATAATGCTGGGATCACTACAAGCAGGAATTGTACTGCATGATTGGATATTTTGTAATATACAGTTTCAGCATCAACTTTCTTGCAACTTGCCAGATATGTAAATTAGTAACATTTCCTCATTATGTTAATGGTGAGTGCAATCAGGGGGAGGTGGGGGGGCATTAAGCTTTCCTCAAAATGTATTTGCTGTTTAAATTAGTTAAATATAAATGTAATTTCTTGGAGACAGTGTTGAAGTTATGCATTCATCTTGATGTGTTTAGGCATTGTTGGATGCGATCCAGGTGCATAGGAGTGGTGTTAGAAAACGTTTGATTCATTTTATTATTGCAGTATTTAGTTTTTTGATGAGTGCATCCTCATAAACCTCTCTATCAATTTAGATAGTTAAAATGCAAAGATTTTTTTTGTTATTGGTATCTGCAATGTTGATTCCCTTGCTCTCTCTCCTCCCAATGAAGAATAGTAAATCTCATCCAAAATTCCTTCCTGTTTACCTTATCCCCTAGATGGTGGCAAATATTTGCAAACCCTGCACTGGTCTAGAGATAAAGAAAAGGTCAAATAAATACTGAGCAAGCAGACAGAGCAGGTATGGTTAGCGTAGTATACCTGCTACATGCACTCTTTTTTTCACCAAAATGATATCAATTCAATATGACTAGGATTTCAGTCATCTAAACATTTGAGCCCTGACTCCTTAAATGGCCATTTAGATTTAGATTCAGCCTCAAGTGGATGCTTAAGGAACTGCATTTTTTTTTCAAGGCTGGATGGAGGTTGCCACTTGCAATTAACTTGTTTAAAACAGACCTCGGCCAGACTCCTTGTCCATGTGAAAGCAGACAGTGAACTTTCACAAGCATTCAGCCACTGTTGGATGGAAGCCAAGTAGAAAATGGCTTGATTGGTGATGTGGTGCTAATCAGCTTGTTGCTGCTTAGCTGTTATGTAAACAGTGGACAGTGAAGGATTTGGCATTGTGAAGTGAAACATGTTGTTGATTGTCACTTGGGAGAAAGACCTTATCAAATATGGAAAGATGAATAAACACTTAAGATGTTTGCGCCTGTTTGTGCGTATGTGTGTGTGTATATGTGTGAGTTTGTGTGTAAGAGTGAGGGAGAGGGAGGCACGGAGACTGTGGCATGTTTGGAAATGTTCATCATATCTTCTTTTATATGTTTGCAGTAAAGTGTGTTGTTCAGTGTAAAAAGACACACTGAGAATCAAAGCAGTGACGCACTCAGGTCTCTGCTTTCCTTCACAGTTTGTCTAACACACTCCTGACACGCTGCACTAAACATCCTTTCCAGAAAATAAACAGTCAGTGCACTCAGCTGCTCCTTGTTATACAGTCTGATTCATGGTGACAAATACTGTGTGTCACACACATTGTTCACCTCCTTGATCACATTCAAGACCTGACACATAAGAGATGATGGACATGCATGTAAACCGTCAGTTTCAACCCTGCTGAAAAGTTTACAAGTTTTTAATTCTTCTCTTGAATAATGAAAATAAAGCCGGAGAATTTTAATGTGCTTCATCACAGCGTGATATTGAGATGATTTGATCAGGCCATGCTGGAGGCTATTTTATGAAGGAAAGTAATGAAACCCAATATATATAAATGATGCATGATTTTAACAAACAAAATAATTGCTTTCCAAGTTTTGGCTCTTTTTGCTTCTCAAAAAAAAGCTGAATATCTTAAATTATGACCTACCATGCCCAGAGAGTAAGATATGAAGTATTATAAAGCTCAGTTTCCCGTAAGGAAACAGGAACAGCATGAATCATATTAATGCATAGAGAGTTTTTGATTAGCAATGATACCTTGTAATTGGTTCAATTTAACGATGTGACCTCTTCTGGTTTTAACACGATGTAATTTAAAAAACTAGTATTTCTGCTGTTTTAAGATCAATCTTTAATGGTTTAAAAACTCAGGATGACAACTTAAGCTTGTGGGCTCAATGATGATCGAGTTGATTTAACAATAAAGTATTTACTTTATATGTTGACTTAGTGACTAGTCTGTGAATTGGTCGCCTCATCTTGTACCTTTTAAAACCAAAGAATTTGTAAATAAGCTCTTATAAAGGGTTTGTAGACAGAACCATCAGAAATATTTTTGGAATATTAAACTCCAATAATATAATATCTTCTGACAGTTTTCTTTTAAAAGAAAATCAGGACCGTGACAAAAGCACATTATGCTTGGGGGTACAAACGTGGCAGGACTCTTTAAAATACAAATTATGTAGTGGTGATGCTGATTTCTAAACGATCACTGACAGAGTGACGCATTTCTGTCCTAGAATTGTTACATTCATATATTCAATAAGCTTAGTAACTTATTTATTAAACTGTGTAATAGTGAGATTTCTCTTGATTATATAGGGTTTATGTGAAGCACACACTCTTAATGGTAGTAGTTAAAATGCATTATCTCTATCAGTAGCTGGATGATACTGGTTCCACGGGGGGTTTGGGCACTCATTCTGGGCCAGGAAAAAGCAATGTTCTGTGACAAAATACAACTTTGGTGCAGAATGACTCATTATGTATTTTCTCCATTATCTCCTGTAGTGAAGAGGCCCACTCACCATGGGACCAATGTACAGTATAATGTACTGTGATGTCTGTTTTTCGTCCCCTGAAAATGTAACCACATCTGAGTCAAAGAAAGATTGCTACATTTAAAAGTTTGAGTGTTTGCTGAAGGCATTTGGGTTTTCAAGATGGATTTAAGGGATAGTTTAAGGGCTGTAGTGGAACCTTTTTTTCCTTTTTCTATTTTTTTCTGGCATGTAAACACAATAGTATAATGACAGATCTTGCATTAAAATCATATAGCCTACTGTACCATCGTATATGTCCAGTAGGCTGTTTTGTATAGCACCACATCAGAAAAATGACATTAAGTATCAAATGTTAAAATATTTTTCTAGGTAAAAGGATACAGGTAAATAAGAAATGTTCTCAGCTTTTATTTTGCAGTTTGTCTTTTCCCAGTCAGCTGTGTCCAACTTAATGTCAATGTCTAGCGTTATTGATTCAATGTGAACCAATGCAGTGTCACAGAATGCCTCTTAAAATGATTCAGCTGCTCAGTAGTCTCTGATAGAGGACCACACCTATATATTTTAACATAACTAAAACAATCCAATTTAATTACATGTTTATTCTGAAAATTAACTTGATGGCCATGTGAAAAAAATAAACCAAAACAACATAAGTGGAAACATCTGGTTAGCTAATCTTTAAGATGTGTGGTGCAAAATGGATTGATTTTTTGTAACCCTAACCCAGAGGAGACTGATTCTGGAGTGAGCAGAAAAAGAAGGGAGCACAACCACAACTCCCTATAGTTTGGATTTTCATGGAGAGTCTGTCATTTGCAAATAAATGCTTAATGATTTTATGAGGTCGTGTAAACTCTGGCGTATTAGCAAATACTTTTTTGTCAAATCATACCCAATCATCAATGAGTCCATAGCTCAACTTGTCATTGTGAGTTTTTAATACATTTGATGATACATTTGTTCCAGTGTTTTAACAGTCTTCAAAAAGCAGCATGTCACTGCACTTGAAGTATTTTGTGACCTAAAGTAAACGTCAGAAATTACTTTGTGTGGTCCTCTGACTTCATTTACCTGCTGCCACTTTTATCGATGTGTATTTACCTCAGTTTGTTGTTCCCTACATCACCCAGAATGACTTTGTACACCCCTAGTGAATGGTCCTGAAATTATAGTGCTGTTTACCCTCACATTTATAACTTACAGCTGTGTAGAGGAAAACTTTTGTAGAAAAAGTCCTTTACCTGAAGTGAGAGTTTTCTTGGGGAAAATAGAGTGATGTATATCTCCCTGTGTGATTACTGAATGACAGTAAATCTTAAGAGTACACAGTGTATACTCTGATGCACACCTGACTGACAGCTGTGTGTAAGAGAATGAAGTAATCTTGAACTTACTGCCCAAAAATGTTGCTTTATTTAAAAAAAGTCATACTTTGCTGCTTTATATACAAATAAAGGGTAAAAACAAAACCCGCCACTTGCATGATGCTGATAAACACATAAATGTCTTTTTTTTATTGACCCAGTATTGAAGTCTTGTGGCCAGTTCAAAGTATTTCAGCGGTAAATGGTAAAGGACATTTTTTAGTTGAGTGTATTTACACCCTCAACTACATTCTTTTTGCTACGCCTGCAGTGATTCCCACACATAGTCTATACCTGTCCGGCCTGCCTAGGTTAATTAACAGCCACTGATTTGCTTCTTTTTTTTCTGAATAAGATTGAAAAACTAGTGGATAATTTCTTCTGACTTTCTGTAGGAAACACTGATCTGACTCATTTAAATAAGTGAGTGAGAACTAAATCATTTCTTCTGGGGTGTTTTCAGATGTAACGGTCTCATTAAGTGAAGAGAAATATGTTGTTTGAGGGAAAATGGGAAATCAATGAATGATTAAATTTGAGTTGTGACAAAGAGAAAAGGAAAAGCATTGAAATGATTAATGGTATAGGAAAATAAATGAATGCCTTGTGCAAACAAATTAAATGTTTAAACTCATTTTTTAAATCAAATTGTACTCCCCTTCTAGTTTAAGAGCTTGAAAAGACAAGATTCAAGCTATCTACATCACATCCATATCCTGCTCTATGGATCTGTGCGCTCAGAAATGGTGGATGTTTTTTTTCAACAATAATACTCAAGGACATACTGATAACAAATTCTTTACCCAAGAGGCATCTTTTTTTTTCAAGTGAATGCTGGTGGAAAGCTTGGTTGTGTTTTGGTTTAATTCATATTGTTCTAGGGACAAATATGGTTGTTGAAATGAGGAATTGTCCCTATGTGAGGCCCTCTTAATAATAGCTCAATAGTTCATTGAGAAAAAAGTGCTTTTCACTGAGTCCGTAGTGTTGTGCTGCCCAGTGCCGTATAAAGTGTGCTCTTGTGTCCTTGTTTGTCCAGGGGTTGAAGGACAGACAAGTGATGACCTCACTCACCACAGTGCAACACTTTTCAGCTTGTATTGATCCAGTAGTGTGATTGTGTGTCCGTTTGTGTCCGTGTGTGTGTGTGTGTGTGTGTGTGTGTGTGTGTGTGTGTGTGTGTGTGTGTGTGTGTGTGTGTGTGTGTGTGACAAGGACAAGGACAGAGACAGCTTTGTTATCATGCACTCCCTTTCTGTTCATGCCCCATGGTCTCTTCCGCTTTGTGTTTATGAATTAATTAGGATTATCTCTACATGTGGCTTCAGTAAACATATCTGTTCCTCTAAAAAAACAACAACAATGAACTTCAGCTTAGATTGCATCACAGTATTTGGAATTCAGCCTTTTGTTGCTGTGTCGCTACATCTGCTCCAATTGACAAAGTAACACTGAGGCAGCAATAATTGGCTATCACTATGTCGGGATTACTAATGTAATAATCTTTGATAGACTCAGAGCATTATGCACTATCTGTTATTACATGGCTTCTCTGGCTTAGAGTCAAACAGATAATCTAGTTGAAAGCGCTATTTTCTCTACCCCCTCTATTCATTGAGTTAGCTCTGTGTATGTGTGTGTTCACGTGTGTGTGCGCGCGTGTGTGTGTGTGCCCATATTTCGCTTCAGGGATGTGTCTACCTTTACAATAAATTCACTCTTAATCTAAGAATAACCTTCACATTTGCACTTCTCAGAGCTTCTAAGTCCCCTTCATGAGATAACACTAACACTTAAGTCACCCATGAAAGGACAGTCAAAGTCAAATGTGACTATGGATGCAACATTAGTGATTTTGAGGGCATGATTATTGTCTGAGAAATAATCACAGTTTCACAATTATCATGATTATTATGCATTAATTAATGTCATAACATTTCTAATGTATAAAATCCAAATGGACAATATTTAGAATATTGAATGTGTGATTTATGGCTGCCTTATGAAAAAAATACAAGAAACAGCGATCAAATAATACACTGCAGAATAATCAAGATCACTAATAAGTAAAGACTGATACAATAATAAAATGAACTTTTGATTGGTTCATTTATCTGCTACTAAATTAAACTTTACGATCCTTCACTCAGAGGATGTGACAGACATTTACAACTCAGCTCCGCTAGTGACCATTCTGCAGACCGCTCAGAGACAGCCTCTGTCTTTACTTTTGTCTCCTGTTTGGTGTGTCAGGTGTTTAGCTACTCCTCTACCTCCCTCAGTGACATTTGTAAACATGAGGCTTAGTGATATGAAAATATATATCCACACAATAGAAACTAAAGGATAAGCTGCCGTTGCTGGTGCCCATTAGCCGGCACAGAACAGCCTGAGAAACTGAAGCTGCCTGCTGGTTGGCAGACTGTTTCGAAGGAAGCATAGCACAAAGTAGAGGAACCCCCCCTATCTGAAAACTAGCTCTTCACCTATCAGTTGCTCTTCATACCCTGAAACATGTCAGGCCGGCATTGCGACCAACTCACAGCTAACGGTGGCTTTGCTGTCCATCTTTTAATACAGTCTATAACCACAACGTCTTTATTAATTGGGTTTCAACAAGCACATGAGGAGAAGTTTGCAGATTTACTTCCTAAACATGAAAGTAATGCTGCACTTCACTCCTTAGGATATGAAAATTATCATGTGTCTGAAAGGGATGATCTTATGGAGGGGACGCTTTGCAGCGAGAGAAATATGAAAGCAAACTAATTGAAAGTCTGAGTTTGAGAGGATCAAGACTGGTTCCCTCACCTTTCCAGATAATCTAAGCCAAACGTTTGTACAGACAAAAGTCTCAGACCAGATTTTCCTTCTGATTGTTATAGACGAGATGAACCGAGGTAAACCCTTAACAATTTTGTCGTCTGAGCCAGGCTTTAGAAAAAAGGGTCACCACCCCTGTATTCAGACCCCTTGGATTCACTTCATTTCTTAGATGCTTTTCTCCACTGTGCTCTTTGAAAGACTCGCAGATTGGCGAAATGACTCACTGTAATTAGAGTGTGGCTTTCAATGAAAACACAAGTTAAAAGGACAAATTTACCCACAGTTATTTTTCAGGCTGCAGCCTCTAAATCTGTTCACATTCAGACATAACAAACAAGAGTTTCATTCTGCTGTGATAAAGTGTCTGAGGCTGCAGCTTAGATTTTAAACTATCCTCACTCAAACATTATACTCTGAGCAATCCAAAAACTCAATTAAAATGTGATATGTGATAAGTTATTTATCACCTTTCCAGGTATATTCTATTACTTTTTTGATTCAGTTAGAGGCAGCAGTATGTATGACTGTGTTTTTCTCAGTCACTGGTGTTTCTGGAGTTAGACTAAATGCACCAATAAGTATTCAAGATGGATTAAAAGATGGGTTGAAAGAATCATTCCAGCCAGATGTTTCGAGGGTGTGCGTGGGTCTGTCTCTGTGAGAAGCATACACAAGCTTTACTCCTCCCACATCATTGCTGTGACTAAAAGTATGACACGAATATTTTGATCAAGCCAGGGAAGATGATTGTGCAAATATTAAAAGACAAATTAGTATCCTATATTCTTCATGTTCGTTGGTGTGTCTGCCCTGCTCTGTAGTTGGAGAAGTAAGATGTGATGATGATAGAGTAGAACCCGTAAATGAGGCTGCTATCAAGGTGGTGAGAAGGATGAGGAGAGGAGAGAGAGAAAAGGATATGTTGATGAAGAAGATTAACTCCACTTCTTTTTCTGATGTTTTTCAGCTCTCCTAAAGTACAGATATCCTTCATGTGTGTGGATGCCATTAAAGAAAGAGACAAAACTTAACAAGTAACAGTAGGGTCTTTTTTTTCAACAGAAGAAGAGACAATGGGTTTTCTGGCAGGGAATGATGAGTCACTGAGAGAGAGCAAACATTTCACCCCTCCAAGACCTCTGTAGTAAACTATGAAATAATATCAAGACAATGAGACCCACAGCGATAAAAAGTGACCCTTTTTCAACACTTGGGTCCTGGAGGAGAATTATTATAGACAAGAAAAACTCAAAAAAAGAACTGTGACCACCAACATGATTTTTTCCCTTTCAGAGCACCCTGTGAAACCCCATGCTGAGAAAAACAAGACAAAGACAGAACAATGAAATCACATTTCAGCTCCTTATGAAAGAGAAGAAAATACAGTTTAACAAGCACAAAGACAACCTGAATACCTGGAAGATGCAGTGATTTGACCGAGGGTGAAAGAGAGGTAGAAACAACAATGTAGCAACCAAAAAAAAGTGAATGAAGAAGATCAGAAGGTTATGTGAAAGCTAATGACAGAGGTTCAACTGGACGTTCAGCTCAAAGGAATTCTTGAAGGAGAATGTGGAGTTCTTGTAAATGTCTCTGGGACAACGCTGTCAATATGATCAAAGGCTGTGATTATCCGCTCCAGGAAGAGATGAGTAAGGAGGTTTCATCACAAAACAGGATGAATAAATGAATGTCCTCGGTGCGGAAGTCAAAGACCTCAAAGTTCAGCAGCAAAACAGAGCCAGCCCTAACTATGAGCTTTATCAAAAAGGAACGTTTTAAGCCTGCTCTTAAAAGTACAGAGGGTGTCTGCCTACCTGAACCTGACTGGTAGATACCTCCAAAGAAGAGGGGCCTGATAACTGAAGGCTCTACCTCCCATAGCACATTTAGAGACTGAAGGTACCACAAACAAGCCTGCATTCTGGGAGCGTTAAGGTCTTTTAGCTCTTTAAGATAAGATTGTGTTTGACCATTAAGAGCTTTGTGAGTGACATCCCTGAGACTATATCCAGATGTTATATACAGTCTATGTTCTGTTGGATTTTTTCCCCCCATTGCCAATAGGTCTACAAATGATTGATTTCAGTTTCATCAAACTAGCCTATGGAGAGCATTTCCAACCACAATAATTATGATGTTTATAGAGACCAGCATACATGTAGTACGACAAAATCTTCATTAATCTAAGAATTATGTAGTTTAGATTAAATGTATCATTACATACTCCAATACCAATTTGTAACCCTTCATTTATGATTTATCCACTTGCGTGCTTCAGAAACAGCCCTTTGGAAATGTCCTGTCTGATCAGTTTAATCTAATCTATGATCAACTGAGGAAATGGCTTCATATCTGACCAAAACAGCACAATTACTAATCAATGAATCTCTCTTATCACTGTGACCTACCTTCTTCCATCTGCCTGTGGGATTTGTCCATATTGTTCTCTGTGTTTATACATCACATTCACTCCCAAGTCAGAGGCTGTAATTGTGTTTTTAAATTGCTCTGCAAGCTGTTTCACTTTCCAAGGCAAGAACAGTTTTCTCACACATCTTAATAGTCATCGATTGGTTGTTATTGCTCAGAGTTTTGAGTTCGCTGTGCCCACATCGTCCTGTCTGGGCTGGAGAAAATCCATGGTAAAATTATGAGCGTAGAATTTGCATTTGGCACTGTGAACCTTTGGTGCTGGCGTCGAGAGTGGCGCCAGCTTGTCAGTGCTAGGTAGATTACTTAAAATAACATCCGAGTGTGAAACCACAGTGTTCCTGTGTTAATCGCTGTTCTTAAACCGTTAAGAAGTTGTGTGGTGCTCACTAATGAGATCTAATTGTAGAACGTGAGTATGTTGTATTTGTGACTGTGGAGCAGCTTTTGATTCCATTCGTTTAGAGGTTTATCGTAAATATTCTACTTTTACTCAACATTCATTTCGTTACTCACATTTAGCTTCAATGATAGCTCAGCAGTTTTGTTTCAATTTTGGCCAATGATGAATTAGGGGTTGATTGATTTTCTTAGGGCCATGCTGCTGGTTGTTTTGAGGGGAGGTGCCGGGTTTTGTAAAGCCCGATTTTGGAATTTAAAGCAGTTTAAACCTTTACTTAACTCTATCACTGCCTGCATCTTCATGACTCTATGTGAGTGTCTGGTTACTGCTGTCTGTTTGTGTGTCTCTGTGGCTGACAGAAACAGAAAGCCTTCTTTAATCTATTGACTGTATGACTCATCTGACATGGGAATTGAGTGACCTTTGAAAATCTTGTTTCACTGTATTAGATTGTTGTAAGTGAATTACTGGCATTTAATGACCTTGTTATGAACTGACACATAGTGGACAACACTGATTGAACGGACAAAATACAATTGACAAAAAGAGCATAGGAAACCAATTTTAAACAGATAATATTAAGAAGCTTTACTTTCAATAATTAAAGGTACTTGTTGGAGTGTTATTTATCTGTGTGTACCCTCAAATCTTTGATTCCTGCGGTATATTGTATTTTGGGCGGTTGTAAAATATGTGTCAAGGTTTTTTTTATTTGTTTTTAATCTGAAAATGTTGTTACTAAATCCTGCCTACATGTTGTTGTGTATGAGCTCATTTTACCCTCTTAATGCAGTCAAGAATGTCTTCTATAATAACTGCACTCAATGCAGTTGGCTGTCGCATAGTGTGATTTTAGGATTCAGAGTTGTATGTGGATGAAAGTTATTGCCAATAACCTTGCTAACCTTAAAGAGATTACTACTGTTTGTGATTCAAAAGCCTTAAATACTTCCCTCTCCACACCAGTCGGGTTTGATTGAACATTTGATTACAGCAAAATTGTCTGGAAACCTCTCAGTTATAAAGAGGCATTTCAATGGACACAGACCAAAATGCATCTGGATGGTACAGCTGTCAAAACATGCAGCTTATGATAAGTTGACAGTCTACAGATACCTAGTTCAACACAGTACACTTATTTATTTTATAACATTTAACATGTATGTAATGTAAACTCTAGTCCACTTTGTCTAATACTGATGCAGTGGAGGATTCAGGATGTTTAACATCAGCAGTAGCCATCTTGGTTGTTTTAATAAATGCCTCATCAGCGCACCTCAGATATCGACACCATATTTGATAATTGTTGTGAGGGAGCATGAACCAGGTGGGATTTCAATCTGTCTGAACAAGAGTGGCTGAAGAAAATGTCTAGAGAAAACAAACCATGTGCTTATTTGTCTATTTCCCAGCCTAGCTTTGTCAGCTTTCCAATCATCTGTGCATTTTATTATTTTTGCTTATCCAAGACTAGGTTGCTCTTTTAGCAGGCAAAGCAGGTTACTGGACAATCCCTATAGGTGTTCCTAGGCCAGGTGAGATATTGAATCCCTTCAGTGTGGTCTGGGTTTATCCTGATTTCTCCAACTAGTTGTGCATGCTGTAAAAACCTCCACAATAGTGAACTACTCAAAGGAGTAACGGCCCATAAGCCTAGCTCTTTGAACATTTTTTATCAGATTCATTAGGAGGTATAAAAAGAACAATAAATGGAGTCTTCCTGCTCTAATATAACATGTAATGTAACATTAGCTCTAGCATTCATGGCTTACTTTTACCTTTTTTATTAAACCACTACAGTCCACTACTGTATTACTTCTGAGGCCAATTGTCATTAATTGCCTTCTATATGAATGACAAATCCACCATGTATCAGTATATTAATTAATATTTGATAGCTAAAGAAGGGTCAATTATACTAAACTCATATTTATTAGGTGACCTAAAAATACATCACACCACTTTTAGCCTATAAAGTGGAGCGCCATTTGTCAAAAAGAGATAATTCTTGGAGTCAAATACATTACCATGGGTCAATTCAAGGCAGCAAGTTCTTCTTCACCTAAATCATGTCCACGTACTATACTTCTCTTGACCTCTTTCAGTTATATTGACCTTCTCTGGCCATGGCTTGCATCATTTAATCTCTCTGATTACGTAACCTGTGCACCACTGTGGGCTAGAGATTATAATCCAGTACTGACACATGTCATGAGCGAGGCATGTTTGACTGGGCCGCTTACGCTGTCGCTACGCTCACTGGAGAGAAATCAAGGAGAGGATTTGTATGTGAGATTAGTGCTGTGCTGGTGTTTATTTTGTTTCATTGTGTTTGGTTTTGTTTCTTGGATTTCAAAGCTCTCAGAATCACACTGTACACTCACGTTGCAGGAATTTGTTGTTGTTGTTGTTTTTTTTTTTAATGGAGTGACATATTGTGCATTGCTTAAGTGCATACTGTACTGACATATGGCACAAGGACGAAGTGTACTGCTATAGTAGAAGATATAGAGAGATATCCATAAGTGTGTGTGTTTATCATTTCCCTGAGTGGATTGTTGGAGTGCCAGGAGCCGCAGCTTGGTGAGGTCAATTAGTGCACTTGGGTTGTTCAGTGTCAGACCACTGAACTCTGATTACGCACCAAGGTTTCTGTAATTTCAAATATCTAGCTGTCTGTTGCATTTTATTAACACACCAGAGTTGCTGTGCGATAGCGTGTTGAATATTTGATAGATACTTCACTCTGCTGGCTTTGCTAATCAAGAATGTTTGAGAGAAACACGGGCACATTATCCCAGCTGTTTATGCAAATAGGAGCTACATGTTGCTTCTCTGTGGTGATTTCAGATGATTTTCTTCCTGCTCTGCCTGCAAACTAAAGTTTCAAGATTTGTTGAAAATGGGATTTAAAAGAATTTCACACAATGATTTTGCAAGTTTTGTATTTCACATTAGTTTTGAAGCCTTCAACAGTTTTTAGGTGATTAACAAACTTTCAGCAGTAGCTTTTACTGGTGGAGACTCCACACTTCTCTGAAGAGGTCTGAAGAATTCCTAATGTAATCATGTATAAATGTATCTATTTTTAGGGCACTTGCAGTCTAGGGTTGTTTTAACAACTGTGTTTACTTGAATGCGGGCTACTGACCTGAAAAAAATGTGAATATAAGGACCTTATTCACTGTATTCTCATCACACTTTGGTATTTGTTTGGGCAGCTGTGGATCAGAAGTGGGAGGGGTCATTCTCTAATCAGAAGGTTGGCGGTTCAGTCTCCAGCTCAAGTGTCCTTGAGCAACACACTGACCCGCAGATTGCCCCTGAAGGCATAGCCCTCAGTGTGTGAATGTGTTAAGTTAGATCCTGATGGACAGATTGGCACTCTGCTTAGTAGCCTCTGCCATCAATGTGTGTGAGTGTGTGTGAAAGGGCAAAATTTGACACGTAGTGTAAAGTGCTCTGAGGGGTCTAGAAAAGCGCTATGCTAAATCCAGAGATTTTTTTCTCAGACACTGCGGGTATTTTAAAAAAAATTCCAGATATCCAAGCTTCGCTCAAAATGGAAACGTTGTTCAGTTTTATAATAAAAAGAAGCGTGGGGTTCTCAAACTTGGCTTGAAGTGATGTGTAGCTTGTGGGCTAAAGAATGCTATCATGAGAGCCGTAATCGTTTGTTGTGCCACATTATTGAAAGCCTAGAAGGGGCTCCTTATGCATTATGCACAAAAACGTTTTTCTTTTTTAAATTAAACATTAAAATTCCCTAAAAGTATTTTGAAATGTAAAATCATTAGTTAAAGTTTCTAAAGGGTATGATTTATTGCTGTTAAAAGGTCAGTAAGCTTAATAAAAATTTGAGTAATCCTTATCCTTGTGAAAATAATTTTTAAAAACAATTCACTGTTTTAGAAATCATGTCAAACACTAAGGTCTCACAGGCTCTTTGGGACTGACTCCTGTGATGGGAATAAAGATTTCAAGAATGCTTTCCCTTTTCCGTAATGTGTTCCTCCACTCGTGTCCTCACTGTCAATTGAGTCCTAAAGCGAAAGGCGGACAAATGTACAGTCATTAGTAAGTCCATTAAACCCTTAATTATGCGTTTCTTCACGAGGTGTACATTCCAGACAGCTCGCGTTCTTACCTCACATTCATTTGCTTGTTTTTGACCTCCTCTCCCTCACTTTCCAGTTTCCTTTTTTCTGCTAATTAATGTAGTGAGTCGCTGTTAGGAATTATTAATTGGCCATGTCTGCTTTTTCGGGTGTCATGCATTTGGTAAGTTGTATAATTTTCAGTGATTATTATTGTGCACTTAGCGGATAGCTTTGGAAAAAAGAGGAGGTTAATGCTTGGTTATGTAAAGGCTATTTACAACGTGATCTCATGCCAAACTAAGTTTTGAGAAACTTTATGTCAGCAAAAGTGTTTTCATAAAAAATCTGCTCTTGCAAAAATACCTCCGCAAATGCCTAACTATTGCTTTTCATACTTGTGTTTTGAAACTCAGAAAAACCTGGTGAAGGAAAAGTCCAGAGAGACTTGAATTATAAGAACACACACATTGAACTAATAGCCGTTTAACCAAGATCATAACCTGCCACTAGTGCTGGACGATAAATAGAAAATGTGGGGAAAATCAGGATTTTCAAAAATGGAAATTGAGATTTTCTCTTTAACTTACTCTACCGGGGGGCGCTGGCTGGTGGTGCAGTGGTTAGTGCGCGCGCCCCATGGATGGAGGCCATAGTCCTCAAAGGCAGGCGGCCCAGGTTCAAATCCAGCCTGTGGCTCTTTTCCCGCATGTCATTCCCTACTCTCTCTCCCTGATTTCCAGCTCTATCCACTGTCCTATCTCTCCATTAAAGGCACAAGAAGCCCGTTAAAATCGTTAACATTTTTATCCCCCTATGATCCCCAAGTTCACATCCTCCCCCTAGTTCACTCGGGGCCCAATTTCAAATGCATTTCTTAGAAATCAGGTTACTTTTGTAAAAGTCTTGTTTTCCTTCAGTGATGCTGTAAGTGTGTTACTTTATGCTTAGTCAGCTGGGTTTCTCTGGCCATGCTCTTATCTGTACCACTGGCTGTTTCCTTCTCCAGCTTCTTAACTCTGTTCCATGAGCCAAAACCATGATGTCAAAATACAGACCAAAACACCCACACAAATATAACACACATACAGTACTCAGTCCAAGTATTCACATGAAGTTTGTTTTTGTGATGTATTTCAGACTGTTGTCAAGCTGTAGTGCTGCTTGTGTGCAGAGCGACTGTGCTCTCTTACGCTGTTGGCTTTGTTTTATTTCCCTGTAGGACAAATTACTTCCTAGAACTCACAAATTGCTTACAGGGATTAAAGGAAATATAGTTTGGATTTAGAGAGGCTTTTGATTCACGATGACACAAAACAAATACAAACACACTTGCTCATTAACACACTTACGATAGTAGAACAACTCAGAATATCTGATGTCTGGTAATACTGGCCTAATAAATACAGAACGAGGTTAGTAAACATGAGGGTTGGGGAAATTAGTCAGTTTGCAAAAAATATCTGAAAGATAACCGTGTTGAAGGCAAAGAAAGGCAACTGTCAAACCAATGGCTTTTTCATTATAAACCCCTATCATAGCTCACAGACTTCCTGGTCAACATGGACTAACTATCGATCCCTCAGAGTTCTTCTTTACATCAGCCGCAGGATACCCCACTGGTTTGGATGTGCTGTACTTCTTGTTTTACTTCCATATAAGATGAATTGATCCGTCTGCTTACGGTTTGTGCTCCATGAAATGCAACCTTTCTGTGTTCCCAGATCTTCACAATTGCGCTGAGAAAACATTGTCATAGTAACTGCTGCTACTACAATGATAAGACCCAAAACAAGGAACAGATTTTTCTCTTGCAGTGTTTAATTTTTCAAGGAAGGACAGTCTTAATTTTCCCATCTCCTGTGAAGTAAAGCATATCAAGATGTCAGAGATTGTTCTCTGATCGCAGTATGAATTTGTGGTGCTTTATGTCACGTGGAGCTTTGATTTTCATACAGCATTAAGGGGGACAATAAAGCCCATACGGCGGATGAATGCCACCCTTTTAAAATGATGACTTGGCTGCTGGTAAATCAAACACCCACCATCAACTGCTGCCAAATGGTCCATCGCCTCTCATTGAGTCATTGTGTGCAGGCTGGAATTTGCTGAATATGGTTTTCTTCAGGCTTTATATCATTATGTCCACATTGGTGTGACCACAGGCACATAGAGAAGATGAGAATGTGTGCCTCTACTCTGTTTCCAATGCTTTTCATTGATGTTATCCCTTATATTTGATCAAAAAGTCTCATACTGCTGATGGAAAATACTGAAACTGACAAACAAAATGCTCACTTTATACACCAAAAGCTGCACCATACATTATGTATAAGTGCGCAGCTCCTTTTCATAAGCTCCCTTCTCAGAAAAACGAAAGCTCATTAAATTGCCCAAAGCTATTTTTCACATTATCCACTCAAATGTTTGAATGCATTTGAACTCCAGAACCACATACAGTATATTTATATTGTAACCTCCACACAGTCTATTTACTAACCTGTCTGTCAAAGTCAGAAGACTTCTATCCACTGGCCAAACCAAACACTTGAGTTTCATTTGGCCAAGAGGTAGAATCCAAACCATCTGAAGTGACGTGGTTGAGACGACCTTCTTTGCCCTTCACAATCCACTTTAGATTAGACCGATACATTTCTTACACAAAAGTCCTGCCTGAGGCAGCTCTGAGCCAAAGCTCAAATGCTGCATTAAAACCTGACAAAATCCTTTATGGCCTTACATGGAGCTAAATACTGAAGAAGGCAGAATGACTGACTGATGTTGAGGGGTAACTGGTGAAATACTGAAATACTCTCTAAACAATATAACACATTGTACATTGATTTTCACTTTTAAGACTATGGGTCGACATGGAACCAATGTAGTTCTGAATGAACTCGATGCACTACCTAACAGTACTAAATTAGAGAAGACAAATGGTTGTTTTTAACCACAGTTGATTGTTTTAAAACATACACATCACTGCTTGAAGTATGATTTAGAGTATTGTCAGTATCTTTATCCATTGTGCTTTTCAATGTCAAATCCTGTGTTTTTAAAAAATAGTGAAATGCTTGTGACTATGTAAAGGGAAAACTTGATCTTGTTAAAAAAAGCTGTCTCAAAATAAACATATTTAATGATGGGTAAATAATCTGTCTGGCGGGGAATCATGAAAGTTCTCTCTGGGCCCGATGTAAACGTAGTCAAGACTAACAGGTGAAACAGATCTGAGGAAGATAATATGTTACGATGTATCTAAGTTTAATTTACATGACGTTTTTAATCAAAGCAGCACCTACAGCAACAGAACGGCAGCTTTCAGTAGCAATTCCTGCTTCCTGATGCAGCGACTTTGACGTAACAACCGGTGTTTCCTTGGCAACGAAATACATTTTGTGTCTGTCATGGCGGCTCTATTAGGTTTAGTCAATATTTAATCAATTTAGATATTTTAATGAAACATTCTAACACATTTCTACATATTATACATTTAAGTTGACCCAGTTTTAAGTTTTGCATTTTTTGAGATGACTCAAACTTCTTGAAAGTTTGAACATTTTATTTACATTTTAACCTTTATTTGCATATTTCATAATTTAAGCAATACAGCTTCCATAGTTGTGTTCATATTCAGTGATAAAAGAAGAAAAATAGTTTCTACCTAACTTAATAAATGTGCAGTTTATATTTTATAGGGTCCATGTTGGAATGACTGTAATCCATTTTTGCACCCACAATTTTTTCTTTTTTGTCTTTCATAAAAACACTAAATTGATTATTTTTTTACCATAGGATTGACCCTCTGTTTTATTTGGTTCTCATAGAAATATTTATTTGTTTCATTTTTTTACTTCTTCTCATGGGTTGGATTGTCATATTTTGACATGAGTGGGCTGCATTCAGCAAAACACTGATCTTTTTTAAGGTTTCTTCTATCCCCAGCCATTCTTCCCAGATGCCATCACATCTGTCATTCGCAGACTCCCACAGAAAACGCTTTGTTTTGAAGAGCTATTGGAACATTTTGAAGGAGCTACTAATATTCTTCATAGAGAGCTATTTTCTGGCCTTGCAACAGCATTTTGTAATTTTAACATTCAGCTTGAACCGAATTCTGCTGAATGGCCACTAATGCTCAAGAGTGGGTGTCACATTAACATTTGTATTTACATATAATTTGAGCATTTTGCTCACGTTCCACAGCAACACAGAATGAGAGGAGGAGGCATTTTAAACAGGACAAAGTGGCTTGTATAGCAGAGAGGTTTCTGAATCAAAAACAACATTTACCATGCAATATTTTCCTGAGTAATTTGTCATCAAAAGAACACATTTTTTAGAGCCTATGTGGCTTGGTTATATATTGAAATAGACACATGCTTTCAGTTTTTAACCCACAAAAATAATTTATCTGCCATATTGCAGCTGAACATTTGTATACTTTTGTATTCCAATATCAAAATACTAACATGATATGTTACAATGAAAACAAAGGGCTTTACATTTAGGATAAACATATTAACTGTTGAACAGAAGGTTGAACTAGTGCTGCAGACTTGATGTGAAAATGAATTAAAATGACAGTATGTCAGATTATAAATTCCTTATTTGGTGTTATTTTTAAGACATGTACGTCACCAGAATTATTCAAATTTTCTACAGTGCTACAAAAAAAATCACTTTGAAACATTTAAATACATTATAGAACTTAAATCAAACATTTCTTAAGGAAAACCAATGAGTTAAAAAGGGTACTATTGAAAGTTCACAACAACAAATAAAAACAGGTTCAACATTGAGCTGTTTTGTGTTGATCACAGGTCAATACCAGATTAAACTTTGCCTCAGAATCCAGCTTCTCCTATCTGTCTTGTCTAAATGTAGACGTCCCTGGACTCTAGCTCTTTAATGACCAGGCTTTTCCCACAAATCTTCAGTCACAAATCACTGAAATCGTTCTACCACAGCTTTACTGAGTCATCACGTTTTTGCAGGCCTTGTACCGCTTATCAGCCCAAAAACCTGTGTTCGTTCCTGAAAGCCCGCTAATCTCCTCGAGTGATTACATTGACCCAGGCCATTGATTACACACCATGTAGGCTAGAATGTCAATGGAACAGAGGCGTAGACCAAATTTTGCATCCTGGCAATGCTCTCATTCCCCTCTGCTCAAATAGCTCAATTTATCCCCTTCCCTGCATTCTGCTGAGCAGATAATAGGCTCTGACTGTTTCTTCAGCTTCTCAAAGCAGAGCTGGACATGTTTTTATTTCATGTTAGGTCCAAATCCAGTTTTTAAATTTTCTCACAGTGTGAATGTGGGGAGGGAGGGCCAGTTTTCCTTTTTCCTGCATTCTTTTTTTGCTTGAGTGACAAAGCAATTCTTCAGGAACAGATCTTTTTTTTTGCTGCATTACTGTGCTGATAATTTCCCTCATTTTATGTTATTTTATGGCTGTCACAACAGCTGTCGAGAGGTTGAGCATCACAGAGCCTGGCTGTACTCGACAGGGCGGCTCTAGTTTGACACCATATCCCTCAAGCCCTTTAATTTCTTTCCCTCCGTTCTTCTCTTTGAGCAGGTCAGTGGAGGTCAAAGAGCTGTTGGCAGAAAGAATATTGCAGGAAAATGTTCTCATAGCGAATTCCAACTCTAATCTCTATGCTCTCCATTCAACCTTTTGAGGGAAAGCAGATAAACCTCTCATCTCCAGCAGGCAGCTGGAGGCTCCTGGCCTCTTTAACCTGAAGGCTACTGGAAGTTGTCAATTTAGTGGAAGGAAAGACATTTCTCAGACAGAATAATAGGGATCATATGAGTTAATTAATGTTCTTTAATGGAAGGGGATACACTAATGGAGCTGTTTATTATTATTACTATTACTATTATTACTATTCCCTATCCTATTCCAAAATTAATTTAAAACTCACCAGCAATACTGTGTAAAAGTAAAGAATTAAAATCATCTTGAACTCTGATGACTACCAATCGTTTTCTAAATGTAATTATTTTGTTTTCTTGCTCTTGTAAAAACATCTTTCCGACTGGAAAAGCCCCGCTAGTTTCACTTCTGGAGTTAAAACACCTTTAAGACATCCACCCAATCCAATCCCTAGACAGCACAGACGAGCTTACAGTTTGCCAAAAGGTCAATGATGAGATATCCAAGTCCTCACATCATGACAGCTCAAGGTCACATGTCAGTGCACACATAATTCAACATCATGATATGTGAGCTCCAACAGGTCAAGCTTCAGCAGCTGACCCTGCAGCTGGCTGCAGCTGTTGGTAAAATATTAAACTGTCAAAAAGGGAACATCTAAAGTCTGAAAAGCTCGGCGCAAAGACCCTGAACCCGGCTGTGAGCTGTCTCCTCTGCAATAAGCTCTTTGTCACGTTACATCAATTTGCAGATGACACACTGATGTTCACAATTAAAACAAAACAGGTTGCTGCCTGTTCTCTGGTTCAGTCACAACTTATTTATATTTGTCTTAGGGGGCTTTCTAATCTGGATACAACATATGATGTACTATCTGATTACATCAGTAGAAGTCCCCACCAGCTCCCTGCTTAACCTTTTGATTATGCTCCACCCTGAATCTTCAATCAGCAAAAAAATATCTATTTTAATCTTTCGCAGAAAACTGCTGCTTAATCTTTCTCAAAACAACAGAATCTGTGATCTGCTTGAGTTTGTGTTCGTTGAATTGTTTTAAACATTGACCAATTTTGTTGTAAAGAATGTGCAGGTGAATATTAAACATTTATATGTTAAGCCTGGTTCTTTATATCTTTGCTCTATGTTGAAAATTACATACAGCAGAAATTTAACCCAGTGCCTTCACCACACTGTAGCTCTCACTGTTGCCATCTGTATATCATGTTTATCTGTTAGCATTATGCTCAGGGTTTGTAGCTAAGCGTATTTAGACTGTATGACTATCTTTTGCTTTTAATGAAGACAAAATGCCAATAGAATTGCTGCTTCACTAAATGAGGTTCCAAAGACCTGTGACAATTACCCAGTGCTGATCTGCTTATGTGGGAGCTGGCACTTGATTTTATCATGCCCTGATGAAGAATTGGAGACAAAACTTGCAGTCGTCTAGCTCATATATTAAAGGCTTTTCAATTAAAAAAAAACAGTGCGCTTTTAAATGTTTTGGTTATGATTTATTGAAGTCTATCCTCCCCTGTTTTTGGCTGGATGATCTTTCTTTTGCTGTTAATGTTACCTCAGCAGTCCTAGTGTTGGTTTTAACATTTATTTCCTACCTATACCTTGCAGCTCAACAGTACCACTGCTACAGCATGTTTTCTGCTTTATTAGTACATCACCTAATGGATTCTTAAGAGTTACAGCATCTAGATACATTTATCTCTTGTTAGACAGAGCAAGACATTTGTGATGAACATTTTCACTATAAAGGATTTTTCATTGGCCAAATTATCAACTGTTTAAATAATCAACGGATTAATCACGAACAAACATCAATATCATAGGCAGCCCTTAACCTTTTCATTTCCGATTCCCCTTATCCCATCGGTGTCTTTTTTTAGCACTCTTCTTTTTTTTTTTCATTGACATGAACTATTTTGATTTGTGTGATTGAATTTCTTTGTCTTATGGAACTCTTAACTGATAGACAGTAGACTTCCTTTAGGGCCACTATTTAGCAATTTCATTAAGATGAAGCTGTTTCACCCTGAATCGAGTGTGAGAAGTTGATAATGAAAGAAGTTGAGGAAATCATTTCACGGCCTCACCACTACCTCTGCAGACATTGCACATTTCATTGCTGCTGCTCCTCAACTCTAACAGCTTTTCTCTGGCTTAAACTAATTTTTCCCTTGGCTGTGTGCCCAGGAGTTACTTGGGTCCTGACGCGTGCCATTACCCCAGCATGTCGTCTCGGTTGGTAGCGACAGCAGGTGAAAGTAGTCGATTCTGTTTTGGTTGGCAGAGACGTTGATGTTAAGCGCATCCTGGCACTTGGCTCAACATCACAAAGTCCTTCTCTTTAAGTTGTTTTTTACAATGGTTGATGTTCACTTTGGTCCTGCAACATAAAATACAAAAAGGCATGAAAGGGAAAAAACAATTTCCTTTTTATTGTTTCTTCTTTAAGCACAACACTTTGAAAAGCATTTATTTCCACTATAAAGGCCTCCTGATGCTCCACAATCTGGTACATTATCTTTTTACTAAACTACTAAAATTGAGCATCTTTTTAGTCTATTGACATACAAATAAAATAAATAAGCCTTTGTCGAAGCTATAGACATTCACGCACATTTAGTACATGTGATAATGTCAGTCAAAACTCACTTTCCAAATTAGCACATCAAGCCACTATGAGCTCATACATTCAAGATGTGCAATCCAAGGAAATGCCCAAAAGAACATATTCCAACATTGCAGATGTAATTTCAGTCTGATATACAGCTCTGTAAAAAGGAGGTTCAGTATTTTTCTATTCCTGTGTATTAGCAGGGAAGCTCACTGGCACACAGCTGTTCTTAATAACCATCATTAGTGCAAACCAAATCACATGTGCAGTGATTCTAGAGTTGCAGCTCACCCTTCACCCATTCACGTCCCTATGGTTCTTAAAATAGCCCTCACTAGCTAAATACAGAAGTATAAGTACATGAAAAAGGTGTGGTCGTGGTTAAAGGGTAATTGTGGAGTTTAAGAGCTGGATTTTTTATGCAATATACAGTTCTAACAATGATGTCACAGGGTTCCAGTGATTAAAGGTGGCCATGAGGTCACATTACACGATATTCCTGCAACAACCAGCAAAGGCTCTGCAAGGTAGTAAAAATTGATCTAAATTTTTTTTTTTACAAAAGTCATCCTTCTATGATTAAAAAAAAAAAGGTATCCGTGCTGCTTTTTTATCTAAAGGTAGACACATAATTTCTGAAAGAAATACTGATGGTAATCTTGATTTGTGTTTGTCAAAAGAACAACACAGGGAAGCTAAAGAACAGGTTTATCCTGTACAAGGAAGAATATCAAATGCACTGGCTCTAGGGTGCCTATCCATCAGGGTTTGACGTTGTTCCACCACTTTGATCCCAACTGGGGTTCTCACATTTTGAGATTTTCTTAGAAAATATCATTGTTGGACTGTGTACAGTATTACACAGTGATTGTTGTTGCTTTCTTTTCCAATTATCTGTGGAAGAATGAAAACAGAATCCATTTTGTTGATTTTGTAATGTATATTATCCTCCTTATATGGAATGGTCCAATATTTTTTTTTTCTGCTTTGGCTATTTTTAGCATCCTTCCAAACATTTTTGGCATGAATATGGAAGTCATGACTGTGTGGCTGTTTTGAAAGATGTCATTTTTTCAACCAGATATTATTGCGGTAATTGTAGAAGTAGTTTGCATTGAAACCTTCTTCAAACATTCAAATTTACATTTGTAAGACTCTAAAATAATATGATTTGCTAGCATACTCAAAGATGTAGTTTAAATTCTGTACACATACAGGCCCAACTCCAACTTTGGCCATTCAAAAGAACAAAGGGGTCCAAAATACATTCATGAATATTAAATTGCAATATCTTTCCTAAGCCCTCCTTAATTCACAGAAATGTTTTTGAAGGCTTTACTTTGTTTAGTAATGCTACCACTTTCAGTGACTGTAATCAATGAGAGCATCTGAAACCCTCAGTCTCCCACCTCTCTACTTAATAATTCAACAACAAGCGTAGCCTCTGTGGGCATTCACTGTGGATGGGAGCGTGTGACCTCCAGCACAGCAGCAGGTGGTATTCTGCAAGAGGTTGCACTGTGCAGAAATTAAGGTGCTCTTCCCTTTAATGCTATTTTTAGTGGGCATGTGCCACAGGTTGAGGATACTTCAAATGACGTTGCACACATTGATCTCTATGCACAACAAATATTATTTACAAAGAACCAACATTAATCCATCATGAGCACAGTACGAAGCATCATTTAGCAAAATACAGTTGCAAGAAAAAACAACCTTTTAACAGGTGGAAACCTGGAACAGAACCAGTCTCCTGTTGAACAGCCATCTGCTGAAACTGTGTTGGGCTTGGAAAGTGGAATAGAGGGAGATGCAAGAAGAAAGATATGAATAGAGACAAACAGAGCAACAACAACAACACTGAAAAGGATAGATAATCTTGTGTATAGTTGAACTTAGGCTACGTGGTTAAGTTACATGTTAGACGTAACATGCTTCAAAACGTGTACTTACATTATTAAACCCATTATAGAATAGACTTCTTTCAGCAAATGTTTAAATTGTGGCGCACAAAGCAACACTGGCAAACAAATTCTGCCTCCAAGAAATGTATATTACTTTTTTAGATAAATTTATCTTAATGAATTTTTACTGGAGTTTTGAACCAGTCAAGGGTAAAAGTCACCAGAGGAGCAAATAAAGCTGCTATATTAAAGTGTTTTTCTTTTTAAAAGAAAGAGCGGAGAGAGAATGAGCACTGCCTCCACACATCAAGGGTCTGCAGGATGTTGAATGAAAAGACCTTTGAAATCGGAGACATTTTGACCTGTCAAAGCAGGGAAAGCAAAGGTGGAGCGAATGGCGTCAATGATGGCTTCTTTATTGTTATTACACCTTTGTTTTAACAGTCAGAACGTCTGCTGTGGAAAGGGCAGACGGGATAGTGCCGATTCCAACGAAGTTATTTGAAAAGGGACAGTTAAATCTAAATCAGACTCACATCAGAGCACAGACAATAAGGAGTATGAAAATACATTGTTAATTCATCAATCCTTATTTCATATTGAAGTGAAAGGACAGTTTTATCTGGTTTTCTGTTGGCTCCTATTGAAACCTTTATTCAATTATATTTATTGGTCAGGTTGTATTTGTTTGCTGCTGTCCCACTCTCCGACTAAGACCAAGCACACAGGTTTGTTTTTTACAGGAAAAAAATAATAAAGTTGCCTAGTGCAGCAGGAAACCCAGACCTTGGTAATCCAATACCAGTCGCAATTAATTTATCATGTGGACGTAGCAGGGGAGTAATCCCATTTGTTAAATGACTGTCGATTCTCTGTTTTAGATTAAGATGTCTGGTGAAACAACTGGAGAGAGGAGAGGCTTCGCTCACTGACCTCAAGAAAAACCTGGAGTATGCAGCATCGGTGCTGGAATCGGTTTACATCGAGGAGACGAGGTAAGAAAACAGAAGCTTCATGCAGTGGAACCAGGTACTGACACGCTTCATTTGTTGTGAACAACAGAGCAGCACGGACACCAGACTAGACTTTGGAAAATGGATGACAGTCATTAGTATAGCAGTTGACCTGTGCTCGTGCTCTTAGTTTCAAGTGAACCATTTAGTGCTCTGTTAGTCTCACAACATTATGATGGATGATGTACTACATGTATAACTAATTTAACAGAGCTACCACTCCCCTAACTCTTAACACTTAATACTCTTAATACAGCTACTGAAGTTGTTCAGCAACATACGTACATCTACATTTAAAACCCAAATATTGTTATTTTCCTTTATAACATTTGTTTATGGCTTCATTTATTTGTTACGTCAGATTCATATTCCACTAACAACTCAATGGATAAATATAAATGCACCGTAATTTTATAAAGGGAACCAAAAGTATATAGGCAGTTACATTTTACTCCACCTTGACAAACTACAAAATTGAGGTACTCCTCAAGCGTGATAAATGATAAATAACAATTATGATGTTATGACTGATTTTTAACCAAAGGAAAATGGGATTTGAGGACTTCTAAATATAACAGAGTGTTTTTTACAGTGTACTACAGCTACTTTTATTGAAACACTCAATGAGGACTTTTTAGTTGGTTATATAACAGACTAAAATGTGTGCAATTGCCTCTATATGGCCTACACAATCATTTGAAAACAACATGTATAAGGTTGATAATTTCATCATTTTAATTTCCTTTTCAAACCAACTCTTTCAAACTGCTGTACAACATTACCAACTTGTCGCAAATGCTTTCCACAGTTTGCTAAGTTTCGGCACTAGATGTACTGATTTTAGGAAAAGAACCTTGTTTGGGCTAAAATAAAAGTTCAGGCTATTGGTTCTACACAGGGCAAAAACCCCTGGGGGTGTAGCATTTGGGGAACCATCTCGACAACTAACTTTTGGACGGTGAATTGAAAATGAATATGGTCACAACTGAAAATAAAAAAAGGGTGAAAGATTGAGATGTTAACATTTCCATACAATATATTCCACTTTGGTTTATAGGCAGCTATTTTTAATGCCTCTTTCTGCTGCAAGAGGTTCAGTGTTTGATAAAGCACTTTGCAGCACGCTGCAGAAACAGCCTTTGTTTACATTTTTCCACTGCAAGGTTTGACAGTGATTGGTAGGTCCGCAGCTTTAATGGACATAGGATAAGGTTCTTTGAGAACAGGATTAGTAAAGGGGTGGGATGTATCACATTGCCCACAGGGGCAGCAAAAATCTAGACAAAGTGAGGGTTCCTGACAGTAGCTTTAAAAAAAAAAAAAAAAATCTAAGTGCTTCTTACACCAGTGGGAATTGTGGGTAGTTTTCTTTGATCTGCTGCTCTTACTGTTACATTCATACAATGATCACTTCTTGGCTAAGATCACAGATAGATTGATGTATTTGCAAACATTGCAAAGGTTTGGTTAAGGTCAGGGAACATACTAGGTCAATGCATGTTAACGGTGGAATACAGGTCCAGAATCTGAGATATGAGCAGGCTTATGGAATTATATAAACCTCTCGTCATCTAGATCCAAGCAGATTAGGCCCGGCGATGGCATGACCACTCGTGGATGGAGGATGATGAACTATCCAGTGCAGAATCCACGTAGCAGCAAGATTATCAGTGGGATGTGAATGCTTTCTCTCTGCCATAAGAGCTTGTTTTCAGTTCAGAGGGTGGAGACCAACAAGCTTTGCTCTTGATCCCCTGAACATGTCAACACAGCAGGGTAGCTGCAGAGAATTATATCACACAATTGGATTCAAAACACTCCCGTCATGGTGTTCCAAGAGGCCGGGATGTTTTTATCTTACATAAGAGGTGATATTATTTGATGTGCAGTGCCGGGATCTGGGTTTGGTCCCTTGTAAAAGTAGAGCTTGGATAACTAGTCTTCATCACTCTGTGTTCCCTTCATTTGTTTCTTTTCTACCTGTCTGTCTTTGAACTTTTCATGTCTTCTTTCTTTCAGGCGTTTGGTGGACACAGAAGATGAGCTCAGTGACATCCAGTCAGAGTCGGTGCCCTCAGAAGTGCGGGACTGGCTGGCCTCCACCTTCACGCGCCAGATGGGCCTGATGCTGCGACGCAATGAGGAGAAACCTCGCTTCCGCAGCATCGTCCACGCCGTCCAGGCTGGCATATTTGTTGAGAGGTAAACTTCTGTCTGTGATGCACAAGCACACAACCACAGCCACATCCAGGCAACCTGCCAATGATGTTAAATAATTCAGAGGGACTGTCACCTTTATCTTTCCTCCACTAAGGTACTATCTTTCATTGGTCAACCAAAACAAGTGTAGCCTGGAGCAATTTAAGGCAATGCTTTCAACGTCTAAAGTTTAGCCTCCCATTCCAAAAAGGAAAGCCAAATTATTCCAGCATGTTTCAATGCAGTTTCTACACATACTTACAGACTTTACAGAATGGACATTTAGCAAAATACAAGCTTCATAAAGATTTTGGAAATTGATGCTTAGCCTTGAAGCATAAAATTGTGTTCATTTAATTAAATATGAAAATGAATAAATTAAGACATTTTGGTAATCCAGCACAGTCAACACATCTTAAGACTTAAATAACTCATCTGTTATGATTTGAGGTAATTAAATGAAAGGTTTTGCCAATAACTTATTCCTACATTTTAGACTCTTTATTGAAAAAAAGATGTTAAATGACATTACCTGGTTGTATTGTGAAGGACATCTCTATTTTCTGAGTAAAACAAAACAAATCTACAAATAAAACAACTGGCAGACGAATTGATTATGAGAGCAGTTGTTAGTTGCAGCACTGATGTAAAATAATATTATTTAATCAGCATCATTTCATAAAGTGTGGACATGTTTGCTCTTTATAATGATCATGATGGAACAAGTAAAGTAGAATAAATGTTAATCATTTTATAGAAGTGGAAACTACAGTAGTACAAAAACACAGTCAATGATGATCAAATACAGAGTGATAGTAGTGAATAAACAAATGTCGGAGTGAGTTGATGTTGTTTTGTATTGTGTTGATGCTTTGGCAATATTTTTCATTTAACATTCATGCCAATAAAGCTTTATACATTGGACATGTAAATTGATTTGGGATACTGCAAATGTGCTTTCATTTTAAGACTAGGTAAGTTGAATATTGTTAATTAATAATTCATTGCATAGCTCTCAAATCTGTCTGAACCGGGCTGTTTACAAAGTGAACTAAAGTGAGGTGAGAAGATGTTTTAAAACACTGAAGCACCACTGCTGGGTCCTTTTTTTAAACGTTCAATCTGTAGGAAATATGTATTCGTCCTTTCTGACTCACTCACCTGAGTTGATCATTCGTCTCGTCTCTACAGCCTTGGCAAGCCTAACTAAGCACATTCATTCAGGGAGTTGAAAACAGCTCCCTCTCCAAGGCTGTGCTTTATCACACACCAACATGCAACATGCATTTGTTCAAACCAATATGCCTCCATCATGTGAGCTGTAATCTCTCTTAATCTGCTGTTGCAGAGGGTAGTCTGTTTTTCAGATGTTCACAATGACGGAAAATTGGGAAGGGGAGGATGAAAATGAAAATGTGACTTCACTACCTTTCAGCTGACACTTATGACATGGAGAATTATACAGCTGGTTTTGCATTTTGGTGCTAAATTACTCTTAATGCTCTTCCTCATATTCAGGAAAGCCTTAAACCAATTAACATGTGAAAAAAAACAAACCTGAAGGAGCTAGTCTTGCCTCAACTTAACCTTTTCCACACAATTTCATACTGAGAGTGTTGTTTTGAAGGTTTAAAAAGATTCTTGGTGGGAGATCTTCCAGGCTGTGGTTTGGGGCCAGTATAGGAACCTCTGGTGTTTGCACTCAGCGGTGTTCTGCATTTGATGTTTTTATCTCTTCCAAACAGGATGTACCGACGCACCTCCAATATGGTGGGACTCAGCTACCCCCCCACTGTCATATCTGTGCTTAAGGTATTAACGTGCACATGTCCACAAACTTGCACAGATATGAAATAACAACTTTGTACACATATGCACACACTATTGTACAGGAACTGACCTGCAGCACCACCGACCTTTTTAGATGTGTTGCTTTTATTGCAGAAGATGAGGGGATTGTTTGGGAGAACATTGATTTATTTGATATTTTTTCTTCCTCACACAGAATGTGGACAGGTGGTCCTTTGATGTCTTCGCTTTAAATGAAGCCAGCGGGGATCACGCACTTAAATTCATATTCTACGAGTTGCTTACAAGATATGACCTCATTAGCCGCTTCAAGGTAAAGCCACAAGAATATATCATGCTGCTGGTCACTGCTTTGCCTTTTGTTTGTGTCATTCACACAAGGAGAAACTAAATATATTCAGTACCTTCATGACCTTCACAATGCCCCCTTGTTTGCATGGAAGTAAGCACTTCTCTGCCTCTTAAGAGTGACATAGTGTTGTTGGATTTCCTCTATGGATGAATTATGAGGGAGGTTGGACAACTCATCTGATGCTTGTGGCGGTCATTTTCCACAACGTCTTACAGCTGAGGACACTCCACTTGATGTGACGGCATCTAAGAGTAAATGACATGGGCAATGAAGCCGGCATGAATATGTAATCTAAGTCTGCAGGGGAGTGTTCACAATCCATGATTTTATTACATCAATTTCAAAAGGGAATGTGCATGGATTGAAATGATGTGCCCCCCCACCACTGAAATGAGACCTGATAGCTTTAAGAAGTTTCTTACTGTTTGGGGTGTTTTTTTGGCTTACAGTCATGTACTGTTGTTTTTCTTGCCATCAGATCCCAATCTCTGCGGTGGTGTCATTCGTGGAGGCCCTAGAAGTGGGATACAGCAAACATAAAAACCCATACCACAACCTGATGCACGCGGCTGATGTCACACAGACTGTACACTACCTGCTACTCAAGACTGGCATGGTGGTGAGTAGGATCTATTGTATGGTGTCCTTACAAAAACATGCAACGACCAGTTAAACAGAGAAATGTTGGTTTGGTTCCATCTGAAACTTATACATCTCTCAAATCCAGCCACGTTTGTCCACATTGTATTCAAAACAACCCACCTAATTGCAGATTTGACTGACATGCAGCTTCTAAATTTAGCTTTTTTTCATGGAGAATCCGCAAGCCATTTTTCCCCTTACAAAACACAGACCAGAAGAACATCATTTATAGTCTTTCTCAAGGCATTTTTGAGAAAATAAACAAACATTTCAGAGAATATACAGTATATATATTTATATATACATGTCAAAATGTGATACCTGTTAATGGTTTCAGATTTTCAAATCAAATGTTTTTTGCCTTGTTGCCATAACGTAACTTAATTTACTTCGTGCTGCTTTTGTTCTTCTTCCATATTGGTGACCTGTATTTCTCTACTTCCCACTGTAGTGACTTTAGGGCATTTCTGTTGCTAAATCCATTTCACAAAACAAGGAAAAACTGTAGTTTTGCTATAGCCGAGTTCAAAGTCCCTTACCAGCCAGCTGCCTCCGCTTCCAGTGTTTTTATTTAATCACCTTAATAAGGTGGCTGCGACAGCTGTCGACATGGTGCGTTTCTGTGGGCAGTGCCTTGCGGAGTAAACCACATTACTGCTAGAACCTCGGGCTCCTGGGAGAGCAGGAGAACAGCATCTATCATTTCACAGGCCCTCCAGACTCCATTAAATCAACAATCATCAGGTCATTCATAAAGCCAGCCCCATGAGGCAAAAATACTGAAGGATGGATCAGCCATCCTGCCCCCTCCACCCACCCATTCTTAATGACTCCCCCATCCCCCACTGTTGATTAGTCACCAATATCGACTTGGCTTCCTGGGCTAAATCCCCACTCTATGTACGTGAGTGCACTGAGATGCATGCACATCTCAGAGGAAGTGCCCACTCACAGGTGTGTGGATGCTGCATACACTCACAGATCTTACATCAAATAGAAGCAAATACACACACATAGACATTCAGTCCATCTTATTTAAATTTTTCAGATTTACTGACAACTGTATCTTTAGATTCATGTGGCTATGTGGCAGCTAATATGATGAAATACAAGTTTCACAATACGTTTTATTTTTTTTCGGCAGACAAAATAATAGTTTGACATTTCAGAAAATAAGCGTATTCACTTTCATGCAGATAGTTCGATATTAAGGTTGATACCCATCTCGTACTGGCAACATTAGCATATAGGGGTGTCCAGGTTTAAAACATTGCAAAAGGTGATGATATTACTGTTAATTACTGTTATTAAGCCGTACACAGACAAACGCAGGATTAACAGCACAACAGGCTGCAAACTTTGCAGAGCCACATCAAAGAGCCCATGGGCTACTCCTTCACACTCTGCCCTGGTGATGACTCTCAGTGAAATTAGCAAAACTATCTCTGATCTAGATGGCTCTAAATCACAATGTAACAATGGTAGTGGTCTTAGTGGTTAATCACTTTAGTGGTAAATTAATACAAGTCTGAATTGTAAATTTCAACCAGCTGCCAGTTAGCTCAGCTTAGCATAATTATTTGGAACAAGGGGGTAAAAGCTTGTCTAGGTCTGTCTGAAGGTAAAATATTTGCTGCATGTGATTTTTTTTAACTCACATTTTACACATAGGATCATAAGTTTAATCTGTGCAAATCTACGTGTAAAAAATATATATTGTGATTTTACAAACACTTGTATGGGCATGCAGCAAGCCAGGCTAGCTGTCTCTCCATGTTTTCAGTCTTTGTGCCAAGCTAACTTTACTTTTTCTGCCATCTATAGCTTTAATAATTACTGGACAATAATAGTACGTCTTCTCATTTAACTTTCAGCAGAAAGTGAAACGTAGTTTTTCCAAACTTACAGGCTAATCTTTAAGAGATGCTGCTGCTGCTGCTGCTTCTTCTAATTTATTCTCTTTATTGCTGTAGTCAGGAGTCGTGCCTGGAAAAGGTTTAAACTTGATTTGAAGAACTTAAATTTGAAAGCGTGATGTGCATTCTCACCTTGCGACAGCAGTACCTTCAATACATTTACAGAGAGCTATTACTATTTTCATTTTTACACAGTGACTAACCAGACTCTGAGGCTGCCTGGGAGGGAACGAGTAATGGAGGAGTTTCAAACTGACAGTTTAAAATATGAATCCCAGTAGAGCTTGTCTTATCTGAAGTTTCCGTTTTGATATGCTGACCTTTTCTCTATCTTCCCCTCTCAATTTGTGCTCTTTCATCCCTGACTATAATCTCTCCTCATGCGAAATACTTCTCTTGGTTTCACTTTTCCTCTCTACATCTTTTTGATGTGACAAACCATTTGCTGCTTTCCTCCCTTTTTTCTGCTCTCTGGTCTCTAATTTTTCTTCTCTCTCATTTATGTCTATTCCCTCCTCTTTTATTGAGTTAACTACATTCTCCGGTCCTTTTTTCCGTCTTCTTGCATTCCCTCCTCAACACCATCCCATCCTCTATATACTTACCTTAACCCTAACCCTCTTAATATCCTCTATCCTTCCTTTGTTCCTCACATCTAACCTCTCCTTTCTTTTTCTCCCCTTTTTGCTACAGCACTGGCTGACCGAGCTTGAGATCTTTGCCATGATCTTTGCGGCAGCGGTGCACGACTATGAGCACACAGGGACCACAAACAACTTCCACATCCAGACAAGGTAATGGATGATAAAATCAAAATCTCACCGGATCAATGCTTTCATTTGCTGTATGGGGCCTTTACATTGACACTGAGATTGGCTGCAGTGCAGTAATAACACCCAGAACTTCAATAAAACGGCATTCTCTTGAAACCTTAAGTTGAAGAGAAATACTGTTACAACACCTTTTACTGAAAGTATAACTCAAACAGTAACATTTTAAGGACAAATACTGTCTTTGTGTACTTAATTATCTTTAAATGTATCCTCCTTTTTACCATTAGGGCTTTGTATATTTGTCATAGCTTTATAGAAATAGAACCAATTCCCTTTGATTCAGAAAGTTGAACTTTTAAAACACTGAATAAATATTGTTTTCAAATTATTTCCTGCCCCTTTAAGATACATTTAAAAAAAAAAGTGTATTGTAGTTATCTCTAAGTCCTGTATATCTTTGAATGTGTATATTGTTCCATTAATCTGTAAGTACAGTTGAGGTTGTACTTTTTTGTTTTCCATACTTTAGTAATCCCTGAGGGAAATTCTAGTTTACACTCAGTTATTGAGAGACATGCTTCTCACACACATAGGACCAAAATACACACATGCACAAATAGAGCCTGTGGACATGCATTAGTGGAGAGATGTCAGAGTGGGGCTTCTACACCCTGCTACGCAGTGAGCGCACCAGAGCTATTGGGGGTCCGGTGCCTTTCTCAAGGGCACCCCGGCAGTACTCAGGAAGTGCCCTGGCACCTCTCCAGCTACCAGACCAACTTCCATATTATGGTTCGAACCAGTGACCGTCTGGTTCCCAACCCAAGTCCCTACAGACTGAGCTGCTGTAGCGCCGAATCCCTTTTGGGCTTTTATTTTTGTTAGTTTTTGTTACCTTAGAGTCAGTCTTCCCTTTGACAGAGCTCCTACTTAAAATTTAATAACATACATTTTTCCCACATTTTTAGCTGGTCAGAACTCGGCATGATTGAAGTCTTTGCAAGCAGGCTAAGAACCAGTGTATAAGCTACATTAACTGAATGATGTTTGGTTGCCATGGTAGTTACTGGACTCCGACTAGAACTCTCTATATAGATATTTTAGCATAAAAGCCTTTACAGTAGAGATAGCGCAGGCAGAGAGCTGAAATAAAGGAAGGAGCTCCTGGTCTGGACTCCTCTTCAAGTTAATTACATCATGACACATTTGATTTATTCAATGAAGATGCAGCAACATCTCTCATCTTCAATTAATTCTTTGTTTGCTTGTCTTTCCATAATAGACCAATTAGAGATGACGACTTTGCTTCTCTCTTCGACAGGTCAGACACAGCCATCCTATACAATGACCGCTCCGTGCTGGAGAGTCACCATGTCAGCGCGGCGTACCGCCTTCTGCAGGATGACGATGAGATGAACATCCTGTACAACCTCTCCAAGGATGACTGGAGGTCAGAGAGACAGGAACTGAGGCAGACAATGAAAGAGCTGTGTGACAGCAAAGGGAAATAAAACACAGAGATGAAGTGGAGAACTGATAGAGACAAATAGGGAGACAGACAAGACAAGTAGAAACCAAGCAGGTCAAGCAGTTCCACAGTTTACAAATCAAATTTCTAAGCCTAAAGTTGCCTTTTCTATTATTTTCCTAAATTCAAAATGAGGCCCCTAAAATGTGTTGGCTGCTTTCTTTTACTTTATATGACTTTCAAAATAAGTAGATTTTATTACTGTTGGCTTTAACAGTTCATCATGCATCACATGGCACATGTTTTCCTCTTTTTTGTCTTCATCCAGAGAGCTGCGGGCTCTGGTGGTGGAGATGGTGCTGGCCACAGATATGTCGTGTCACTTCCAGCAGGTGAAAGCCATGAAAAACTTCCTACAACAACCAGAGGGGTAAGTCACCTTTCTCCTTAACTGCTGTTCACCCTCTTGTCTTTACTCCAGCAATTTACATCCTCATTAACCCTGCCGTCATGTCATCGTTTACTCAACACCCGCTGTTTACAACTCAATTAACCCTGCCCTGAAGGGTGCATCCAAAGTTGAATGCAACATTCATGTTTATATCAAACAGACTTTTCCAAACAAACAAAGGATGATATCTGTTGCTCTGGTGTTGAAAACTCCCTGTATACAAAATACAGTATTTTGTTGCAAATTTATAACATAGGTCATGAATGATACAGCACAGGTATACAGTAATGTAGTACTGAAGGCCCTCTGAGGCACAAACAGGATACTTTGTGTTTCTGTTCTGCAGCAGAGTTATGGGGCAGTCACGCCAGATTTAGCCGCAGACACCGCAGTGAAAAAGAGCCTGTGGTAGAAATGTTGTTGGCAGATTTTTTGGAACGTTGTAGGCTGCTTCAGCAAGGAAATATTAGCCCTCAAAAACTGTTAATTATTTTAATCAGCCCTCTTCTTCTATTGCAGCAAATATACCTCTAAATGACTTTCCAAAAACACAAAATTGAAAGTGCCAAATTTGCTTAAATGCCACTGTAGCCTGTAGAAATTAGAAGACAGGTCACTGACTACCTTGCATTGCCGAACCCTGATAAACATACCCAGACTATTATTATTATTCATACCTATTCATATATTTAAAAATAAAAGGCTAGAAGCAGTAATATCCACAACCTTTTTTACACATTTTTACACATTCATTTAATTTTCATTTCACTTTATATTATTTGAATTTGAATTACTTTTTTTTTTTTTTATCAATTTGTTCAATAATGGGTAAAATATACAATTTTAAATGAATTTACTTTTTTATTCGTTTTTTTTTTTGGATGGCATCATGTGACCCCCTATGATAAATAGCTTCAGCACTTGTTTATTCGTCGCTTTGGGCACTCTGTAGCTGAGCTTTGGTCCCACTGAACAAACCTTAGCACAAATTTTACACAAGGCCGATCTAGTCAACAGTGCCCAACTAAAGTCACTGACCTCACAACAACTACGTGAAAAGTTTTATTCATTTTTATTTTATTTTAAGTGCCAGATTTGCATCTGATAGTAACGCGTGTGGCTGGAACACCTGGACTCCAATAAAAAAGTGATATCTACTATCTTTTGGTCGTGCTGAGTAACTGGGTAGGCTCTACGTGCAGAGACAGAGCTGCAGCTCGCTAACAGAAGCAAAAGCAAACTATCATATTAAGGGATGAGTCACCACAGTTCATGTGGCTGACAATACTGAAACGTCTTTGACCTTCAGCTTATTCCTTTCACTGTGATAATGCACAGTGAACTTCACTACCAGAGAAATGCTGGAAAGGCATTGATACAGTGATAAGTTACATCCTGGTAATAGATATATGAATCAACAATGGTATGCTATATACATGTAAATACACCTCAAAGAGTGCTGACTAGAAGGTAATCATCAAGATACGATACAGCGACGTGTAAACACAGGCACACGAACGAGCGGTCTGCAGGAAGCTGTAATGCTGAATAGACTCTAATGTGCAGTAATTCAAACCAGTGTGCCCGGGGCCTGCTTAGAGCGCACTTTAAGACCCAATCTGCCACAAATGGATGAGGGGAAATTTGAGCCAGTGGTTCTGACCTCTGTTTAACCTTGTGCAGTGTGTGTGTAGCTCTGTGTGACAATGTGCTTTTGTGTGCTGTCTTTTTGTATACCCATTTTATCATATCACTCTGTGCCTGACAATTCATGCTTCGGTCCATTAAAGAGGATATTTTGATACGGTTATCAGGTGATATCTCAGACACCGGCGATGTCTGATGAGGTGAAATGTAGCGTCTTCACACTGAGCTCCAGTAGAGAAAACCGATTAGTGTAATGGAGGCATTTTGATGGAAGAGATTTTATTTTTCGCTCTTTTTGAACGGACCTGTTTATCTTCTTCGTCTTTTACAGCTCAGAATTTTGTGTTTTTATGCACTCGCTAATAATTGTCTTGGTATATTTCAACATCTGTTTAATGAGCATTTGAGGAGGGTTTTTTTGTATTTTAATTCACCAGTTTGACAAATGGAGGGTGCTGCTGTTGGATTAGTGCGATCATAGCACATCAAAGATGTATTATTGTAGACAAAGAAAACAAATGCTCACAATAATACAATATTAAGTATTTTCCTCTGTGATATAGAGCTTCATATTGACCCAATGCACATTAAGGTACCACACTGTAGCACAGGATGACGTGTTTCCTTATCACAATAAACACAAATTCTGTGGTTTCTTGGTGTCGGAAATACTCTGGACCAAAAGTGTGATAATACAACATTTAAAATAGACCCTGACAAATGGACTATATCACTGTTTAAGTCTTAGTTAAGGAATTCTACCAAGCTTTTGAAGAGAGCATGTTACTGCTTAATATAATCATTGACATAAAAATGAAATGTATTACGGGTATCCTAACCATGGCATTTGTGCCGCTCTACTTTACTTCCTATGTGACCATATGTGATGCTAGACTTTGACTTTCCATTAAGAGAGATTAAGGCCTAAATAAAGTACAAAAAAAAAGTAATTAATTTTAGTGAACAGTTGAAACTAGATGGTTTGAGGGCTGAGGTTTAGGAAGTCAGAAAACTAACAAATAGTTGGTTTCAATCTTGTTATGGTGTTTGTTGTTCAGCCTTTTCCTTTAGGCATAAATGATGCAGACCTGCAGACACTTTGTTGTGCATTCAGACATTGCAATACAGATCTAACTTCCAAGCATTTTTGCAATTAGGCAGTCTGCAGCAGTGGTGATAGTGTAATCAGCCCGCTGTTTTGCACCACTGAGCATCTTATTTGTGATCTCATGCCCCTCCTCTCCTCTTTGATATCTTGATCTGGTTCCAATGATTACATACTTTGCACTGAAAGGGTTTTTCTATCTTAAAGCAATAGCCATGCTCATAGAAGTCCCAAAAACTAAGTAAAGCCAGGACAAAAACCCAGGACGGGCAGTACTAGTACTATACAGAGCATATACAGGACATTTTTATAAAAGTGATGGTAGGTTTTTTTTGGCTTTGATTTTTTTTTTCATGTTCTTGAACAGAAAGCCAATTTCTTATGGACAGATTGCTCAGGACAAATCTGCAGCTGAGCAGCTTTTACAAATGGTATTTTCCAATGTCCTTTTTGCTGATATGTCTGAAATGTCTGTTTGGCTCACCGTGTAGTCCATGCCAGGAACTGAATAAGCAGGATGTGGTCCTAATGTTTACAGGTTGTTTTAACCCAAAGTGGTCAAACCTAAAACATTTAGTCATTTGAATCTTATTTAGAGGTCTGTTGAGACTTTTTACAAGTAACACTCAAAACTGAAAAGGCTTGTGTGAATGACTGATAAAGGATGCTCCTTTCATACATATACTTATTCATTTCTTATTTTCTCTCTTTTGCAGCATCGACAAGCCCAAAGCTCTGTCCCTGCTGCTGCACACGGCAGACATCAGCCACCCGGCCAAGAGTTGGGACCTGCACCATCGCTGGACCACCTCCCTACTGGAGGAGTTCTTCAGGCAGGTGAGTGGGTGTACCTGACAGGTGTTGGAATAAAACATGAGAGGCTACTTCAAGGAATATGTGAGGTTCAGAGGCACAGGGAGAGGACATGGCATGCGTTTGATCTAGTCTTATAAAAAGAGCTACATTATGCCGATGTTGTCAAATACACCAGCAACATATTAGTTGACTCTTTATTATTGAAGCAATGAAATTCAACATTAACAGTATTTGCAGCAACACATGAGAAAGCAATGAAGAATAAAGATGAAATGAAGATGGCCCCACTTATTTTGAGCGTCCCAGCAAACGATGCTTTTAATCATACATGCTGAGTGTGAGGGGGCTCGAACTGGAAAACCAGAAGAAATGCAGGGAAGCTGTTTAGGAGCTGTTCTTCAGCTTTATACCCTATCCCCCTTTCTGTAGATCCAGTTTTCTCATTTTTTGGGGATCTTTTTTGTTCACCTTTTGAATAAGTTGGCTCAAAAGTTATGATCCAAAGTTCATTCCTGACCTTTGAATTACAACTGTGCCTTCCCTGCTATGTGAAAATAATACGCTCTGTTGGACCAGCTGTGAAGTCTTGGAGGAATTGATTTCCTCGGCTTTCTTGGGATTGCCAAAAGATGAAACACTTGATGTGAAGTAGAGTTGATTCATCTTTTTTTTCAAAAAAAGAACACTTACATTGCTCTTATCCGACCCTTTGGTGCGGATGTTTTTGGATTGAACTCCCATATTTTAGGTTTCTTTCACACAGTTCCATGTAAGACCAAGAATAAGCTCATGATCATCAGTGAATGATTGTTTAAAGATGGTGCTTAGCCACAACTCTACCCCTGAAAGCACTTTACACAATGAGATATGCAGTCCTAATCATAAGTTTAATTGCAGGCACTGTGCTCTCTGTCAAGTTTAAAAATGATGACATGACAAAGCATAATTGCAGATTAAAATGTAGAAAATTATGTCTTTGATGAAACAATGCATTTGTTAAAGATAATAATTTGTGTATTTGTAAATGACAACATGAAAGACAGACGTTTAACTGGTGCCGCATTGCTTTCATCTCTTCCATTATTAATCCACATTGTTCTCATTATGGGTGCTATTGTTATTGTTGCTGCTTTCACCAGGCCTTTGTCTCTCAGCATATGAATTGCCGATAAATAGCTTCTCCAGAGAACATTGCCTCCCGACTCCACATCTCATCTGTTTGTGACAAATCAAAGGAGAAAATGAAACACATTTCTGGCCCAAAAGCACTCGGGGCGAAGAGGGCAGACAAATCCAAAGCCCGCTGATAGAAGTTGGTTGTTGGTGTGCAAGCGGGTACTGTGGGTGTGTTTATGAGATTCTGTCAGTTGTGTTTATGAGTGTTTGCCCAGAGAGGGGGGGGGGCTAGTATCCAAAATCTGAAAATGGTTCTGACTGAGGTCACTGCTGTATTCTCAGGGGGACAAAGAATCTGAGCTCGGCCTGCCGTTCTCCCCACTCTGCGACAGAAAGTCCACAATGGTTGCACAGTCCCAGATCGGTGAGTGCCTACTTCATCCTTTATACACACCCCCTGCAAAGTGCTGCATTCCTGGCTGGATATACGAATCAAGTTAAGCTCCGGCATGAGTTTATTTGATAATTGCTTCTATAACATTTTTAGATAGAGCACTTAAGAGTGTTCTATTTTTGGGACGCTGGTAGCTTAGTGATTAGTTTGTTTCCAATGTACAGAGGCTGTAGTTCTCGAAACGGCGGCCAAGAGTTTGAAACCGGCCTGTTGATCCTTTGCTGCATGTCATTCTCCTCTCTCTCTCTCTCTCTCTCTCTCTCTCTCTCTCCCTTATTTCTGACTCACTGTCCTGTCTCTCCAATAAAGGCATAAAAAAATAAAAATGCTATTTATATACATTTGTGTCATCTTATTGTTCTTCCAATGATAATGGTGTATTCCAGAGAAAATAAGGAACGCTATGTACCAAGTAACAGTTGAACCGTTTAAATCATGGTCAGAAATGACAGGATGATGAGAACAGCCAGCCGCTGTTTGGTTGTGAATGTTGTTTTACGAAAGATCAAAAAATGGGGAAGTTACTTTAAATAGCTGTCAATGCACACTGCTAATTCAAAGCAACGAGTATTAAGCATATAACTGTGTTTTTATCCGCTCAGGAAAAGCTCCGTGATGATAAAAACATGAATGTTCTTACCCTGCTCAGTGCACATCAGGGTTTTTATCCGCTTAGAGATTGTTCCATCTGTACTTTAGCAGCTGCACCTCTAATGAATCTGTTAAAAGAAATGTTACACACAGGAAATAGGATTTTGAAAAGTTACACCTCTGAGATCAACAGTAAAATAAAACGGTAACCTTGTTTGACATTGCTCACATCTGTGGGCCATGTGTGTAGCAGAAATGATTTAAATGTAAAATTGTAGAAATATATTTGGCCTAATTTTCTTTCCTCTATAAATCACATCTTTACATTGATTGTTTTTGGCGACTATTTTGTACAAATATGCATTCTTAAAAGATGTAAATATGTATTCACTGACGTTGTGTTCTGAACTTTCTGAAATCTTCGTCACCAGGCTTCATAGACTTCATTGTGGTGCCCACCTTCACTGTGCTGTCGGACATGATGGAACGTATTGTCACGCCGCTCATCGAAGAGGCCTCCCATGCGGGCCTCGCCGGCTTCAGACGCTCAAGGTGAGTTGTGGCACTTACTCCTTATTTGACCTTATTTGTAAATGAAAGTTTGATTCTGCTCAGTAGTAGGACTGAGCAGATGGAAGTGGGTGACTGGATGTAAATCTGAGTGGATTTTAATCAACCAGCCTGGTAAATCAAGAATGGAAAATTCACTGTTTCTGAGTAACTGCTCGCTCAATGACGTGATTAAACCCAACAGCTCTTGCGCAATAGCAGCATATCTAATGCAAGTATTGAAAACAGCAGATGAGTCCTCCATGGGTAATCCATTTCTGTGCGTGGAAATGTCTCCACCTTTCATCAGGCAGAGCCACACACCTTGAAATTGATATTTTAGAGATGCTAACCCTGGCGTCCCTGATTCAGAATGAGCCTCAGTGCGGGATCGGCATACACATTAGCCTCTGGAGACATAAAATGAAATGATTTTGTCTCCACCGGCTTAATTAATTGGTTTAGTACTTTTCCTCCAGCCACTTACTGAATCAGATATGTGCAAGGCTTTGAAACCAAACAAATAAGAAAGTACATTCCACTTGCTCTTGTGTAACTAATAATTAAACTTCCCAGAGGAAAATGATTTAAAAACTTTGAGTTGCTCTTTTTTCTTCACCTGAGCTTATACCAAAAGAAAGCTGTACTTTGGGAGTCTGGCTCTGCACCTGCACATCAATAACACCCTCTCCGCCCTCTGCGGCGACAGTCATTAGCATCACTCAGTGGGCCTCCAGTCGAAGCTAACCAAGTGGAAATCTCAGATAGTGTTGCTACTCATGCAGCCTCCTTGTCTTCACACACACCTGGGTGCTTTTGTGTTTCCTTTGACTGCTTTTTCACAGCATTTATAACCGCTTTCAATCTTCTGTAACTATATCTGCTCTCTCTGTGTCTGCCTCTGGTTCACAGCCCTTCTGTATTTCTTTCTTTCTTTCTTCTTCAGTGTGTGAAAGAATATGAACTCTTGTGGAGCAGCAGCATTATGTACAGATAGCAGTGTCAGTCTGTGGGTTTGTGGGATCACTCTGGTCCAGGCTAATATATCTATACAACCTGTAAATAGATGGATGAAGTTTTGCCCAGACAGATGCAGACGTTTAGAGTGAATGAAGATGGTGCCATATTTGAGGGTTAGCTGCAAATATATCGACAGTCATTGGATTTATTGCCTCCATGAATTTAGCATTTACTTAGTTTTAGTATTTGGCTTAGATACCCCTCGTCATAATTTTGCAAACTCGTAAAGCTCCTGAACAACAAAGTCCATGAAGTTGTTCTCTTTATGATAAAGAAACAGTTTGTATGTTTAACCTGGATGCCTAACTCTCCATCGAACCCCATCATTAGTTTAAAAAGTCATTTATTTGGTTTATCCACAAATAGCCATAGAGTGATCAGATTGCAATCATCCTCCGCTTGTCTTTGTATTTCATGGCAATAAGCAGGCAGGCATGCTAACTTAAATAGTGAACACAGTTAACATTATAGCTGCTAAAAATGAACATATTTGCAATGTTATTGTGAACATATTAGCATGCTAACATCAGAATACATGTACAAAAAGATGATTTTTCAGTACAGCTGCACAGAGCTACTAGTATGGCTGTAGACTCTTTAAGTCGTGTTTAACTTCTACATTTCTTACCCATCTTATCTTCCCATTCAGTCTAAACAGTATTAGCTCAGATGAGACCAAGAGGCACAGCGTGAAGAGCATAGGCTCCGACAGCAGCTCATCGGGACAAGGCTCTCTGCTGACAGTTGACCTGAAGAACTTCAAGGCGTTGTGGAACGAAGAGGTTTATCAGAACAGAGAGAGATGGAAATCACAAGCTGCTAAAGGTACAGTACGGCCATACAAACAACATTACAATTGAGTAAAATGATGATGATTTGGGGACTCAGTGAACATTAATGTTCTTCAAGGTTGTTGTTTCAGATGTTGCCCTCTCTGATCACTCCTGTGTTTTATTTGAGAGTACTATGTCAGTGTACAAAAGTATTCAATCAAAGGTGATCACAAAACAGTGCATCACTGAAAACACCAGTGAAATCTTTAACCAGGTTTTCTCTTCCACAGCTGCCCTGTCCTGTGGCTCAGTCAGTGAGTTGGTAGATAACTTCAATTCTAAAATCACAAATGTTATTGATTCCATTGCTCCCACTAAGGTGAAGGTTGTCTCTGGTAAGAAAAAATCTCCATGGAGAAATTCGACACTGGTAAGAAACGTAAAAGAGATTGTGGAAAAGCTGAACGCAGGTGGCGTAAAACTAATCTCCAGATTCATTATGACATCTACAAAGAGAGACTTCACATTTATAATTCACAACTGAGGAATACAATCTTTCTTCTCTGACATCATCACCAGAAACAATAATAATGCTCGTGCCCTGTTGGCTACTGTCGACAGGCTAACAAACCCTCCTGTGTCAGTAGCATCTGAATTTCATTCTACCAGGGCCTGTAATACATTTTCCACCTTCTTTACTGAAAAAATCCAGAAATTAGACAAACTGTCAGTAACTCAACATCAGGATCAGGATATGTGCTGTGTCCATTTAAAACCAATTTAAGCACCATGACACAATTATAATAAAATCAACCTTAAAATCCTGGAGGACATTATACAACAATTAAATTCCTCCTCCTGCTGTCTTGATATTCTGCAAACAGGTTTTTTCAAAAAAGTTTCCCAAGTCATGGCTCCAGATCTGTTACAAATTGTAAACCTGTCTCTTCTCTCAGGTGTCTTCCCACAGTCCCTGAAAACAGCAGTCATCAAGCCACTATTAAAAAAGAACAATCAAGACAAGTCAATAATGAACAATTACAGGCCGATATCAAATCTTCCTTTTTTAAGCAAAGTAATCTAAAAAGCTGTTTTTCAACAGTTAAATAACTTCTTGACATTGAGCGACTGTTTCGATGTCTTACAGTCAGGTTTTAGACAAAACCACAGCACTGAGACAGCTCTGGTTAAAGTGTTTAATGACATCCGTTTAAACACAGACAGTGGCAGAACCACAGTCTTAGTTTTACTTGATCTCAGTGCTGCGTTCGACACAGTTGACCACAATATATTACTCGACCGACTGGAAAAACTTGGTGGGAGTTTCTGGCTCAGCACTAAACTGGTTTGAATCCTACTTAAAGGACAGGGACTTCTTCGTGTCTATAGGTAACTTCAAATCTGAGCAAACAAAAATTACTGATGGAGTTACCCAAGGTTCCATCCTGGGGCCTCTTCTGTTTAACATCTACATGCTCCCACTAGCTCAGATTATAAAAAACAACGCTTAATGGTTTAGGGCCAAAATACATTAGTGACCTCCTGATTAATTACGAACCATCCAGACCGCTCAGGTCATCTGGGACAGGTCTGCTCTCTGTCCCCAGAGTCAGAACCAAACATGGAGAAGCAGCGTTCAGGTTCTATGCTTCTTATATTTGGAACAAACTCCCAAAAAACTGCAGGTCCGCTGAAACTCTCAGCTCTTTTAAATCGAAGTTGAAGACACACCTGTTTACAGCTGCCTTTAATTAAACAATTTTAATACGATTTTAAACTCTAACTCTGCACTGTAACTTTTAACTGTTTTTATATTTTTACTTCAATTAATTTCATTTGAACTATTTTTATTTAAACATATTTTCAGATTTAATAATTTCAGTGGTTTTGAAATTTTCTATTTTAATATTTCTTTTCTTTCCTCTGTCATGATGCTTTTTGATGTCTTGATGCCTTGTTGTTGAAATGTGCTATATAAATAAACTGGCCTTGCCTTGCCTTGCCTAATGTCTCGGTAAAAGGGATCTGTCCAAACAGATCCTGAAATCCACCAGAATGTGTAAAATTGGCTTACAGAGTTGCAATGCTCTTAACGCCTGCAATGCTCTTAGCTCCCTCGGAGTGGGATTCTGACTGACCTGTATTAGACTGGGAATTTGTGGGATACACATGTATTTGTGTGTCTAAGCATCCATATTAATTGTAATGTTTATTTTTTTAAGTGGCATTTTGTAACAGGAGGTTTAAGAGGATTATAAGTTATAACAGTGATAAGCATATGTTCAAATTTGCAGTTTGTAGAAAATTAATGTGTTTGGTATTTATTATCATTTCACATCAAACTTTCTTTTGAGTTATTTTGTTCAAGAATCAATTAATTAACAGATTATTTTCATTTATAAACAGGCAGTTTATTGGTTAACATTATTTACTGATATTTTATTGACATTGCAGACCTGAAGATAAATAAGAGATGAAGATGCATTTTTATTTCCAAATAAAAGTTTATATGAAAACTATTTTCCACAAATTGACAAACACAGTTTTAGATATCTGCATCATACATTACTATTTCATACACATGGACACACAGGCTGTTTTCAAAACTGCCTACTATACTAGTAGTGCGTACTGACTTGGATAAAATGCAGAATGAAGTATGCAGTATGCGAACAATTGCGAAATCTTCAGCATGCAAAAGATACCTCGATGTGAACTGATTCAGTAAAAAATTCCCAGTAAGTTACCAGTCTCTCTCACTTACTATTTCCCACAATGCAAAGCGCCAGGTCAGAGATAAAAATGATGGACAGCAATGGCTATCATAACAAGGGAAACAATTACAATCAGACCAAACCACACAAAGATACCACACTTTATCTTTGCTTGATCTCAAAATGATGCAAAACCAAATGAATTATGTTCAATATTATTATCCAGTTTTGAAAACAGCTATAAACACAGTATCTCACATGTTAACCTGCCTCAATGCTCCATTTGACCTCAGAAGCGGAGGAGAGAGCTAAAAAGGAAGCGGAGGAGCAAGCCCAGCAGGAAGAGGCTATGGAGCCCCAGGAAGTCCACACAGAGTCTGAACAGCCTGAACCAAAGGAGGACAAACTGGAAGGGGAGGAACCCAATCCAGCAGAGGCCAGCAGACCACCAGATGGCAACACAGGGGAAACAGAGCAGGGAGTACAGTCAGGGAGCGCCACGTTCACTCCACTGCAGAATGGTACATCCTTTTAATGGGGTAGCCACAGATCTTAATATGATGTGAGATACATGTTTGCAGTGACAAGTTTAGTCACTCAGCAAACCTAAGTGAGTGATAGCGCAACAGTAAATCTCAGAACAGTTTTCATTTTCTTAGATATTTCCTCAGTGAGTTAGGTAAGGCTGAAACACTGTCAAGTCAAGGCTGAAGATGTTTGTACAAACTGCATAAAGGGGAGAGGGATTTTCATGTCCTTGTTCAGATAGAATTTATGTTTGCAGCCAAGTATGTACCTCAGTCCGCATGATAAATAACCGGCTAATCGTTCTTTTCAGGAGAGCTGTCTGAAGGAGCGCTATCTCCAGAGGGTGAAGAAGATAAGAACAAAGGAGATGATGGTGAGTTTGTTGCTCATCACTTGATCAGAATACCAACTAGATGTTAAAAATCCATCAACAGAGATGGTCAGTTTGTTTGCTCTATAATCGGAAATAAATGACATTACATTTCTTTTTGTATTTTTCCAAAGCAGAGGTAGCCATGGAATAAGCTCGCTCGAATCAGAGCAACACTGTTGCATCTCTGCAGCGCTGCTGTCAACCTGAACCTGCATTTGTGCAGGAGAACATAGAGTCTCACCAAGTGAGGGCCATTTGTTGGACTGTGACGCCCTCTACAGGACACAGAGAAAGTGACACCTACACTTGCTGTTTGTCTTCTATTCCTAACCTGTTTTGTCTTTCACCGTGTTTATACTCCCATGCTCTTGTATGCAGAGTGTGTGGCTCTACCCATGTGCATTAGCCCCCCTCCTGCTCACTGATGAAGATGATACACAGGAAGTTTTAACGTCCTTAATGTGGTGGGGGAGAAGAGGAGCCTTTTGGAGGACTGACACTAAAACATTGCTTTTCTTTGTATTAGTTTGCCAAGCTTTTCTTTAATGTAAGTCGTATGTGTAACTCAGCCACTACAGACATGTAGCCATTGTACAAGTCCCACTTTTCCTGCTGCTTTGCCTCTCTGTCAACACGTTTCAAACAGATTTAGATTTCACTTGGACAGTATAGTACAAAGCTTACTATGAGGTTACGATTCACAGCAGCTCATTTTCCTCCCCACTGAATACTACATAGATACGGAATATAGCAACACAGCTATACACACTGCACTGGGGTTAATTCACAGGTTTATAGCACAACCATTTAACTTGCAAGTACTCCTTATACAAATACACTCTATGTAGTCAAGTGTCTCTGTTTGGTTGTTTGGAGCTCCTGTCCCTTAAGAACCACTTGTGGCTCGTTTTTTTTTCACCTCATAATGTTTCCTTTTTTTAACGCTTTCCTCAGATATCGTGCAGTCTAATATGTTAGTGTTCCTCACATCCACATGTATATTGTTAGTTGTGTGTTTTTGTCCTCCTAAATGTATATAATGGACGTTTGTATACGTAGGGATCAGCAGAGGAGTAGAAGTCCTCTGATTCCACAGTCCACCAATGGATATTTTTATGGATATGCTGTAAGATGTAGTGGAAACCTTTCCAAAACGTAGAATGCAACTTCTGCATTTCAAACATATCACACACATAGATGAATTCAAGTTTTTGTAATATATACGAAAACTTATTGTTTACTTTTTTTTTTTGGTTACATTCTTGTCCTGTAAGAACCCTGCACTAGATGTGTCTGATATCAACACGCTGTTTGTCCGTTCAATGTCAGAAAAACTTCTTCTTGATGCCTTCTTAAATACATTTAAGCTGTAGCAGAGAGTCAGAGAAAAGTCTTCTAAACGTACGTTCTTTTATTTTGAAGTACGGTTATGTTACAGCAGCTTCACCTGTGAGGTCGCTGGTGTGATGTTAAATCAACGTGTTTACAGTATGCTCGTACGTTAGCCTGTTGAATCCATCATGCTTTTGTTGTGATGCATCTGGTCTATGAGTCCAAACTCGATCTGCTTCTTGGTTGTTTGCCTGTTTTTAAAGGCTTGTAATGTTGTGTATAGGAGATATAAATACTGCTTATAAGCATATGTAACATATTGAACCTCTGCAGTGCTGGTTCAGCTTTGAATATGTACTTACTATGTGTAATTAGATGAAGGAGAATCTGGCAGTATTTCCATAGTATTTTCTCTAAATTTGTGCACTTTTTGTTCATCAGGTTTTCATTTTTTAGGGGAAAGATCCCAAAATATATTGTGCCATGATCAAGTACTTGGCATATTTTATTTTATTTAAAAGTGTACTGCTCATATGTTCACTGTAACATTTCTCTAATATTGAATGATTATAATTTATCACCTAAAAGGTTATTTTTTTTAAACTGCCGGAGTTTATTTTTTAACCTTTTTAGTTTCGACACACTCTGCCCATTTTTATATCTCAACAGGACGTTTGGTATCATGCTTCGATATAAAGCAGTTTATGACAAAATGCTACTTTCTACCTAAAAAATACAGTCAGTGGTAAGAAAGCCGGCTGGCTGAATGTGTGCCTATATATGTACCATGCATTTTACACCTTTCACCTGTAAGAAAACTAAAGTTGTGATGTCATTTGAATCTGTACTGATTCACTGGAAACCAGTTAATATCTTCGTATGATTCGTTTCATGTTAGTCTCTGTTAGAAAACCTGTGGGCAAAGTCAGCTGTTTGGTGTTGAAGAAGTATTTATAATGGTATGTTTCTTTTTATTTAGAAAAATCTGTTCTAGCTGCTCTCTCGTTTGTTTTCTTGTACCAACTGCTCCTTTTTTTTTACTCCGTGGATGATTTTGTCCAAATCACGTCTTCAACATGTAATGACTTTTTTTTTTCTTATTGTCTCTCCGCTTTGGTTTTCTTTTTCCTTGTGTGTTTGTTTTATCCACCAGCTTTGAAGTCAGAAAAATGAAATCTGTAAAAAGTTAGCAACAGTCAAAGCAAATTAGATTTTTAAATACAACAAAAAAAAAAGAACTCATTGCATCCTGAAACAAGCTGCCTGACACTGAAAGCAAAGTTGATGTTCTGCACCAAGAGGCCGACACATGTACAGTCTTGTAGTTTGCTCTATCTTTCACCTGCTGCTGTGATAGGCTGCTCTATGAATATTTAACAAGAATTTATACCAACCATAATCAAAAACATAGCTGTATTTATGACATGTAAAGACTTCTAATCACGGTGTTTTGTAATGGTTACTATGGAACACATTCTCTGTTGTTTGTTTAATGCTTTGTTTCCTTGTTTAGTCTGAATAGCTCCGTAATGACTGAACTCAAACTCCTCTAGTGGCTGAGGTTTGATGGATGTAAAGAGCGTGTGTGTGTGTGTTTGTGTGTTTGTGTGTGGGTGTGTGTATGCCTTGTGTGGGTGAAACAGCCGAAAAACACTGAACGTGCATTTCTGATCTCCTCACTGTGATCTGCTATATTGATGAGAGTGATGACATGAGTTTGTGTGGATGTGGGTATGTGTGTGTGTGTGTGTGTGTGTGTGTGTGTGTGTGATTGATAAACAAAAAGATGAAGTGGAAGGGAATATATTCTCTCTCCTGTAAACAAAATCAATAAACACTTTTAAGATGAGCATTTTTCCCACTTTCTCATGCGTAAAATATAAGCTATCAGGCTGATAACATACAGTACCTTTACATATACAAAACAGAATTGGAAATATAAAGTTCAAATTGTTATTGATATTTTGTCCTGAAGTTAAAACCATTGAAAACATGAAAGCATGATGATCAAACTGGCTACATGCCTCAGGTCAAGCCTCCACTACATCCTTTAAGACAGAATGACTGGGAGAGAGTGTGTGTGTGTGGGTGTGTGTGTGAGTGGGTATGCATGTTTGTGCATGCTTGTGTGTGTCACTGTACCATGCCGGCCAGGCGGCCGCGTGTGCCACCATGCTCTGTGACTGCACAGCTGTATCAATAAATCTGGACTCAAAGGGCTCAGATCATGTCTGCCTGTCTTCATTTCTACAACATCACATCAGTGATAAAACTATATCAATAATAATTAGAATAGCGATAGCTTTGTGTTTAAAACAAAAGTACAAAAAAAGGATGTAAATAAGTTGAATCGCCATTTTGTGATTTTGTCAAAGAGGAAATATTTGCTGATAATCACGGAGAAGACACAAAGTTGCAAATGTGCAGGTAAATGTTAGTGTTGCTAGGCAACAGCCCAGTTCAAGGCTATCTATTGAGTTCTGTGGGCAGCACAATGTTATTTTTTATAAGTAGAAAGAGTATTATGTGATGTTTCTTGTGTACTGCTATATGCTGCCTGTAGAACTGTTGTATAAATGCAATATCACACTTGAGGTCAGGCTGTAGGACAGAATAGAAATGCTATTGTTGAATTATTTAAAGCACAACCTCCTGTGTTATAGTTCGCTTTTGTTAACACAGAAAGAACTAAAACATAATTTGCCTTCTTTAGTTTTGGAGTCATACAGCCATTTCTTTTTGATAAACACAGAGATCAACCACTTTACATTCAGTTAAATGGAAGTGTCAGAGGTTTTTTAAAATAATGTGTACCTTAAATGTAACTATAGGACAGCCAGAAGCCTCCCAGATGAGGGGAGCACATTTTTAGTGGGAGCCTGAACATTCACGACTTTAAAAAACTAGCAGTCCAATCTTAAAATCAATTCTTAACCTTGCACATGACTAGTGAAGGGTATTGGTTTGTTTGAATGTGTTCACCTCTCGTTCAAGTCTGGCAGCAGCTTTTTGTGTCAGTAAAGTCTTTGAATGTTTCACCGGCTGATGCTGGAATAAACTTGGTTTCAGTGGTTGAGATTGGTGGACATGAAAGGGTGGATGACCTTCTGTAGATCTATAGATGAAAGGAATGGCCTGATCTTGGTTAAATGTCTCACTTGGACAAAGCAGGACTGCACCATTTTAGCATCAAACGACAGCTGAGTCAAATATCACGTCTGTTTAGGCCTCTTTATTAATGCTTATAGAAAAGTCACCCAGGCTGGACGACAGATCGGTAAAGACAAACGTTTATTGTTATAAAAACCCAGAACATAAAATCGTTTAAAATAAGTATTCTAATAAGAACAACTGTGCTGTTAAAGCGACTCAGCGATTAAAAACATTTTTAATCGCATATTTGGAATTCCTTTTTTTCCGCATTAAAAAAAATGTTAGGCTTTTATTTTGAATTATTTTACTGTCTTAAGCAGAGAATACTGCGCTTGCTGTTTGAATTCAACCCTGCTTTTATTTTGGAATAAAGTAAGGACCTTCTGGTAGATCAAAGGTTACAACATTAACTTGAACTTTTTCTTGTTTGATGTTATCAGGTGGATATTACTTGGGACTTGTCATCTGAGCTGTCTCAAAAACAAATTAAAGTGAATTGAGACATTTAAAATTACAGTGTGGTTCTTTTCCATCACTGGGACTACAGGGAGACGCTGCAGAGGCTCGTCCATGGTGTGCCTAGAGGGACAAAATTCAGACCTTAATTTATTGTGATAAACTAGTTAATGCTGACTACCCTATAAAATACTGTAAGTGCAAGTACCCACATCGTTAATCCCATATTTGTCAATTTAGCTATTTGATCCCTTATTGTTCCTACATGTTAAAGTCATATTTTCTATACTGGTGCAATGTCAGTCAAAAAAATACACTACTTTTTTTCAAAGAATTATACTGCAGTTGCAGGTCATTTTTTATCACAGATTAGTTAAACCTCATCATATTGGAAACACTTCAAAGTACACATATTTTTGGGGGGAGAATTGCTTTCCTTGCAAGAAAGAAAATATAAGCTCTCTCTCTGACCAACATAAAAGGCAAGTTTATTACCTAAAAAAACCCAAGTGATAGGTTGACAGGAGGAGTTCAGACCTTATTATAATACCTTTGAAAGACAAATATGCTCTTTCAGGTTCAAATAGCAACATTAAGGTCACGATTAAGAAACTTGACGTCACTCTTTGCTGTTACAGTCAGTTCTGTATAATGTATCATGTCTCACTGTGTATGATCCACTAGGTGTCTCTGTTATCCTTCAGATCACACTGAATCTCCACCAACACCTCATCTCTCCTCAGCCTGCAGCTCTAAAGAAGATCAGTGGACTCCACGAACACCGTGTCTCTCCCCGGATAGTCTGCGTATAGCTCTTTATCCTCCATACATGCAGCTCCACAAACATTACACACAGAGTGCATATTTATCACAGGCAGCAGCATGCATATTCATGTGCAGGTTGATGGAGCTGGTGGAGGGATGTGTACGACTCCTCAGCACTGAGCTGAGTGCCGGAGCAGAAGGCGAATGTTAATTCAATTATACGGCAGCTGTTCCTTGGTGCCCATGGCCACTGTGTTTGCACTAGAACAGAAATCTTGTATTAGGTCCCTCGCCATAAAAGACCATTGCCAGGCATGAGAACAGGGACTGCCTGTAACCAAAAGCCATTCACAGTATTTTAAAGAGATTTTAATGCTTATTTTTGGCAACAAAGTAAGATTTGTGTCCCTTTTTTTTGTTCTGGCTCAGTGTTGATTTACAGAGCTGTTGTTTTTGTTCATTATTCTCTTAAAAAGTCAATCTGCTCAGAAGTAAAACATGTAAATTAGCTTCTTTTACTGGCTCGAACTCCAGTCAAGGCTGGTTGGTCAGACTCAAGTTGATCTTGCATCACTTTGGTGCACCAAGGTTCATTTACAGACGCATTCCTTTTTTTCCCATGTTTGCATATGTCTTGCTTTGGGCTCTTGGCTTTGTGTACTAAAACACATTTTTGTGCATGGAGAAGACAACATACTCATTTGAGTACATACACGCAAATACAGATTGAACAGGCATTTCTGCAAGTGTTGGTATTTGTGCGCCACCAGACTCAAGTCCCATTCTCGGGCTGAGCTCCAGTGCTACTTGGTGGAGGAAAAATGGGGGGGGGGGGGGGGACTAGAAGGAGGGTGTAAAAGCACTCGCCAGCTCCCTGAGACTCCCTCTGTGTGTGATTTAATCACACGGCCACCGGCGGGGCCTGCTGCTCCGATGTTACTGGACCTGCTAATAAGTTTGCTTTGCCTTCATCTCCAGAAAAAAAGACACACCTGTGTAAGAGATCCGCTCAAGTGCATATTTCACATGCATAATAGATGCACACGTGCTAATGTGGAGGCAAACGTAACAAAAACATAACCTCTCACTCGTCCTTCGATCACAAACACACAGTTCAGCAGAGATATCGTATAAAGATTTGGTAATCTGCTGACAGATTTCTTACTTGAATAAATTGTCAAATGGTTAAATGACAGAAAAATCCAAAATATTCTTTGTGACATGTAAGACTTTGATGCTTTTCTTAGTTTACTTCTTTTTGACATGATAGTAAACTGGATACCTTGGGTTGAGATTGTTGGTTACTTTTAATCAGCTCTGAAAAAAGATGTGACACAAAAGATTTCAAAAGATGTCTTTAAAGTCTGCAGTTTGCATGTTTTGTTCAGCCAACACTCCTAACTCAAAGATAACTCTGATAACCATCCTGGCTGGAAATGGGTAATGAAAGAATATTTAGCATTTTCTGTCAATCAACGGGGCAATTAATGGACCTTCTATTAAACAAAGACTTTAAATATTTTTTGTGAGTAAAAAATTGAAAACAATGCAAGTGGTAGACAATCCAAACCCATACATACATGGTGTTGGGAGGAAAAGAAAAAGAGGAAGATAATTAAACGTAATTCAACAAGATAAAACAATAAAAGAAGGGATAAAAACAGAGAAAAAACAAGATAAAGAAAGATGTGTTCTATAGTTGAAATTAGAGAATGATGTGCCTACATGTGCATCTGGGTGTGTGCATGGATTTGTATGTCCATATTAGTTAGGAAGAGAGATCCTTCAAACCTCACACTAATAAGCTTATCGCTCTGAGGTGTCAGTTTTGGCCTTGTTGGAATGCATCCTCTAACCTGACCAGATACCAGCATGTTCCCACCACTTAACTACACACGGCATGTATAGTCGACACTGCAGATCAAGCTGTTTAATAAAAATGAAACCCTGTGTATCCACTGAAAGCAGCACAGAGCCGTGTTTCGAGTGACTGATGGAGAGCCCACAATCAAAGGGCCCTGTGGCTCGAGCACACAGTGAGTCTGGGAATTGGCCCAACTCTTAAAGAGCCAAGCTTCCCCCATCTTGACTCAGAGCCGACCCCAAATAGGAAGAAGCTATTTCTGCTGGCAGCCGAGTGCTTCCTCTCTGGAAGCCGGTCAGGTGAGGAGTCCTGACTGCCAACTGTAAGCCCCCTTAGGTGGGCTCCTGGGGGCAGGGCAGGGCAGGGCAGGGCAGGGCAGGGCAGGGCAGGGCAGGGCAGGGCAGGGCAGAACCCCCCCCCCACCCCCCATTGTGACACACAGCAGATGATGTAGAGGGAAGAGAGCTGATTCCTCCAGACAAAGATCTGCTGTGAAAGTGGCTCCAGTCGACTCCACAGAAGTGATGGATTAATGAAAATACCCCAAAATATTCAGATATGAATGCCAAGAGTTCATTTAGAGAAATGGATGATTTGAATTATTAAGAACGGTATTTAAATCGCTTCTTATAAAAAAAAAATCCTCTTCCTGTAGCAGGATTTTTCGACCTGTCAACTGGATATTTTTGAATTTCAAGAAAAAACAACAAGTTAATATAATTCCAGATCGCTTTTATTCTTCTTTTAAGAATCCTATAACAAATTTAGACTGAGCAAAGTGGAAATTTGGTCATGAATCCTGCTACTTTTCTCATTTTCAACACATTTTGATGTTAAAGTTTTCTATATTTTTAATAAAAGAAGATTTAAAATGTAGAGCTTTTGTTTTGGAGTTATGTACACAGTTGCACTACTTTATTTACAATTAACTGTATATATTCAACCCTTGTTCACTTCATTGTACTGACAGTATCTACAGAACAAAGTCATAAAAGCTGTAAAAGAACTAGTGACCACATTCAAATGAACGGCTAAAGAACTCACGACATATTTAGTCATTGTGGTGTTGACTCTTTCCCCTTAACTCAACTTCAAACCAGAGCACTGCGACAACATGTGACCTGATCTTGTTCAAACTGGTTTAAAAGTTTCACAACTGGCCAGGTGTCATGTTGAGATCTTTTCAGCACTGTAACAACAGATTTAATTTATTTGTTTTGAAGTCACTTCTTCATCTTTCATTGAGATTTTCTCAGAGGAAATGATCTGCTTTTGTCCAAAACTCAAGAGTCAAAGAATGTTTTTTTCAAAACTGACAAATGTTCGAAGTCTCCAGACTCCAACATGAAAACAATGGATAGAGGGGACGACACGAAGATGTAAAGCTTTTAAATATTATACAGCCCAAAATAATAATCCTCTAGCAAAAACTTTTGGAGGCATCCATTGATTGTTATAATGCTGTTTTATGGATAGATTCCCAATGAACTAGGGGTGCATTCAAATTGTCTTTTATGCTTAGGAAGGTTCCTAACGGTCGGATGCGCGAGTCGCTTTAAATATTGCAGCCGCAAGGAATTGTGGGACGGCATTATCTTATCTCCTTTCGTAAAAGGACGGTCCAGTGTATCCTATGTTAAAGGAGGTTATAAAGGAAGCATTGACCCACCTTTCCTTAGCTTTTAGAGAATTCAAACGACTCTTATCATGGCCGCCACTTAAATGCTTCCGGGTCGTTTCACTCAGTTAGGAACCTTCCTAAGCAAAAAAGACAATTTGAATGCACCCTTAGTCCTTTATGAATTCTCCTAACATCTTTCCGTAACCTCATGACGTTTTCCTCCGGTAAAGAGGAGAGTGAAAGAGGATAGGAGAGACAATCCGAATCCACCCTCTGTCACCGGTTCTCCTGCTCATCAGGAGCTATTGACTGCACCTGTAATGTTCTCGCTCAGCTGATGGCTGATGACAATCAGCTGGGTTGGAAGGCTATATAGGGAGGTTGAAGTTTCCCTGCTGAGTTGGTTGTGTGTCTCCAGAAAGTTAACACCATCAGTTGGCTTTCTTGTTTTTTGGTTTGAATGAAAATCTCAGTGTTGTGTTGTTTCTGAAACTTTTTTTCACCCTCCATTACCCCCCTGTTCACTGACTCCCACTTCTCTTTTTTTTGGCTCCAATTTGTGTTTGGCTATCATTTTGATAGAATCAGTGGGTGGTTTTGGAGGGCTATGTTCCTATACCGCCTTTAAGAAACCAAAGGCCTACTTATTTGGCACCCTTTTGTAACAAGTGCAGTGTTTTTTCAGTTCTCCAACTCGCGACCCCTGTCATTCAGATTTTGCGTTCTGGGGGGAACGTAACAGCTACACTGTAAATAGCATTGGCCAAAATATTAAGTCTAAAGTCTAAGTCTAAGTTGTCGAGTTAATCTGTGTTTGTTGTTCTGTGTAGCAAATCTTTAATTGTGGCTTAATAGCTCTTGGACTCAAGGATAATTTGATTCTAATTCTGGGGTCAAAGGTCACTGTAACCTCACAAAACACATTGAAAAATGGAGAGGTTGTTGCAAACTTGTCCTCCATTCCTTAAACGTTTCTGGTCGTGGAGCTTGTCAGAAAGATGCTGAGGCTTTTTAGTTCGGGTAGAATCTGTTATATCTGAACCAGTTTGCTTTCCCACTCCTATCGCTGCAACACCTGTTGGTTTGCTGTGATAACTGGTCTTATATCTGGCAAACCGAGGGGCGTCCAAACTGCCGCGTGGGGTAGCCTTAAAACTATCTGCGTTTGTTTTGACCAAAGAAGATAAGAGTATTCTGGACTGGAATCAAAACTTAGAAGTAGGACATGCTGGCTGCTGTGTTTATGTCAGAGAAGCCAACACTTCAACATGTTTGATGATACTGCATAGCAAGATAATTTTATGATTTGATTCAGTAGATATCTTACACACTGGTCCTTTAAAGCACTGACATGGCACTCTGTTTGCTCTTTGACTGACTGAGGTCAAATGAGACAGTAAAAAGATGGTTAGGAATAACGTGACTCGGGACTTTACTGCGTGATTTAACACAAATCAGAAAACGTCTAAGGAAACCCAATAACCCCTGGTGTTTTCTTGGGATTGTTTTTTTTTATTTATCATCAATTGGGTACAGTATATTTTGTAAACAACCAAGATGACGTGGAACACTGAATCTGCTTTAGCGTCGGAGTTAAATCAGAGTAGGTTAAACTGTTAGCTACAATGTGTTGTTGCTCTGATTGATTATAGCCTATAAAGGCATCTTGGTCTGCACTTTCTGTAAATTGGAAGTGAAATGACAGCAAAGCTCTGGAGACATGTACATCACCGTCATTTAAGGTAGGCGTTGTTTTTTTTTCAGATGCGAGATTGAAGGAGTTTGGTATTTAGCGAGATTAACAACAGACACGCATACCTTTTAATGTAATATTGGTTTTGCAAAATGAAAGATTTAACACTTTTTAGCAAGCTTTAAATACGCTGGTACAATATTTAATTGCCTAGTATTGATCCAGGCTAGCTTTTTTCTCTGTTATGCACTCTTTGCTAAGCTAGGCAAACTGTCAAAAGAAATGGTGCAATTCTTCTCTTATCAGCAAGAGAGTCACTAATCCAAGTTGTGATCTATTTCAGATGTGCCTGTAGAGAAATAAAGCATTTGACAGACAATGGCAGCATCATTATGGTAAAAAAAAAAAAAAAAAACTGATATTTTAGCAAGTATAAAAAAGTGTAAACTTCATTTGGACTGAGAATTAAAAAATCTTCTTATAGCACACTTTGGCTAAGTTAAGAACACGAGATGGTTTGAGACGCAGCATGACGACGGGGAGCCGAGGACAGCTGATGAGGGAAGAGGAAGAAAGATATCATATCAACACCAAGAGTGTCGATTAGGTGAGAAAACCACATTGCAGCCCTGTCAATCACCTCGGCTCCATGCTTAGAGGGGGGGGGCGCAAAGCAAAATTTGGCAGGTCAGTAGAACCACAGGCATGACAAAAAAAGACATTTTTAAACTACATTTCTTGTTCTCTTCTCTCTTTGTAGATTGATATAAAAGAAAGCACCCCTGCTTTTTTACAATGCGGTAGACAGAATGTATTATCCATTTTCTTACTGTGAACAGGAAGCTAAAGATGTGACTCTTGTTTAAACATAATATCTGACACATTTTTTATTTATCTTATCACTTTCTGGGTTTGAAAGTGTCGCATTCTTCCACAACAGATTGCCGCAGCCACTTTGAACGCGTGCGAACAGATTGTGCTTTGAAAAAGAAAACGGGTGCCTCCAGCAACATTTCACGTCTGCGTCCCATCTCTGTCTGAAAACGGGACTAACATCTTTACATTATACATCTTCAAAAACATATCCATTATTCATATCCCCATATTTTAATACTATTAGCACTTCCATGCCACCCACCTAAATACCTGTGTGTTTCTTATCAAAGGAGCTTTGACAGTCAGAGTTACTTTGTTTGGGTTTAAAGAAACGAGTTGGGACTATAAAGTACTGCAGCATTGGACCATCGCGTACAATTCAGTTTGTGAGGGTTTTATATATCGCTGTACACTGGAACATCTCGGCTCTAAAAACAAATGGGGAGAAAAGGGAGTGTTTGCGTTGTTGTTGTTTTTTACAGACAACAGCAACAAAAGCAAAACACACACAGAAACACACACCGGGCTCCCACCTGTGTGGGTGGGAGGTGTGGCCACTCAGCAGCTGAGTGGGGCAGCATATGGAGATTCTAATTGGGTAGAACAGCACAGCTGGAGGACACCAGTCCAGGACCTGGCCTCTGGTAATCAGTCCCTCAATCCTCGGCCCTCCTCTGCACATCCAGCGTGTGTTGGATGTGAGGCTGTGGGGAAGGGGAGGGGGAGATGTGTTTCACTGTTGTAACTGAAGGAAACTTGCCCCATAACAGTGTTCAACAACATGTCTTCCCTTTAGAATCCAGCTCATATTTAGGAATACGACAATCTGGAAAGCACTTATTTAAAGTCATAGGGACAAATTACCTGCAGAATGTGATGTGACATGTATGACTTGGACTCAATTTTTTCCAAATTTTTTAATCACTGTCACCATAGAGACCCCAAAGTATGTTTTTCTCATCGATAACATACTCCAACACTGTCTTGAAACCAGAATGTAACTGCTGGTTCCATGAAGTTTGATAGATTGTGCCTTGTTTCCTCAGTCTGTTTCGATATTGAGCTCTGTCGTGATGTTTAACTGATGTTTTTTTAATGTGGAAACAAAAAATGACTTGTAATTGTCAAAGTTGATTATTCTTAGTTAATTCGATGCTTGTCAAAAAAGCCATCTTGATCAACAATTATGTTTTTTAATATGAATTTTTCTTCCAAAATTCAAATCCCTGTGTTAACTGATTTATGTTTATGTTTACTTTTAATGCCACCTTGTATCCTAGTGTATGTCATAGATATTAAGTATATAAATAAGGTTTATTTTCATGGTATATATACAGTATGTAGCACCAGATTGGTTGCATTTACTGTAGGAAACACAAGCCCTCAACCTTTATAGATTTATTATCGTTATGGGTTTGTATTATTTAACATGATTGATATCCCTGTGTGTTAATTAAAGGACCACTGGTAACATTTATTGGTTTTCACCCGAAATCTGTACAAAAAAAAAACTGAAGGGACTACTGGCAGAACTAAAACCAAAGCCCTCGGTTTTGTTCTGAGAAAAGTTGAATGCAGAAAATATCAATCTTTCACAAACACATTCATTATTGTGATCCGAACCTTTACGAAATGATTTTGTTGTCTGAATGTAACATTAAATGTGAACTCAAGATGTGAACTTAAGACGTGAACAGAGTAAAACACCTGCAGTGAACATGTCTTGCCCTCTTATAGCCCTTCTGGAGTAACATTCAGACTCCTACCTGCTTAAATCAAGAAAAAGAAAGGACAAGAAAAAGATAACACAAGGTGTTGCAGAGATTTGGGAGTAGCTCATGATAAAAGGAGACAAATCTCAACAAATCATTCATGGTGTAAGAACAAAGATCTGATGATTTAACAGCAACGAGGAAGGTTTTTGTTTAATTGGGAGAGCCTAAACACACAAGTGTCAGTGTTTTGCCTTAAGTTTATTTGACATTATTCCTCTGTGTAAAGTAATAGTGAGAGATAGTTTAGAAGCTGAAAATGAACTGTTAAAGCCTCATTACAGATTCAGTGTCAGAACTTAAAAAAAAAACACATGTTCTGGAGCATTTTTACAGCCTTTAAGCTAAAGAAATAACTTGTCACTAAAGTGACTCTATAAGCCTGCAGTGAAGGGACTTAAGGGCAAAACCAAGTTGTAGTGCCACACTACAACTTCAGACACTACTCTCTCTCAAACCACTTCACCCTGCTCTCGTCCTCAAGACATGAACTCCCCTTAACTGCTGACATCAATTGAGAAACGCTTGCGGCTCAGCGTGCGATCAGCGGCGCCTTCTTTTGCAGCTCCACACCACGCGCTGTGCCTATAAAAGCTGATAATGTGATAATTAAAAGAGCTGACAGGCAAGAAGTGTCAGTGAGACACCCTGATTTACCAACCTCTGCTGTTTGCTATACCTCTCAAATTACAATGCTTCCACCCTCCGAGTATGACACATAAAATATCAATTGGAATAATTAAGCAGGTTAAAGCCGCTGTGAAGAAAAAAAGGGAGTCTCAGTGGAGGAGAGTTTTGATGAAAATCATCCTCAAAAAACACTCATCTGATTCTGACCTGAAAGGAGGATTTCTAGCAGACAAAAGATCACTGCCATGTCTCTGTCTCACTCTCTTTCTTTCTCTCTCAACCACACCATGATTTATTACCTGAAAAGACAAGAGAACTAATTAGTGGAGTAATTAATTAATATAAATTTGCATATTTGCATTTGCAATTAGTGCAGTCAACTGATTAGTCTGAGATGGGGAGTTTGACTCATCAGATGCTGGTGTGAGTGTGAGTGTGAGTGTGAGTGTTTGTGTGTGTGTGTATGTGTGTGTGTGTGTGTGTGTGTGTCTGCTGGACTAGAACGATCAGCAGACCAGCTGAGGCATTTTTTGGGGGGGAAGGCAGAGATGAAGGGACTAGTTTATTTAGTTTTTATTATTGTTGCTTTTAGTGTGTTTTCTAAGTGTCCATGCCTACCTACACTTACCTGTGAACCCATGTTGGATGCCGTGTTGCACACACACACATCACTTAACACACTCATATTTGTACCTTTGTGTGGTCTTTAGTGTCATCATTCTGCAGCCAAACTCTCACTGCTGATCGATGTTGTCTAACGGCCGATACACAGAGATTGATAAATCGCTTTAATTGATTCTCCTTGCAACAAGGTCATTCACAGGCATGCATTTCTGTGTGTGTGTGTGTGTGTGTGTGTGTGTGTGTGTGTTCCACATAACTGAGGAGTGCATATACCCATATCGAGTGCCAGCTGTGCCCCAGTGTGGAGTTGGCAGCGTGCCACCGGCCTTTTCCACAGGGTGTACTTAATGTGTACGCTCCTGAGGTACCAACACTGTGCAGCCCCTGCCCCCCTGCCCCCCCCCCCCCCCCCCCCCCCGCTCCCACCCCCTGTTACGCTTACACTATCCTGTGTGTGAGGTGCCTGCAAGAAATCTCTTTACCTGTTTTATACAAAACTGCACTCACCAATCAATGAGTGGATTACATGATCAATGGCAAATTAATCTGAAACTGAATCATTGAATGTGACAGTTTTATGGCCAAAAACATTTGCAGGTTGTAAACTGGTTACAAACTGGTTTGATTATCTTTAATGTGAGGATTCACTGATTTTCATAGTTTGTAGTGGAAAATCATAAACAGGTTTTGGACAGTTGGTTGAACATTGAAAAATATTGGATGATGTCAGAAGAACTCTGTGAAAATGCGGCAGGCATCTGTCCCTATTTCCTGACATTTTGTTATCCAAATGTTTAACCAATTGATCATCAGTAGTGATCGAAAGATTCAAATCAGAGGGCCTACTTTTATTTCATACTCCTCACCTCATATTCAATCACCATTTTTGTCTTGCTGAGAGTGGCTTCACCTTCCTCATTGTTTGGGGTCATAAAAAACAATAAGCTCTACCGCATGTGAAATAAACAAAAGTCATGTTCAAATGTTAAAACCCAACAAGTCCTAAAAACAACATAATTACATGCAGTCACTTTCTCCAAGACACAAACACATGGTTTTTGAAGACTACTTCATCAGCAAGATGGCAACGTTTGTGTGCCAACACACACTGTTAAAAATATTTAAACTAAATCCGTTATTTCTGATGTGTTAGGTTTGTATATACACTAATGAGACCGTGGTTTGAGAGAACTTTTTTCAGGTCAGGCTGTGCCAGTTGAATGTGCACAAATGATGTTTCTGGACATTTGCTGAAACGACTGATGCTGTCTTTTTCTTTCAGGGATGCGGAAAAGAAATAAAATGGTAATCGTTTGATGGATGTATCAAATTAAAGATGCAGAGTACCTATCATGGTGTGCAAAAGAAAGAAGTTTGTGAAAAGTAATATTGAAATGTTCACTAGGCCTATATGTTTCTACAGTGTTAGAGGTCAGACTAACTGTTTGATCTTTGATTTAAAAAAAAAACCTTTAAATATTTGATTCTGCTTTATGAATCGTTATCATAGTTTCTTGAATGTCTTTTTTGTTTGGATAAGGTAAAAGAAAACGTGTTTATGTGCTTTGGGATAAAAAAAAATCTGGAAATTCAAATCCCCTTGATCCCTATATTCTCTTAGATTTTTTTGTTTGCATGTAAAAAGTTATTAACTTTCGTGCTGTGATTTCAAGGGATGGTTATTCAAGCTTTGTTGTGTATATTTTCCATGTTTTTTTTTACAGAATATTTCATATTTTTAGATTTTTATTTACACATATTTAGATACAAGTACAACTTAGAGTACACTTATTCCAACATGAAGTCTGTCTGTCTGTCCCACCTGTTGAGGATGCTGCAGACTCACACATCCATCTTTCCGTTTTTTCCCTGACATAAAGACATGAATTTATCTTTCTTACATGAGGAAACAGGCAGATATTAGTTGTTATCCCTCTCCGGTCTGTGTATCTGACGGTAAACGCGGGCCTCCCGGTGCCCATTACCGGAGCTGCCAGATGATCGGTAAGGAATGGAGGTCCCATGGGACGCAGAACACGTGGTCTCGACTGCCACAAGACGTCAGCGGCAGATGGCATGGGTACCCGCTGTTGGCATGAGTGTCATTCCTCAAAGAGAAAGGGACGGGGAAGAGAGAGAGAGAGAGAGAGAGAGAGGAGAGAAGAGGGAGAGCAGAACACAGCAGAGAAAAGAGGAAGCGCAGCTTTCAGCTTTTCCCTTTAATTTGTGCTTTGCAGGAGAAGAAGCAGCAGCGCAGAATTCGGGGAGACATTTGGGAACATGCAAGGTGCACGCTGACCAGAGGTAGGCACATGGTTTTGAATGCATTTGTTGACCTTAAATAAATATGATTTATTGCTTAAAAGATGACTTTGTGCTGCGCTTTGGGGTAAAAATGCGCAAAGAAATTAATAAAAACTGTGACATTGGCCTTGCTTTCCAATTTGTCCCTCTCTCTCTTGGGATGATCTACCCACAAGGTAATTAAGTGACAACCTTCAGAAGGAGTCAGTGTTGTGCTCTGTCCTCATACCTTTTGTATGTGCTTTGATTTGCAGAAAATATGTTGACACTGCCATTCGAGGAATCTCATATGATGTGTGAGCCGCGATTCGGTGCCAATTTCCCCCGTGAAAGCTTACCTGAGAGCCTGGAGCAGGAGCGACAACACAACCCGGAGAGGTCCAACTCAGTCATGAGGGAGGCTGAGGACGAGCTCTCCGACCGCGAGGACGACGAGAGGGAGGACGACCAGGATGAGAACGGGCACCCTAAAAAGAGAGGCCCCTGGAAAAAGAAGCAGGGCAAGGAGCAGGTGGACCGGTCCAAAGTCCGGCGCCATGAAGCCAACGCCCGGGAGCGCAGCCGCATGCACGGTCTGAACGACGCGCTGGAGAGCTTACGTAAAGTTGTGCCCTGCTACTCAAAAACTCAGAAACTGTCCAAGATTGAGACACTCAGACTGGCTAAAAACTACATCTGGGCCCTGTCAGAGACTCTGAGTGCCGGGAAGAGACCGGACCTCCTTGCTTTCGTGCAGACTTTGTGCAAAGGATTATCTCAGCCAACGACCAACCTGGTGGCCGGGTGTTTGCAGCTCAACGCCAGAAATTTCCTCACGGACCACAACGGGGAGGTCATGTTCTCTGGCAGGTCGCCCTACGATGCCGTGTATCCGTACCCGGGCTCAGACGTGAACACGCCCCCCGGACACAGCGCGGGCAGCCTGGACGGCGGCGCCAAACCCTTTAGACACTACAACTACAGCGGCGCGTACGAGCCCTACTACGAGAACCCGTCCCCGGAGAGGAGCGCGAGCCCGCATTTCGACGGCCAGCTGAGCCCCCCTATGAACTTTAACGGGATTTTCTCCCTTAAACACGACGATCCACCAGACTACGGCAAAAGCAGTCACTATGGCATGCGCTACTGCGGTGCGCCAGGACGCACGGCTCTGGCGCACAACTCTATGTACCGCGTCTCCCCAGAGGGCCGTTTCCCCTACGACCTGCACGTCCGCAGCCAGTCCTTTCAAGCACAAGGGGAAGTTAATGGCTCTTTCCACAATTAATCAATCAGCTGGACTAAGTTCAAGTTTTAGAAGCGATGCAATTTCCCCCTGCAGATGTTCCTGACAAATGGACTCCAGACACGCTGATGCACTGCAAAAAAAAAAAAAACGTCCATTTGAACAAGTCACTTTGTGTTAAATGTTCATACTTGTGTTTCTTAAAAAATGACAAGTCTGCAGATTGAATATGATGTTTTCACTTGTTCCTATTTCCTTTTCACCTTAATTGTGTTGGTAAAGGCAGAGAAAACGAAAGAAAATATTTTAACACAAGTGAATTCACTTAATTCTGAAGGCAGTCCCCCTGATTCGTTTCAGAAAATTAACATGTACTGTCATGATTCACTGACGAGTTTTCGTCTCCTGAAAACCGACAAAGTATAAAACATTTCGTTTCAGAATCAGGTTCTTATTAAGTAAAGTGCACAATCTGTTTGTTAATGACTGTGCAGCATTTATCAGTCATGATGTGGGAGAGAAGGACAATTCTTTCTTTTTTTTGTGAGGATTTATTTGATTGGGATTACAGCAGTTAAGTGAGACGATTATTTGTGGCGAAATAATCATGTAAAAGAAACAACCGGCGAAGAAAAATCTCAAGTATTTTGACATCTTCAGGGAAGTTTTTCTGGATGATTGGAGTACACAGTTTCAGTCTTTTAGCAATAAAAGGTCAATTGAGCTATGCAAGGCAGCCAAATGCAATCTTTGATTTTAACATAATGATAAATATATATTTACTCATACAGGGCGTTTCTCATTAACTCTTTTAAACGTTGACAATTACAAAAAAAAATTACTAATAAAAAAAAAAAACAGAGGGACGTGCACGTGTTAAGGAGACCTGACGATGATGTCATCAGAAATGTCCTTTTGAAACAAGAAGTTTTGGGGGGGAAAAAGTGAAATGCGTTTGTATTTGGAGTAAATAGTGTGGTATGAGGTGAATGTAAATTATTATTGTATTTATTTATTTAAGCTTATTTATTATAAGTCCGTCCATTTGAATGTGGAAATTATATTATAAGAATTATTGTGAAATCAGCAGTGTTACCTTTTCTGTAAATTAGCATACATTTGAAACTTTGTTGTAAAGATTTCACTGCAGCTGAAAGGAGGAGGACTGGAGGTAAAAAATCAGTTTGTGTGACGTGAACAAAATGTTTCACATGCCTTAAAAAAAGAGGAGATGATGACCATCAATATGCAACGAAAGGACAGTTTGTTTTGGATAGTTTGATGTAAACTTTTTACACTTCCTGGTTCTCGCTGTGACGCACTTCACGTGTTTCTGCACAATGTTAGTGACTGTACTCTCATAAATTATGTTGCTTTTGTATCTTTAACACGAATGACGAATGATGATTATTGGATGGTATTTATAATTTGTATTTCTTACACACACACACACACACACACACACACACTTACACTATCTCTGTTGTGTACTCTTGACACACACGCACACATCCCTCAGAAGAACTCGTTATGGATCGAAATCCTCGTGAAGTAATGTGTTAATGTTTTGTGATGTGTTTGTCGCAATAAAATGGAGAGGCTTTATGTTGGAGAGCAGCTTCTCAGCTTTCTGTGCGAATGATCGACAGCAGGCACGCGGCAATTACGTAAAAAAAAAAAAAATTAAATTGTCAGGAAAATAAATCACGATTGAAACGCCCCGGGCCTTATTTTGTTTATTTACTTTGGATGAATTGACTGCTTTATTCTTACAATCTCTAAGGACTTCTTTGTGACACAAAACGTAAAAGGCCTTTTCAATATTTAGATAAACATCTTAAGGGTGAAATTGTTGAATCGTAAATGAACCTTGTAATCGAACCTTTTTTTTTCCTCACATAAAGTTGGGCTTGTAATAAAAAAAAACGTTAAATGGCCAGGGTGTGAAATATAACGCAGTGTTGTCATTCTTGATCTCAAAGAGGCCTGTCCATAATTTGATTTAATTTAAGTCATCACATTGCTGATTAGTGTCACGAGGTGTTGGATGTCAGCCAGAGAGCTCAGACATCTGATCCCAGTGCTCCCAGTGAGGAGAGAACAATTCTGCGACTGCAGCACCACTTAGAGATGATCTAAAGTGGCACGGTCTCTCTAGATATAAAACTAAAATAACCTTTTCAGTTTTTCGAAAAAAAAAAAAAAAAAAAGGCAATTTGACTTTAACCTTTAATATCAGGATTTCAACGAACGTTACGCGCTTATATGTGATTTCATTACTATTTACTGTGTTATACTAACTGCGTAGCCTGTGTGGTAGAAGAAGTCACATCAGTCTCACTGAATATGATCGATTGTGACTGAATATGAATATGATCAGAGGGCGAACGATAGCTGACGTTACTGAACTTACGGGGATAACGAACTTACTTTGTATTATATAAAAAGAAGACATTTTATTAGGCTATATAAAAAATATTGAAAAGGTCAAAATCATAATGTTCGTTTAAGACTTTAATTGTAAAAGTAAAAAAAATAAAAAATCGTGCTTAATAAAGTGCGCGACCTCACTGCGGGAACACGCAATATAATCTCATGCATGTTTTTCTTGTAGCACTCTTAAAGCTAAGCACTGTGGGACACTCAGAAGACACAGAAGAAACATTTGGCTGAGGTTTTACAACTTTCTAACCAAGTCCCAAATTATATCTTTATAACACAATTTAAAAAGAACACAGCACGTTTATCTGAAGTGAAACATGGAGGTAAGAAAATACATGTTCTGGTGGTTGGTGCAGTTTGTGTAAAAAAAAAAAAAACCTGAGGTTACAAGCAAAACGTTTTTTCTTATAAGTAAAGAACTCTGACTGTCCTTTGATACCTGTGGTTTTCTATCCGATAACAAATAGTGAAGGCTGAGTTTGATAAAGGGCCTTTAGATCTTCAGGGTATAAAAAAGGGTATGTCTTCAAAACAACAACAAACACATAGAGAACAATAACTTTTTGACACAAAACCTGTCAAGCTGCTTAAGAGTGTCTTTCCTGTGGTAGCAGAAGAAACTTGTGAATATAAAAAGCAAAGACGTATTTTTGTTTCTCTTCTATTCTACAGAGGTTGACTTCTTTACGTAGAACATGCCTCAGATAGAAGCTCTTAACTCTTGGTAAAGTTCAATTTTGGGAAGAAACTAAATTAAAGTAAACATATACTCTCATTTAAAAAAAAAACTTGATCTCATTTGTTAATATGTACCAATGAACATGAAATCTCAAGCTAATTTGTGATAATTTGTGTAGGGTTTAAAGAGCAACATGAAAGAAAAATCAGGGAAAAACAAAGTAACCCAAATGGAAGCCTCTAATAGGAAGAATGATTCAGTTTTAACTACACGTCTAACCAGAATAGCATCTAAACTACACAAAATCAACATCAGCTTTTCCCTCAGAATTTCCTGCATCGTTTTGGTTAAGTTGATGAAATAAATTGTCAAGACAGAAATATCTGGGACAGTAGATGTGGGCAGTGGCGCCGCCTGTGATTATGGGCCCCATGAAAAATGAACTGATATCGCAAAAATTGTCACAAATATTCCAAAAGGGCCCCTGTCAGTCATGGGCCCTAAGAATCAACCTTACTTTTCTCCCAAATACGGCACCACTGATGTGGGGAAATTTGCAGAATAAGGGAAATGTTTGGAATTTTTCTATGTGAAAATTGCTGTTTTTCCTGCCTTCATTCCCTCACTTAACCTCCTCTTCCTCTGTATTGTCATAAAACTAGAGTAGCGGGTTACTAAAGGTCCCTTTGGGGCCCTAAAATCACCTCTTTAGCCCCCCATCCTTCACCAGCAGGCCTTATTTATCTCACTCACTAAAATTCCCACCTTATCAGTCTTAATGCTTTTTCTGCATGTTGTGCGTGTGTGTGTGAGTGTGTGTGTGTGTCTGTGTGTACATGTATGTGTGAATATATATATGCATGTGTGTGGATGAGAAGCGGATTTAAATCCCTCTTGGAGCCCCACAGGGAGACTGAGGAGGGTGAGGAGGAGCTGAGGAAGGGAGGCTGGAGGGGGTGTTTCACACCCACGGGGTCTACGCAGTTTAACGCAGGGTCAGACGTGTACACGTACCCCTACATTCATGCAGCTCATTAAACTGTGTGGAGACAGAGCGAGGGAAAAAGCGGGAGAGAGAGAGAGGGAGCATATGGCCCAGCTCTGTGTGGGAGGTGAAGGACTGGAATTGGGGGGGGGGGGGGGGTTATATATCGTATAGGGGTGAATTTGCAACCGGAGACGTGGTGTCATAATTAATTCAAAACAATTATTGTGTTTCTATAGGGAGAACTCACACAATGACAACAACCAGCTCAGAAGTTGAGAAAAGTTTTTTTCTGCAGTCACCTTTAGCACAAATTCATCTTTGTATGTATCTTCTTTTGTGTTATGTTAATTTATTGAAATCAGGCGCATTTTTTCCTGCAATGTCTAAACTCTGAGCACCAGTCAAGAAAAATGAAAATAATGTTCCCTGCCACTTCGGCAAGCATCCTCAAATTTTGTGCCATTCCCAAGCCCCAGATGGTGTGGGATGGGAAACGTTCCCCCATTAAATTCCTAATAATCATTTCTCCTGCGGAATCGGGGGTGGTGGCAGTGGGGACGGAGGAGGGGTGGGGGGTGCGAGTACGGGTGTGTGTGTGTGTGTGTGTGAGAGGATTGGGTTGGTGGGTGAGGGGAGTAGAGGGATTTGGTGTTTTAATTAGACAGATTTAAGGAGCTGAACCCCCCCCCCCCCCCCGCCACCCTTTTAAAAGTGTGTGTGTGGAGATGGATTCATTTGTGCTTATATTTCTGTGAGTGTGGGTGCATGTGTGAAAAAAAATTACACATATGACTAAAGACAACTCGTGTGTGTGTGTTTGTGTGTGTGTGTTGCAGGTCACGGCAGGGCTGATGCTGCTGCAGAGGAGGCCTGACACTCCACTACTACGGGCCAGGATCTCATTAACGTGTCAGATTGGTGGATCAGTCTCTCTGGCAGCCGGCCCGGCCTCTCATAGGAAGTACTTTCTCTCTATCTGTGAACTTGGCACCGAAAGGTTAGACGGGGTGGGGGGGGAAGGGGGGTAAGTGAGATGAGGGGAATAGATTGGCCTGGAGGAGGGAGCAGAAGAGAGACACAGGCATTAATTATAATATTTGGTCAGATTGGATAAATATTGGGTGAGGGATTGTGGTTAAAGAGCTGCTTTTATCCACTGAGGAGAGAAAATGAATGAGCTTTGAGTAGTAGCACTAACAGAGGGAGACAGGCTGACTTCTGCTGTTGCACTATTTTGGAGGTGGAGATATGCTAAGTATGTGATGGGAGCATCTGCCACTACATCACCTTTATGCTTTATGCTGTTCTTTGTCTGATTGAATATTCATGTGTGTGTGAGATTTAAAAAAAAAAAGTGTGTGGCTAAAATATGAGGGAGTATAGGGTGGGTTCAGGAGCAGGTGGGAGGCATTCAGGGGTGTGATCCTCTGACACCCCAGCAACACCCTATTTCAGGGCAGCCTGAGAGGCAAGCGTGGAACTGGGTGAAGGGGTTTATATTCCCTCGACTGTGAACACGAGCATGTGCTAAGCATGACTGCACTGGGGTGTGATACTGAAAAGAGATAAAAAAAAAAAAAGGTAGATCAAAAAGCTGTTCAGAGTTTTTCACCAAGTATGTGTGCACTGTCTTCAAGGTCCAACACATTCACCAGGATACAGAACATTTGACTTGCTTATATTATACAGGGCTGAAGAGCAATTTTCTGGGAGGTATAGATGGACATTTGTCTAAAATCAAGGTGACAGACACAATGGTGTAAACAAGATCACTCATACAAATAAAAGTAAAAGAATAATGTAAATGATGCTGAATTACTGGTAAGTCTTTCTGAAAATTGTCCACAAATATCAAATAAAAAAATCCTTGTAAATATAATAATCTAACCATCAGACAAACATTCAATTATAGATTATTTAATACCATCCATTTAGATTGCTTTTCTGCTTGGTGAAAAAAAAAGGTAACTAAAGGGTTAATTTTATATTTAGACTGACAATAAGTGTTTCATTTCGGCATAACAGATATTCTAACAACATTCCTGTCTACAATAGCTAACGAGCTAGGAAGCTAATTCTGACTCTAACCTCCCCTTATGTTGGGAAATTTGAGTAGGTGGGCCCTTAGAGGGAAGTTCATAATTTTTAATTTTGACTAAGTTCACATTCCCAAAAGTATATTAATTCATTATTTTAACTTCACCAAGTTTCTCTTTATCAGTCGGGCCTCCTTCCATCCCTTCTTGTAGTCATCATTCACATTCACTCCAAATTTAGGCCATATGCTAAATACTATGAAATAGTTCTCCCTTTGCGGGACACATATATCCGAGTGGTCAGGTCGCACCCAATCAGAATGGCCCTAAGATGCGAGACAACTCTGCTTTTAAACATAGAAACATACAAAGTTTGTTTAAGAGTTCTTACACATTGGATCTACAGTATATCTTGGGTCTAACTGACGTGGCAGAATCACCCTCCTCTTTCATGCAGTATGCATTATTCCAAGTTTCTGGATAAGGAATAAGGGTAGTTTAATCAATTCTATACTTACATATTGAGATTAAATGAAATTAGAAGAAAATATGAATATTTAATGTGAGTCTAAGAAATTATAATTGTTATAATACAGATCTCTAGATAGATAGATAGATAGATCTATAGATAGATAGAAAGATATCAGTTTCTCTCTGTGGTTCCACTGACATTAATGTTGTACCACCATCTCCGACATTCCCATTTGGAAATGAGAAATCACCAACATTAAACATGTAAGAACAAGTAGGAACTTTCTCGGCTCATCTAGACTAATTATATAGCGCTTTGTGAGGAGTCATTAGGTACATAATTAACTATCTATTAAGATGGAGAAAAGAATCCATTCATAATATCTATACTAAAATGACTTACTGCTCTTTCTTACTCATAACGTATTGTTTCATAATCACTCCTCCTTATGATTAATAAGAACCTTGATCAACCATCCTGTAACTCATTTCAGATATGGCAGTTCCACCTTTTTGACTGTACATGAAGCATGGTCCGATAAAGAAGACAGCATTTGAAGTAGTGTCTTACACATTCCCCATAACCCCGTTATTTTCATTCACAGAAGAGAATGTGTGGTTTACATTGCAAGACATGCAGATGCACAATGGGACAAATGTGACAAATGTCCCAACCTGGCAGGAGAGTCATCTTATCGATGTATGATCTTTAAATGAGGAAAATTGTTGTGTCTTTTTAGTATTCTAGTCCATTCTGCGCCATCACCAATCTGTCCCATAATGCCTTTCAAGCATTTCCTGTGGGACTCATGCTGTGTTCGCAAGGCCTCTCTCTCCCTCTTACACACACACACACACACACACACACACACACACACACACACACACACGCGCGCACCCACATACAAAAGCACATACTGTGGTGACTGCAGAGGAAAGTGAGCTGTCTGTGGAGGGTTGGATTCTTGGTGTCGGTCCAAAAATGTGTCACTCGGGACACGCATGGCCTGCTGGAGGCAGGAATTCTGTCGCTAATGGGCCCCGCAGCCGTCGGCACCACCTGGGGATATGGGAGACGGGATGGATGGATGGGGGAGGATTGAGGAGGGAGGGGAGAGGGAGGGAGTGTGTGCAGCTCAATGCGTTGGTAATAAACAGGAGGATGTGGCGTTTGCATGTGTGATATGGAAATCTATCTATCTATCTATCTATCTATCTATCTATCTATCATTGTGCCCATGAAATGTACTCCTACACTTTATAGTCCACTGAGTAGTAAAAACAGCTTGGATGTTGTTTTTCCCTAAATCCTGCAGACAAAAAAGGAGAGTTACCAAATTCTATTAGACATAAACCGAGTTGTTTGTCTTCAATATGTTCTTTGAACTTGTGGAATTAATGTATTTAGAAGGAAAAGTCAACATTTTTCCCCGCCATGAAAGACAGCTTATAAAAAATGTGAAGGCATAAACAGGCAGGGCAGGTGTTGACGATGCAAATGAAACGGATGACAGATGGTGAGCCTCGCGATTGCTCACTGTGCAGATAATGGATGGAGGTAATCAAATTCCTCTGAGGCTCTGGGACTTTCTTCAGAACTTTCTCATCAATTGCACCATCAAACGGTACCGTCGTCTAATACGCCCCCCCCCCCCCCCCCCAACAAAACCCCCTCCACTATAAAAGAAGAGATACAAAGAAGTTACAAGATTTTTTTTTTTTTTTGATAGACTGGAGCCAAGTTCTGCAGCAAATGCTTATAAAAACACTGTTGTTTTTATTTTTGGTCTGACGATTTACCTTGAAGGCACGGTGCTTATCCCTTCTTAGAAAGTCCAGGTGGTGTTTCATTTTCGTGCATGTCTCTAAAAACAGGTCGGTGTATGTGTGCGGGTGTGTGCGAGCACACTTAGCAGGAGATCAGACGACAAGTTTGAAAAATAATGCACTGCGGCTATAATGGAAAAGCTACAATAACATCAGCAGGCCAACAAAGCAAGTCTGCAGGGGCGAGTCGGCTGTTTGCATCCATACAAACCTCCTTTAATGTTCTATGATGTTCATTGATTTCTTCACTGGAGATATAAGAGTTGATGTTACATCAAATAGAAGGATCATGAAAACAAGCATGTGAAGTGGATTTCTCACTGGAGGAAAACAGGCTGTGGTTGTGAATATTTCCCCATCAGTATGGTGACAGGCATTTGATTTTCATAGGGCCCAGTTTGAAGGTCAGTTTAATGGTCCATTTGTGTTTCGTATTCGTCTTGCTTCAGTGGAAGCTTCAAAACAAAGAGGGTCAGACAACGCGATAAATGAGTTGTTTTTTTTATTTTATGAGCAAAACATGTCATTAAAAATGCCATGAGTCTTGTACAATATGTGTGGAATCTTTTTTTTTTATTCTCCAAAAAAGAAATCTATCAAAGCAATTCTGGGGGGAAAAAAAGATTTGCAAACTTGGCCACGCTGTTATCCGTGTGGAAGACAAACACTGGTTTGTCAGACAAGACTTGAAAATGCCAATTCTGTATCTGAAAAGCATTTTCCTGTCACAACACTCATGAGCGGCATATTAACTGCAACAATTCTCCTTCACACTTCCAGCTATGATAACAGCTTCAAGTGTCAAACATATGTCTGCAGAAAGAAGCGTAGGAGAAAGTATCACAGAGGCAAAGGGAAGAGTATGCTGAATATCACAAGTTTTTTTTTGTCAGGTGATGCTGTTTTTTATGCGTTTCATTTTTTTTTTCCTTGAATAAATGTGATAATTGCTCCTGGAAAAATCTCAGGACAGTGCACCATATTGGTTATGTTAAAGGTGCAAAGAACTTTGGCTTTGCATTCCTTTTTATGTTACAGTGATAATGCTACTGGAGCAGCAGTTTTTCTGACAGGCTGAGAAGTTACCTGCTGAGAACTGTGTTCAGTGGCACCTAAACTGGAGGGGGGGGGGGAATCCTTGATAAGAATGAGAAACATATTGTTGGAGAAATATTGTGCAGAAAAATAAGTTTTCCTGTTTCCAAATCAAGGGCACACGCAGCCAAGTGAGTGTAATTAACTTTTCCGATTTCGTTTGGATAATCTCTCCCTCAGTTACCTTAGCTTGTGTGAAATTCCCAATTAACTCTATCCCAGCAAAATCACAAAACGACACCATTTGAAATTTCTTAATGAATTCCTTTGTCTCTGACTGGCACAGATGAGGCACGATGGAGGCACATGTACTGCGAGCGTATTAGTTAGGCGAGCCCATGTGATGGTGCCCGTTCACGGCTGACGGAGCGTTGGTATCCTCGGGCATGGCTGCCAAGCTGCCAGTCTGTGCCGTCACACCTTGCTGCCTTTAAAGATTGCCCTGCAGAGACGGGGAGGGGGTTCGGAGGGCCTCACGTTTTTAACAACACGGCAGTCTGGCAACCCAGGAGGGTTTACGACTCAGGATCGGTGCCAAGAACTGCCCACCAGAGAGAAGGGGGGTGAAGGGGGAGGAGGATGCAAGGAGATATGGGTGTGGGGCACACACACACACACACACACACAAACACACACACACACACACACACACACACAAAGTCAGGCCTCCATCAGTCACATACATGCAAGTTATGTGTGTATGAATATGTGCATATTTCAGTGGACCTCTACAACAGTGTGTGTGTCTGTGTATAAAAGCAGGAGCAGCTGGGTCCAATATCAGGGTGTATATCCAACAAAACATTATGTCAAATCAATTCATCAGGCTTTCACTATGACATGTTAAGGGATAAAGAAAAGTGTGTGCACATAAAATGTACCCCCAGCATCATGCGCACACACACACACTGTGCCTTTTCTCAGTAATCCACACAAATGGCAGTGGATGGCAGAATGTAAATGAGCTGGTTATTACACAGCAACGTTCATCAAGCTGAGCTGGAAAGACTTCAATGGCCCTGATGAATATGCATGCAAATTTGTTAATTAAGTTAATTATTCTGCTGAAAATTCATTTGTCTTCCCAAGGACATTTCTGCGATGATTTTAACATGTTTCCACCATTAGTCATGCACGGTGCTATCGAAAATCACTTCTGTTCACCTTTTGGAAAGTTGCGGCCAAAGAGAGGCTAGAACACCTACAAATGAGAAAGAGGAGGAGGAGGGACCAAGCAGGTAGAGGACAACATATGAGGGGCGTGGAGTGTGGTCGGAGGTAGACAGCAGCTGGTGCAGCCCGAGGATAAGGAAGGGTAAGCCAAAAAGTGTGGTCTGTAGGATATTAGCTCAGTGGGTAGAGCATTGAAGAGTCGGCGCCAGGGCTTGTGGTCCAGTTCTTATCGGGAACATCCAAAAAATGTTTAAATTCACACTTCAGAGCCCTATGGACTAAAACTTCTGTAAAGTGTTATGTGAATTAATGGGGGAGAAGTGAAAGTATAACATCTGACGAGGTTATGCATTTCAGATTTGAGAGTTTGAAAGAGTCATGTCCAGGGAATTCATTATTTTTGCTTTAATATGACGTAATCCATCATTTTTTCAACACATTAATTCAAAATAGAATCTCATATACCATATTTACTTCGTTTAGTAGAGGTGGGAAAAAATTTATTATCTTCTGAGATTTTAAATAGATTCATAAATCCCCCAAAAATTTTTTTAGAGCAACAAGAAATTCAGACAATCTCACAGATGACTGGAGTAGATCCTGATATATCCAGTGTTTCCCCTACCATTAAGTAGTATATCATAGTATCATAGTATCCAAAGGTGAATAAAGATTGTGTCATTTTGTGTTGTGTGTTCACCTTAAAGGTCACTTTTGTGTTGAATAAAAACACATCGTTATGTTTTACATAAACCTGCGTTTCTTGTGAAATGATAATTCATTCCAAATATTTTCAAATTTGTAGATTTGATGTCGATATGTCTTTTTTATTGTTGTTGTTGTTGTTGCACTGTGTTTACGGGCGGCTGTGGCTCAGTTGGTAGAGTTGTTGTCTCTCAACCGGAAGGTCGGGGGTTCAATCCCCAGCTCCCGTAGCAACATGTTCACTGGGCAAGACACTTAACCCCAAATTGCTCCTGCTGCTTCTTCGGCGGTGTATGAATGAACAGGATTAGTGACTTCTGATGGTCTCACTACATAGCAACCTCTGCCATCAGTGTGTGAATGTGTAGTGAATGTGACATGCATTGTAAAAGCACTTTGAGTGGTCAGAAGACTAGAAAAGCGCTATACAAGTTAAAGTCCATTTACCATGATATTTCCTAGATATATAACATCTGATGAGAAGGTAAAACACAGTGAAATGTGGGAACACATTTACTTTTCAGTTTTCTAAACCTTTTGTATAAAATCTGACCTCATTAGTTTCAGTCATAATGCCATGTTGTTTCTAGTGTTGTTTTTATATGTAGCATGTCATGTCTCAAGGGCCTTGTACACAATCCTGGCTTCCTCCATTATTATCAGCTTTGCATTATTTAATCTAAAAGGATGCACAAAATACGTGAAAGTTGCAAAACGAGAGACGCCGTTAGAAAAGACGAGATACACAACAAGCCAGATGGTAAAAAGTTTGTAAAAAACATCAGGACGCCGTGTTTGATACATCAAATGGCCAGTCTTACAAGAGGCAGCTATGCCTTTACAGTAGGCTCAGTGTGAATATCCAGATGTTTGATTTGTTAATTAAGTCTCCATGGTAGTTAATCACTGTGTTCGTCTATCTGATAACAGCAGGTAAGTAGGGGAGGATGACCCTAAAGTAAAGGGATAGGAGGGTGTAAGATGTGCAGAGACAGGCAGTATTTGTTCTTTGTGGTAAACTTCTGTCTTGTTTTTAGAAAAAACTGCGTGGAAACCCCCCCCCCCCCCCAAAAAAAAACCCAAGGAGAAAATAAAGTAGTTTTCAAATTATGGCTTTAAATCTAAGAAGAGACTAATAATCTTTGTCACTGTTTAAGAAAGTTGATCCCTGTTCTGACTTTTTGTGATATAGAATGTGAATCAAATAGTATTCATTAATAAATCCTGGTAATGAAACAAACAGCATTATGCCAATGCCCAAGTCCCCTCTAGTGGTCAAATGTAGCACTGCAGCTGCAAAATTTGGCCTGAGATGCAGCTTGAGAGGTTGGTTGTTTTTGAGCTATCATCTATCAAATTGACTTTTTTCTTTTAATGAATGAACTTGTCACACTTCTGTATTTATGTTTGTATGACGCAAATATGATTGTGTTTGTATTAATGCGTGAGGTAACGGTGAAACATGGCATCTAATCCTTTTCTTAAACATTTTATCCCCATGACAAATTCGATCAGGATGAGGTGCATTAGGGAAATGTCATACATGCCAGTGTATGTCGTACAAGGATTAAGTCATCTATATTTTTTCACTAAAACAGTTGTTTGCAATGATAAGGCTGACACACTTAATCGATTTGCACGCATTTCCCTGACAGTCCAGATTAACAGGCAATAAGACTTTATTAGCAATATGCACACAGAACACACACACACACACACGCACACACACACACATTTTACACATTTGCAAGGCATCAATTAAATGCACATATGGTTGGACTAATTATCATTATAGATAACCGAAATGAAAGGGGAGATATCAATGTGAGAAAGGAGGGTGAGGTGCCCGGGAGAAAAGATGAGCAGGGAGTGAATGTTAAGGCCATGGAGGGCTAGTAGCAGAGACGATAAGAAAACAGTAACAGCTGTGTAGCTTGTGGCTAAAAACAGGAGAGAACAACAACAACATCATTTTCGAGGAAAATGATCTGGAGAAAGAGATTACACTGACTTAAAGATAAGAAATGAGATGACTTGAATTGTGTATCGTGTTTGAGCTTGAGGGTTCTTTTTTGTATTTGTCTGGTTTGGTCTTTTCTCTGTGATCTTGTGATCATACCTTATAATATACATCCTATATTGTTTTATTTGCATATCAAAAACAAACATCAGGTCCTATTACCACTGTCCAAAACTCCAAAACAGAGCAAAATGCCACTTAACAGAATATTTCAATTCAACTTTTTTAAATGTAGATTTATCTAAATATGCTCTGAGAACACTCAAAAATTGTTGTAACTTCAGTAACAAATACAGCACAGTGATATGGCTTGTTCCTAAACTGCACTACTGCACTACAGGGAATACTCATACATTTGCGTAAATTGAGGAACTATGTACAGTAACAATTGTTTGTTCCCTAAACTGCTGCAATGGAGGTCACCAGTGTTGTTGTGACTTAGACCAAACTAAATACAGACCGTTCTTGTACTTGTTGACTTGTACACATAACAGTAGATACAGCATCTAATTTTTTGCCCCTATTACACACACACTAAATTTCGGCACACGACTCTCTCCCAGTGCCTGCCAGAAAATGTGTGAGCACACCCGTGACTGCTCTGCCCTTGACTTGTATCCATTCATCCAAGCGTGCTGGATGGTTTAGTTAATTAAGCTTAATCTACCCCCAGAGAGGGCTGGAGTGCTGTTACAGTGGCCCACTGCGCTGTCCCTGTACACTCTTCTCTGGACCCCCTGTGGAGCCATCAGGGCCGCGCTGCTCAACTACATTCAAGTACACTGACGGGGCTCTGGAGAGACAAATTACATATAATAGAGTTAAAAATTTGGACCACAGAAGAAGAGCAAAGGTTGATGAAATGTCTTAATTACTGATTATAATCATGCAGAATTGCCTCACTGTTGGAATTTTTGTGGCACACATGCTATTTTAAAGAAAAGCAACAGAAAGCACTTGAATGCCAATGAATTTGATCACAAACATGCAGTCTGATGTGTTATATTTCATTGATCCTGATGCTGACAGCTACTCTGTTTATTCTATGTAAAATAGACAAGGTCAAGGAAATACAGCTCTAAAATATTGGTTTGGCTGTATGTAAAAAATAGTAGAGGGAATAAACTAACCATGGAGGGGAATTTGCTTGGAAAATAGTTTCTTGCACAGACAAGGACAAATGCAAGAAACATATTTTCATAATAATCATTACACCTTTTGTTAAATAACCTAAAGAAATAAACGTCAAGTTTATTTACCATTCATTTCTGTTGCCATCTTGTGGGTGGACATGTTCAGTGCAGTAAATTCAGAAAACAATGTGGTGTGTATTAAATAAAGACCAAATATTGTGTATGTAGAAGTAATAATAATAAATATGGAGTTATGCAGCTGTTCTTTTCACTCACCACAAAGTCGTCTGTGAACATAATCTGGGTGATAACTACTTTATATCTCCACACAGTAATCAGATAAGTTAAGTAATATAAAAACAGTGTGATTCCTACTTATTGTTGACACTTGGGTGGGCCGCCCAGGTGTATTTACCAACCTTTTTCCTTCTCCTTTTTTTTAATCAAAATCCCTACATAATCATCATCTGTGAGAGAGAGAGAGAGAGAGAGAGGGAGGGGTCTGCTGGTACGTAAATGCCCCCATTGAGGTGCAACGTGTTGTGTTTAAACCGGAGCTTATGCCATTGTTTTAATATTTTTCTGCAGCTGCTTGCTTCAGATGATATCCTGCTCTCTTAGTGAAGGATGATGATTGCAATACACTGCATCATAAATAATACCTCCACACATGTATGACCTGTTGTTATAAGAGAATATAAAGTTAAACCTTTTAAACCGGAGTAATCTGAGTGTTTTTATTAAACTTACTGCTGATGAATAATGTTATAAACTCACAAAATAAACCTACAGAACAACATGGGGCAGGACCAGTCGCTGTGTGTAGTAAGAGACTAAAGGTGCAAGTGTGTGTGTGTGTGTGTGTATAAGAGAATGGTGTGGAAGTAAAATGGGCATACCAGAGGGCGCACTCACACTAGGCAATCTGTACCATGCACAAGCATGTTTGACTCCCTAAGTCCCCCAGTGCATCTGACTTGTGTGAGTGCGCCTTGGCCCTGACACGGTTGGAAGAGCTGGGTATAGTAGTAGATCATGCACAAGCACAGGAATGCATCGTACACATGACGTAGGCTAGAATCGATCCCCCTTTGGCATAATCAAGAAATCCAGAAGTGTAAGAGGGCTGTTTCTGACCAAAACGACTCGGAAAAAGCAACAAAATCAATGAAGGTTCAGACATGTTTCCTGTGTTGTTCTACATTGTAAGACTTTTCTGTCTGTTCTTGTGTAATATTGACTGCCTCATTTCTCCCCTATAAGTCATGGTCCTATCAACTGTAACTTTGCAAAGCAGGTCCCTCTACCTGTAGCCTAGATTTCTTCAAAGGCTCATGTCTGGATTTAACATCTGGTTTGTCTACTCTAATTTAAGCTGCAGTTGTTAGCGTGTAAGGCTGAAGCTGATATAAGTAGGCTAACCAAACTTTAAATTTAAGTCAAGATTTCGGACAAGCATCCGTTTTGAAGAAGTTTGAGTCAAATAGCTATGCTACAACTACAGGCTTCAAACCCCAAAGCCTAGGAAAATCTAATGGCAACTAAAATGATCCAATACATTACACTCAAATGATTAAATGCGTTAAAAGTCTCAAAGATAACCGAGTTCATACCTTCTTAATCCTCCAGCTTGCTTTAAAAGTTTGACAGAGGAACATAAAGTAGCCTAACCTACCACAGTCTCGAATAAACGCTGACACGAACAGTTTTCCCATATCCGGTTTTACGGCCAGGTAACATAGACTGTAAATATTACCAGGTAAGTGGGAAACTTGCTTTCAAAATAAAAGCCCAAAACGGTTGCTCAGATAACATGGAAATAGAATAAGCCTCATATCATGTAAGTTTCTGGATTAATGGACCCAATTAGATATTGACATTTAATCATATAATTTTAAACGCTATTTACAAGCTCAGAGACTAATCAAATGAAAAACAACCCCTGTTGTTGTTGTTTTTTTGGTTAAACTCCAAGCTGTGTATGTTATGTATTAAGAGCATTTTTCATGGATATATTTTGAAAATATGTGCATGAAACATATGAAAATGGTAAATGGACTTGTATGGCTTGTATAACGCTTTTCTAGTCTTCTGACTTCTCAAAGCACTTTTTTACAATGCAAATCACATTTAACCATTCACACCCATTCACTCACACTGATGACAGAGACTTATATGTAAAGTGTCCATCAGTGTCAAATGATGAAATAATAATAATTATAATAATAAAATTTACTAAATCATTAACTCTGTCTGGGACTCTTCCCAGAAAAAGTACTTTAACAACATTTTATATCCACCATATTTCTGCATGTCACCAAATATTGTTGTAAAAAAGAAGTGAAAGCTAATGAAATTAGATTCCACTTTATTCAAATATCAAAGTAACAGCAAAGCAAAGTTCAGTTGAAAGGGCGAAGTATGTTAAAGGGTGACAGCTTTGCCACATACAATTATACACACAAAATGCTTTTCATTTTGACTATACATATTTGTCATTAACTTACCACATCAAAAACTTTAAATTGAAACAGAGCCAAAATGTTCTTAAAGGAAATGTGCAAAATCTTTTTTTAAATCAAACTAACGTTACATAAACATAAACTTTCTGAACCACATGAATACGTTATACAAAGCTGAATGTCTATTTGGACGGCACTTCAGACATAACTGTAGAGCTTTGTGTTCTAAAGGCTAAGTTTTGAAAGATAGAAGTGCTCTGGCCATTGCCTCTCTCGATGATGTACCTTATGGGTTTGTTGCAGCGTAAAAGTTGCATGAGATGTCTTCTGAACTTCTGTGAGAGCATATACAGCAGAGGGTTCATACAGCAGTGAGAAAAAGCAAGGATACGAAAAATTTCAAAGGCCATGGAGAAATTTTCTCTTGCATTACAGTCTTTAAACTCGTGAAAATATGCAATCAAAAACAAAATATTGTAAGGTCCCCAGCAGATGAAAAATGCTATGACAATACATAACACCATGACTACAGTCCTGTACCTTTTTCTGTTTGAAGCCTGCAAGACTGTCCAGAGGATGGCAGAATAGCAGAAAGCTATGATGGCAAATGGGAAGAAGAAGAGCAGTAACACTTGAAGATGATTTGCCAGGTTGACATCAGCTTCATTAGATTCCTCCTCACACCCAATGTCATTATTCCCCCAAACCACCACCTTTACTTTGATTGCATCGCTCACAGATGCAGCAATGCTGATGATCCAGGCAGCTGCACAGAAAACCTTTGCACACCTCTGCCTCCTTACAGGGTTACATGGCCAGTTGTGCAGCACCACTGCTATGAAACGATCCACAGTCATGGCAGTCAGCAGAATGACACTACTGTACATACCAACATAGTACGCAGCAGTGTTGAATTTGCAGGCGAAATCACCAAAGACCCAGTGGTGCAGGTGATAGACAGCCCAGAATGGAAGCGTGATGGTGAAGAGCAAATCTGCGCATGCCAGGTTCAGGATGAAGAGATTTGTGACATTTTTCACATTGTCATAGATGACAACAACACATACAAGGAGAACATTGGCTATAAGACTTAAGATAAAGACCAAAATGAAGAAAACACCATTGAGGGTATTGAAGTCAAACATATCAGGACACCCAAGATGATCAGTGTTGTTCAAATCTCTGGTGCTCATCGTGGAGACGTTCATCATTGTAGGTTTCTAGGTGAGGGCATGGCAAATGTTATAAACATAGCAGATTACAGAGATTAACCTATTAGCAGTTTGCAATAAAATAAACTTTGAGAAATATTAAAAAATGGAGAAAAACTAAATAAACGGATGTTTACCTTTTAATAAGAAGAGTAAGAACCTTTCCCCGAACATCAGTTGCCACGTCTTATGCTGAATTGAAGTGTGGAGAACAAGCCAACCAAATAAATAGATAACTCATTGTTCCTCTTTTTGTTTCACACTAAGTCAGAATTGCAGCAACAGTTTTCCAGTTTGAGCATGAACATTACTGCAAAGTCATTTCCGTCTAATCAACATTAAAAGACGACCAGCAGCCAGAGCAGATTGCAATAAAAATATGTCTTTTTAAAAGCCTTTATACTTGCATCCAGCAGTGAAATCCATCAAAAACACACAGATTATGATGACAACATGCTAAAACGGTCAAAAACCTTTTGCCCATCTGGGATCACACCCACTTGACCCAGTCAGTGACTTCCTAAAATGTATACCTGAGCTGTAGACGTACAGACACCCACAGTCAATACAAAGAACTACTGCTAAATAGTCATATATGAGAAACAATAGTTTTCACTCTTAAATCATCATAAGCTAAGAATTTGTAATTGATCACAAAACATTTGTTTACAGGCTTTGATCTCTAGTGGTTATTGTTTAAAATACCAATGAAATAGGAATTAGGTTTCCTTATAGGCCTATGGAACCTGGAGTTCAGGCTTTATATCTGCTTTCTCTTCCAACTACATAGAGAACTCGTCACCACTTGTGAGGGATGTGATTGTGAGTCGGCTTTGCCTGTTGCGGATGCTGCTGTTGCCATTGCCCAAGCACTTCAGCATCTTCTTCAAGTGGTTTTTAAATTTAACCCCCACAAACACATAAAACACTGGGTTGAGGCAGCAGTGTGAAAAGGCAAAAAGTCGGCTAACATAGAATGTGTAATCCAGTCGTTCGGAAGATTTACAGATTGCAGGGAGTGCATTTGAGTCAGCGGGTGGTTTTGGCCAGAAGTACAAAGACTTTAGGAAAATTACTATATTGTAAGGAGTCCAGCCTACAAAGAAAACAACCATTAAAGTAAAAATTAGCTTTAAAGTTTTGTTCTTTCTTCTTTGGGCAGTGGGACGCAGCAAACGACACATGATCTGAGAATAGCAAAACAGGAACACTATTGAACTAATTATAAAGAGGATATTTTGTTGGTAGATTCCCCACAAGCTCCAGAAAGAGTTCATGTACACACAGTGATTCTGGTTCTGGACTTCGGTGAAGAGGAAGGCTGGACTGGCGAGCAATACACTCGCGGCCCAAATAGTGACACATGCAAGGCCACTGTAGCAGCAAGTTGGTGACACTAGGCCCGAGAGAGGATTCATGACGGCTTTGTAACGGTGAGCCGTCATCAGGATGAGGATGATACCGCTGCTGTAAAAGCCAACACAGAAGACGAAGTTGACTATTTTGCATGCAGCATCCCCAAAAGTCCATCCATACATGTGGTAGTAAGCAAAGAAAGGTAAGCCCGAGGTGAAGAAGAGATCCGACACTGCCAGGTTCAGGATGAAGGTGTTGGTTAGGGATTTGAGATTCTCATACTTTGCTAGAATCCAAATGACCAGGATGTTTCCAAACAGACTCAGGAGCACCACAAATGAGAAGAAGATTGGCGTGATGTTGGCCCCAAAGTGTATAACGCTTGTTTTGTTGCACACTTCATCTTCATAGTCATAGTCATAGTACTCCGTGTAGACATTGGTGCCTGTAGCGGTGGCAGTAAAGACTTCAGTTGTAGCCATTTTCTTCCAGCTGGAAGAGAAATTGAAAAAAAGAGGAGAAGTTATTTTGGAGTTTGTAGTTGGGTTATATCAAATATCTTCAAGGGTATAAGCACATTTCACCTACTTGATACGGCTTAAGCCATATTGGTAGTTTTGGTTTAATTTCCCTAAAATTTGCAATCCATTGTTAAGATATTCATCTCTAACAAATCTCAATGAACACAAAGGAAAGTATTTTTTAATAAAATTTAATGTAGAGGTTTGAATAAACAAAAATATTACATTTGTTTAGATTGGTGTCTGGAGGTACTGTCACTGCTGGCAACACAACTAAACCACACACTTTAGAATATTCTAACATTTTCACATACTTACCACATACACATCCAATTTCTCACATTAACAATATGTAGCTAACGTACTGTATTTTGTCAACATCGTACTCTATGTGTTCACATTTAGTTTGCTGGACATACTTTTCCTTATTTTTCTTACATCTTCTAATATATATTTTTATAGAGTAGAATGCATTTTGTTGTTGTTGCGTATATATGTGTTTCCTTGTGGTTGTCCCTCCAGTAGTGCATTGCTCCCTTATAATACAATTTCAATTGAGAACAGTTTGGACAAGTTGTCTTTTGACAAAAAATAAATAAATAAATATAACTGGTGAACAAAAATCCATTGAAAGACATTTTGATTAGTTTGTAAAATGCTTATAATGAATGTATGTGTATAGATTTCAAACTTTGTACAATTCCTAAACCTGTTTTCTCATTTTTCACAAATTTGTATGAATGGCAAATGTATCAGCGAAAGAATAAAAAAAATTTATCGCATAAAAAAATAGTTAACTTTACCTTTAGTATTTCTCAGTCCTTTTGCACGCACAGGAGCTCTTGTGCTGATGACGCTCCTTATATATCTACCACAAAGGTGAACAGAAATCAGAGCTCATTCTCAGATCCACATATAACTTCTGTAGAACGACATTGTTTTACTCGTGCGTGTGCGTTGCATCTGCGTATAGCCCAGCGATTAGCCTATAGCTATCAGACAATCTGATTAAGTCATCTTTACTCTGACCAGCACAAATAGTCTCTGTGATTGTCGTACTATATGTGGATCTGAGAATGAGCTCTGATTTCTGTTCACCTTTGTGGTAGTGTCACAACCTGGCTCAACAGAGCAGTGACAAAAGATGGAGACCACACATTGTTCAACGTTGTTTAATTACATTATTCAACTACATAGTGTTATGCTTGTGAGGAGGTCAGTGTGTATGCAATGATGAGAGAGAGAGAGTGTGTGTGTGTGTGTGTGTGTGTGTGTGTGTGTGTGTGTGTGTGTGTGTGTGTGTGTGTGTGTGTGTGTGTGTATGAATGTATGAGTATCAAACTCCAACACAAAGTACAAACAAATGTTAACAGCAGTATGCAGGAGAGAAGAGAATGAGTAGATTGAGCAGGTCTGCTTTGTAGACTCTCAAAACCAGCCTGCTCAGGTGTGCTGCATTAGAATCCTCCCTGACTCCACCCACATCTACCTGCAACAACACAGCCAGCAAAGGGAAACAAACAGGAAGAGGCCAACATTGAGGCCGTCACAGCAGACAGTATAAGGAGCGTCTCCAGCACAAGAGCTTGAATCTACGCTACTGTGATTGGCTGAATAGGAAGGAGACATCTGATTGGCTACAAACATTTCCCTGCTGAAAAAAATGCATTCGTGAATCTAACCCTTTAACCACGGCAGGAGAGTCTCAAAAATCCCACACACAAATGCAGTGAATGACAAACAGTTTGTAAATGCAGACTGAACAGTTTATATATTTGTGGATTTCTATTACATATATACAAAACTATAAATATTTGTGTGTGAATCAGAAATACATTTGTGACAAAATTTGTTTTTGTATTTGTGGATTTGTTTTACATGTATAGAATAGAATAGAATAGAATAGATGTGTATTGCCATTTGCACAGGTACAGGACAGTACAGGTACATTGGAATTCTTGTGCGTTTCTCCCTGAGTCAGCTTCTACAAAAAAGCTAAAATTATATATAAAATAGACTAGCATTGTAAGAAAAAAAGAGAGTACAAAAAAGTAAAAATAAATAAGTTGTATTAACAGCTAAGTAAATTAAAATAAACTGTACAGAAGTTATACACTGTATAATACAAAAAAAATAAAAAAATAACAAGGGGAACACTGTACAATGAAATTAAAATATAAATATGTTTTCTTATTGCACTTATTATCTCTTACTGCACCTGAGGTTATTGCACACATATTTTTCACATTATATAATTGCACTGTTTATATAGAATTAAATATATTTGTGTGCATTGAAATACATTTGTGAATCCTTCTGTGTGCATTTGTGAATATTGAGACTGATCTAACTCCATATAGAACAACATTCTTAATGGTTATTCATGTGTTAGAGACCTGTTCCATTAAACATTGGGTTAAAAAAGGCACGAGAACGGGTCTCGTCTTTCTGTTTATTTACCATTTGAACTCTCAACCGAACTAGGATGAAATACTGCAGCAGGTACGAGCGACCATTTGTCCATTTGACCCGTCAATCATTCGCAGTGCCCGCCCACGGCGATAGCAAGTTTTCCGCAGTATCACCTACAAACTGGGCACTCGGGACAATTTAAACAATCAAGTACGTGTGTAATTGAACTATTTATTTTATGTAGAGGAGTTTGCCTTTATGTTCAATCTTACTGACATGCTCTTTCGTAGAATTTTACACAACGGAACCAGGAAATGAGGAGCTGAGAACAGGTGCATGTCTGGTAGCTCACGCCAGCTTCGACAAATCGGTGTGTTTGTCGCGGTTTGTTGGATTGTTACGCCGCTAAAGAAGTGAATGAAGTCAACTTCGCTGGCTTGTTGTGGTATCTTTAGATAAAAGTGACTACATGTCAGCTGAATGGTAACAGATAATGATGATCCGCTTTCACCTGTCGTCATGGTGTTGTAAAGTGTCCCCTTCAATATATAACCTAAACAAATTCATGCACCCTTATTAAGATAATCTGTCTCATTTGAAAAGACCTATTCGGTATGCAGAACTCAGAGCTGACACTTTTTTTTTTTTCAGCAGAGGTGAAACTCATTTGTCTTAGATTTTTCACGTTTGATTGTGCACTACTTATATTTGTAGTTTTCTTTGGGGGGTTGGCACAGATATAGAAGAGTGTTTACATCACGAGGGTCTATCTAAAATATGTTCCTGCACTAATCATTCCCTCTGTGTGTTTTTTTTACACTTTAAGCAGATCACTGCCCTCACTCCACCATGGCCTCCTCCTCCTCATCAGTTGGAGATAATCAACTGCAGAGGATAATCAGAGATCTCCATGGTAATAAAAATGTTCACACTTACAGTAAACACGATTTATTTTTTATTTTATTTTATACAGTCTGTGTGCCTTGCAGCAGGTTTTTAATGTTTACTTTATGAATTCATTATGTGTGTAAAAAAAGGAAATGGACCAAACAGGAGATGTTTGACTAATCTGAGTCTATAGCTCCCAGAACTATCAGAAAGATAACATGATTTTATATTTGTGCCTTATGACTTAATTTGTTAATAACGCTTTCGCTGTCTTGTTTAGACGCTGTGTTAGAGTTGAGTAAAGAGCACAAGGAGTGTGGTGAGCCTGTGACCGATGACAGCGCCAACCTGCACAAGTTCTTCTACAAATTAGAATACCTGCTACAGGTACGGTATCACATCAGCCTGTGTTATCCAGTTTGAAAGTATGTTCATATCACTCTCCACAACAGTGACTACCAATGTGTGGTCAGTCCTTAAAGGGGTCACAACGTGGATCTTTAGGGGTTGTTGTTTTTTTGTATTTGTTTTAAGTCCTCTCTTAGATACTAACTCTATGTGGGTCATGACTGTAAGATGCAACAAACTGTTGGGTAACTTTGTTTTGGGTTGACCTGTCCTGACCTCAGACATACAGTATGTGTCTTGTTATAATATGTGTGACTAAGCCTAATTTGGCTACAGTCATGGAACCAGTCATGTAGAGGGCTCTTGATACCAGATTGTGGAACACAGCTGAACCACAAACGCTGAATCAAGAATTCACAACATGCTCAACGGTGTCAGACTAACCACCATGTCACTTTGAACACTGTCATTTGATGCAACAACAAGGTGCTGTTTGTGGTTTTTCAGTTTGACCAGAAAGAGAAGACAACCTTTCTTGGTCAAAGAAAAGACTACTGGGATTACTTCTGTGACTGCCTGATTAAGATCAAGGGAGCTAACGACGGCATCCGTTTTGTAAAGTCCATCCCTGAGGTAATCCTCCTCTGCAACACACAAACACACACACACACACACACACACACACTGTCACCCTCAATGCCTCGGCTCTGCCATAGCGTGTCACACTTGCAGACACACAAATACACAGTGACTGTATAACCAGGTAACTAATCCTGTGCTCAGTGAGGTACAGTAAGACGCATGCTTCTAATTTACTTGCTGCCTTACGGCCGTACCTGCTGCACTGTACTGTGTGTACCTCACGCTTTATCCTGGGAATTCACAGTGGTGAGCTTCACAGTGGAATACCTGTAGTTAAAGTAGTCTGAATTTGTACTAATTGGTAGCCTGTTTAGTCTTCTATCGAGGTCGGTTTGTGTTTGTAAAGCTTAAAGAGTTTTTGTTTTCAGGTGTTTTTCCCCTTGAGGGCTATAGGGATATACAAGCCGTATTGATATTTCTAATATGTCTGCATTTAAAAATAATTATGATTACATCACTGTGCTTGATATTAACTCAGTAAGTCTATACATTCCAAGAACATTGCTTTAAAAGGTAAAACTCAAAACTAATGAATTGTTTGCAGTGACTTCCAGCCAATAGTCCTTTTGCCATTGCTTTTTTTTATTTATTGTAATATTGACAGAGAATTCAAATCCAGCATCATTTTTAGGTTAATGATGCACGATGACACTTTTGTGGTGTAGTTAAGGGCTGTGACAAAGTATTATTGTTGTCACCAGCTCATCTGCCCATTTCTGTTTTCTGTTACTATGCTTGTTGTTACCATGAGTCCGAGCTGAGGTTGTCTTGTTTTTGTCCGACCAACAGACTAAAGATTTTTCTTTGACTTTCATTCTGTAAATGAGGAACAAAAAGCCTGCAATCATCATATTCTAAAGGGTGATACCAGGGTCAGCAATCTTTAAAATCTTTAAAGTCTGAGAAATATCATACTGGTTATTTCTTGTTTTAAAAGTGTGGTACTCTTACGTAAAATATTACTTTTACTCTTCTTGTTCCTGTCAATCAGTCACTGCCATAAACGAGTCTCCAGCTGGTGTCCTTATGGGAGATCTGTGGGCCTGTTCTCTTGCTTAAATCCATCCATCTGCTTATGTAGTGGGAGAGTGTGGGCTGACAGACTCTGTAGATTACGTGTCTATACAGTGATTACCTTTGAACTTTGACTTTCTTAAATGTTCTTTTCAGGACGACTTTTTGACTAAAGACTATTTAACACAGGGGTCTATGAACAATTAAATCTGAAATAATAAGAAACCTTTATTATTTAGTTTGAAGCCCTTCCTCCATGCAGCTCCACAGATGTCAGATTTCTATATATCACTGTAAACTGAACATCTACACATTTTGGGCTGTTTAGTCAGAGAAAACAACACGACATTTGAAGAGGAATCATGAAAAATCTTACAAAAGCATTACCGCAACGGGTTTCACAAACCAAAAAAAGTAACAACGCTGTTGATTTAATCAAATCAGTCAAAAAACAACAACAGAGAAATCATGCTGAAGGGACTTTTTTCAGAGTCAGAAGGAACAGGTTTTCTTACATATGGAGAAAAGTTTGGGCATCTCTGCAGCACCACACGACTTTATAATAACGCTTTTTTGTCACTTTTATGTCAACTGTATACACACTTCAGAGTTAAGGGTTGTACTCATGGTAATATTTTGATGAATTATGCATGCTCTAATAGTTGCTGGAGGTGAAACTTGACGTCACTTTCAAACACAAATGATTATAAAAAGCATGGCCACTTTACAGTTTGCCCTCTATGACCAGGCTATAAAAGATCAATTACTGGCCACCGAAGTCAATCCACATCACAGTGAGGTAATGTCTGATTGTAGCAGTACACTAAGTGTGTTTTTTTGTGTGTTCTCAGCTGAAGACATCACTGGGGAAAGGAAGGGCCTTCATCCGCTACTCACTTGTTCACCAGCGACTTGCCGACACGCTGCAGCAGTGTCTAATTAACCATAAGGTCACAAGGTCAGACAACATATATGTAAACACTCAAACATTACACTGCAAACATATTCCGAACACGTTGTCCTGAGTGTTCCTTACATGGTGTTTGGACAGTTCATGTTCACCCCTTTGTTGTAGTGTATTTTTAAAGTCTCCTTTTATTGGGAAGTGTGTCTCTAACCTTCCTTGTTTCTGTGTCATTTCTGTTTTTGCTGAAAACACAACAGACACTTAACCGAACCAAACCCTCCCACGGTCTCATCTCACTTCCTCAGCCTGTCATGAAACCCTAAAGTCAGTCTTTTCGTTTTATTTGACAAGGAAAGTCTTTTTTTTTTTATGACTTAAAAAGTAACTTTAACTAACCGGAGAAAATCAAACCAGCCTATAAAACTCTTTAAAAAAGTTTTGGTTGGCAACTTTTTTTCCTTTCTTTGTTCATGTTCGTATCATTTTGAATTCAATTCAGCTTGTGTTAGTCAAGTAAAATTTAATTTATTTATGAAGCACATTAAAAAAACTACTCATGTGGGCCAAAGTGCTGTACAAGCCAGACAGACTGTAAAATTAAAATAATGCCACAACTAAAGACTAAGAGCACACACATTCACAATAATACACAAATACTAAAGCGAATGAAATTTAAGAATAAAACGGATTAGAGCAGAGATTAAAGCCATAAACAGAACATTGATTTTATTAGAAGCATGTATTTCTTTGTTTTATGACAACAATCAGAAAATGAAACACTCTGACAAAAGAAAGGCACTTCAAGGTGGTGTGATACACTTAGTGATGGAAACTATAACCTGTAGAGTCCAATGCTGTGTCATTGTCCACCAGAAGTAATCCTGAAGTGTTTGTTTATGTGTTTGAAGTGGATTAGAATTGGAAGGAGATCAGAAGGGGAACGCTGGGAGTTTTTAGGTTGGATGCTTTAAACATTAGTCTTATTCATGCTGTGTTTCCAAAGTGTCCTACCTCAGCTTCATGTTATATAATAACAACAAAAAAAGATCAATGCTTTTATTCAGAGTGACCATAAGGACTCATCCCCAGAACTGTGAGCATAAACCTCGAAAGTACTTTAACTTAATCAAATGTTTAGGTCGCTACAACAAACCAAAACAACTGCCTTTAAAATCCTTCAGATAACTTCAGACATGTGTAGCTGTTTGTGCTCTTTTGGTTGATTGTTCTTTTTCCCTCCGTCCAAAGATCTTCATAAATAATGCTCATTAACAACTTTGGCATTTGTGAATCATTTCAGGATCTTAGAGGATTATTATCATGTAGGAATCCGAATCCACTGTAAAACAAGAGAGTGTAGCTTTTTGTCAAAACATGTGTGCGTCTATTTTCTTTGTATTATGTCACATTGTGTTTGTTTATGTTTTTCACACACAGTGACTGGTATTATGCCAGAAGTCCGTTTCTCAAGTCTCACCTCACTGCAGACATAATCAACCATCTTTATGAGCTCAACCAGATCCAATTTGATGTGGCAGCCAGAGGTTACGACCTCGACGCAGACTGGCCAAGCTTTGCAAGGTAACACATGAACAGCTGCAATGTTTCTCTAACACTTTAATCATCAGTTCTGCTTTGTTTTTGTTTTGACATCATTTGGATGTAGGGGTTTTAAAGATTTAATGTTGGGCTTTCATGACTTTATTGGAGAGATAGGAGAGTGGATAGATCAAGGGGAGAGAGAGAGAGAGAGTGGGGAATGTCATGCAGCAAACCATAGCTATAGGTCGGGTTTGAACCCGGCTGCCCGCTTTGAGGTATATAGCCTCTGTACATGGGACGCCCCAGAACTAGGTGTTTTAAATGAATGAATGAATATTTATTTTCATGTCTGTCAGGTCATTTACATGACCCATCCCACATGGAATTATTCTGACACACAATTTTGCATAAAGAGATCTTTGGCTTTTAGGCAAGTTATATTTAAAGTCTTCCTTAAATAAACTAAGTTCTCAGCTTTGGCTTCTGCCAGAAATCTTCTGCCCTTGACTTTGTACATTTGAGCCGCACTTGAGATCTTAACTCCTCAATATCCACGCTCACTATGTTTAAATAATAACAAGGAAGAGTGAGTACTTAATCTGCGTCTAGGTTAGAAATCATTTGTTAATTATTCATTCATAGACGTGATGAGACGTGTAATCTGAAATCCTGCACCAGTTTAGTGCAGCACATGTACAATTGTACTGCAAAAGGATAACGTATTTCACAACTAAGTAACACTTAATTATCTGATCAATCTTCACATTCACAGCTCTTTTTTTTTTTTACTCAAGTGTGTGTGTGTGTGTGCAATATGTGGGTACCCACATGGTGAGCGTTGAACGCTGTTACTCACGTCAGCACCTTTGCCACAACTATTCACTTCCTTGTCGTCACAGTCACTCCACAAGCAGCGGCCGTTAGTTTTTAATAGCGTTATGTACCAGTATGTTGTTGCTCTGGTTGCACCACATTACTGTGAATCTTAATCACATGTAATGCTTTACAGAAACTCGTAGTCCGGCACAGACTATTACTGGGAAGACAACTAGAGAGGGGGGGGTTGAGCTCACACATGTCAAACACATTATAAACAAATATACAGGCGATAACATTAACAGACACTGTTTCATGAGAGTGGTTGTTACAGATTACTAAACAATAATGGTATCATAATTACACATCTGGATTGATGAATTTATCCTGCATTAACAATCATAAATCATTGATGAAGATGAAAACATCCTTTGCCTTTTAGATGCTCCTTCACAACTTCTCATGACACAGAGGCTGTAGTCCACGTTGCAGCGGCCGTGAGTTCGAATCCAACCTCAGGCCGTTTGCTGCATCCCCCCCCCCCCTCCCAATACAGCAAAAAAATATCTTAAGAATTAGAAAAATATATAATTTAATTAAATGTCAAGAAATGTTCACGAATCAAATTGTGTGTAGATTTTTGATCTGCTTGTCATATACCCAAGAGTAGTGTGAAATTGATACAATCTTTTTTTACGTGAATTTTGACTGGATTGACACATACAACAGATCTCACCTCTGATATTCTGCAACAATGTTCTCCTTTCTTACTCATAACTATTGCCTCATTTTCAATTTTTTTTTATTTTCTTTGAAATACTGTAAATTAAAACCTACTTAGTACTTGGTCAGAACCTGCACAGTATATGCTGGAAGTTGGTACTGAAGAACAATTTAGTGAGCACTTAAGTAAGCTTTATTTCTAAACCACTTTTCACAGACAAAATGTAGTCCACTTACGGGCGTTTTGCAAACACAAACAATTACAGTTAACCCATCAAATAAATAGGTACCGTAGTTGAGCAGCTTAATACTCCATTTTAAATTGAAGTTTCTTTTCATTGTCTACTAAGTATTTTTTCCATGTTTGTCTTACTTGCACTATTTAATCAGGTGTTTTGAAACATAATGTTTGATTTCTGATTTTCTTCAAGGCGAACATTAGGCACTGCCTCGTCAGCGTTCCTGTGGAGGCCTCCCAGCCGCTGCTCCAGTGTCAACAGTCTTGTTAGCGGCTACTCACACACACAGGTCCAAACATACTTAATATAAATCTTCTGCACAGACAGTCCTGTTCAAATACTTGTGTGAGTTTTGACTGACCTTTTCAAAGCACCTGACCACATCTCTTATTTTTTCTCTAATTAGGCGCCTGAGTTTCTCCCGATCCCAGACCTGAATCATAGTCTCCTTGGTGAAATAGGTGAATTGGGGGAACCTTCTCCATGTAGCATCGCAGAGAACCTCCGCATTGAGCTCGACCAGTCCGAGCTCAGACAGCAAGAGCTTCTTGTACGTGTTCAGGAGTTAGGCAAAGAGGCTGATGAGTTAAAAGGAGTTGTTAAAGACCTTCAAGGCAAACTATTAGAAGCTCATGAGTCCTCTGGGCAATCCGTGTCTACAGCGGCCCAAATAAAAGCTGAATCAAATCATCTGGAGAAAGCAAATGATGTTCAAACCTGCAGGGAAGATATAAAAAAGGAACTTCAAGACAGACTCACGGCAGCTGAGAACAAAAATATGGAGCTTCTGTCCAAGTTGGATGAGGCTCTGAATGAAAAGGGACAACAAACAGCTAGCTACTGCGACTCAGCCTGGAAAATCCAGGAACTCCTGGATAAACTCAAGACAGCAGAGGAGGAGAGGTTTGAGGCAAAGAGAGAGGCGGAGGACAGGGCCAGGCACGCTGAGCGTCTGTCCCAGGAGCTTAAGCTCAGACAGGAAGAGTTGAAGGGAAGTGAGGAGAAGCTGGCTGAAGTAAAAGCCGGCGCTCATGACGAACGAGAGAAGGCGCTCAAGCGCTTGGAGGATCTTCAAAGTGCAGTCGGTAGAATTCAGGGGGCGCTGACTTTGAAGGAGAAGGAGTCGGGGAACTTGCGAGCTCAGCTTCAGGATCTACAAGCGTCACTGGAGTGCAGAGAGCGGCAGGCAGAGGAGCTGAGGAAAAGACTGCACGAGGAGAGGGAGGAGGTGGAGCAGAGATGTAGCAGGAGCAGTTTCCAGAAAGAGGAACTCGAGAGCCAGATACTAGATGTAAGAATAACTCTGAAAAGCAGAGACAAAGAGCTAGCCGCTAGTTCAGAAAGAATCAAACATCTAGAGGAGCAGTTGGAGAAGCTAAATGTTGAGAAGGAAAGCCTGAGCTCTAGACTTTCTGATAATGAAGAGTCCTCCTGTGATCAAACTGAAAACCTTGAGGACTTCAATACCCAATGTAGCAACCTCAAGGAAATGAATGCTACACTGCTCCAAACAGTTAAGCAGAGCGAGGGAAGCATTACAGAATTGACTGAGAGCAGAGCGGTCTTGTTAGACCAGCTAGCATCTTTGAGGGCCTCTGAGAAACACTTAAAAGGGAGAGTTGAGGCTGCAAAGATGTGTGTGGAAGATCGAGAGAAGAAGCTTCTGGATGAAAACCTTCATCTTGAGGAGATTGTCCAGAAACAACTCTGCCAAAAGGACATATGTGATGCTCAATTCAAGAAGCTCGAGCAGGAGAATAAGGAGCTTCTTCAGTTACATTCAGCATTGAAGATACAGTTAGCCACAACTCAACAGGAATTCAACTCAGTCACTGCCAAAGCTGCACAGTTGGACAAGAACCTTGTAGTGTCCCAAAGAAGCCAAGGGGAGTTGCTCGAAAAACTTCAGGAAACTGAGTGTAAAGTGAGAGAGCAGGCTGTTAAATGTGGACTTCTGCAAGCTAGAGCCGAGGAGCTGGAGAACAGGTCTGTGGAGCTACACGATGAAAAAGGAGCTGCCGAGAGCAACGAAAAGACGCAGAAGCATCATGATGAGCATCAGACCTCTTCGCTGGAAACCAAAGAGGCCCCGTTCCGGCTGGTTATAGCTGAGGCTCAACTGGAGCTCAATCTGAGGGAGGTGCATCGGCTTCAGGAGGAGGTAGTGGAGCTCAGGGCTCAGCTTTTAGCAAGAAGTGAGGAGAGGCTGAAGGTTCAGGCGCTGCAGGAGGTGACAGAGTCCTCCAGAGAAGACCTCCGGGTGTTATCAGAACAACTCAAAGTCCAGGTGGAGGAGCTAAACCGCAAGCACGTGGATGAGATTCTTCGTTCCAGAGAGCGAGAGGAGGCTCTCATACGGGAGCGTGACGTTGAGGCTCAGGCTCGAGTGGGACTGGCTGCAGAGGTGACAGCCTCCAGAGATGAGCTCAATAAATGGAAGATGCGTTATGAAGCCCTGTGTCTGGAGAACAGCGAATCTAGAGAGGCGCTGCACAGAGCAAATACAGAAACAGCTGAACTCGGCGTGCACGTGTGTATGCTCACTGCCGAGAATGAAGAGGCTCGTCTGCGCTGGGAGGGTTTGTCAACAAGGCTGCAGGATCTGGAGGAGGAAGCCGCCAAGGAGCCAGAGAGGTTGAATTCTTGCATGGAGCAGCTACGCCAGGAGAACCAGCAACTCCTTGATCAGCTCCACAGCGAGAAGGGTTTGTTAGCAGTGAAGCAGGAGCTGAGTCTGGCCCAGCAGGAAGCTGGAGCTGTGCAGAGGACGAGCCAGGAGGAGATTCAGGCACTCCGCTTCCAGCTCAGCAGCCAAGCCATGAACCACGGCAGCCAGCTGCAGGTCAGCCACATACAGTTCACCCAAAAAAAAAAAAAAAAAAAGCTTAAATGCTTTTATATACATTTAATTTTATATACATGGTTTTGAAAGATTATTTCTTAACATCTTGTAAACTCATATATATTTTTTTTAATCAATAATTAGTTATTACAGAAGAACAGCAATTTCTCTGCCTAATATGGACAACCAAGTTCCTAATTAACCTTTTCTTATCTTAAGAAAGTGCAAGGCAACAACTAAAAAAGAGGGAAGTAATGGAGCATGGCATTACTGTTGGAGATGAACTCTAGTTTTTGAAATTATACCACCAAGTCAGAATGAAATTGGAAGTAACTTCAATTGGCCTCTTCAAGTCTGATTAAGCAGTTTTAATTGCTGAATTCAGGCTTTTTATTTTGCTTGAGCAACTAATCTGTAGCCAGAAATGCTGGGTAACACCCTGCATGCAGTAGAGTGCATAAAACGAACATTTCAGTTATGTAAGCATTGTCAGCAAATGTACTGCCATATAATATCTGTATAATGTTTTTTTTTCCTGATGACTTGGTGTATCTGTGGTACGTGTTTCTATCTAGACTGTGGATAAAGAGTTACAGGAAGTGAAGTCACAGCTCACGACTGAACAGGAGGGAGTGGTTGACCTGAAGAACAAAGTCAAAATGTTAGAGGTGAGAGGATGTCCTCCTGAATGTCCTGAATCCTGCAAAAAATGTTTAAGCATAATAAGCAGAGTATTCTGGCCCCTGTCTGATCGCCAGAGGAGGGATGTTTTGATTCATGCTTCTGCAGTCATACTACATAAATGTGGATTTTAGGATGAAAAGGACATTGTTAATCTGTTAAACATAACTGCAAAGTGATGTTTCTGACAAATTCATATATGTACAACTCTTATGAGTATTTTTTGTGTCTTGGATTGATGAGTAAAAGCACGTGCTTCAGCTGCATTGTGTGTCTCAGCAGTTGAAGTAATCATAACATTGTTGTCTCCGGCATAATTCACAAAGAAGCAGAAATAATGTGTTGCTTTGCTGTACTGATTGCAGGCTGAGAATCAGAGATATTGCCAACAGATTGAGGAGAAAAACATCCAGATGGCCGAGTCTGAAAATCTCATCCAGCAGAAAGACGACGAGATAATCCATCTGAAAGGGAATTTATCAAGGTGAGATACTTTATTCATAATCACACATTCTGGACCAAATTACAGCTTTGAGGGGGAAAAAAAAAGCCTTTTTATCTTTTTGATCGTGTTTGTTTGGATCAAAATGTTGATTTGTTTTTGTGTAGTGGGCCTTTCCTGGGATAATTGTTGTTAATTGTTATTTTAATTCAAACCTAAAGCTCTGTTCACTTGATCAAAGTCACAAACAAAAAAAAAGTTTTAAATAAGTCTCTGTGTGTTGATGTATACAGGTCTGATGAAGGTCTTGCAGCAGCTCAGAAAACCTGTCAAGAGATGTGTGAAAATCTTCGGAGAGCCACGCAGGACAAACAGAGCTTTGATTTGAAGACAGCTGCTGAACTTGATGATCTTTATCGCACCAAAATCAATCTGGAGGAAAGGCTTGTAGAACTCATTAGGTATAAACACCTCGGATCCACTCTTACTCACCTTTGCAAACCATTGTTTTCTCCTTTTTTTCTTTGTATTAGTGAATTTAATTCATTTAAAATATGTACCGATGGATGATTCCTATGATCCCCCATATTTGTCGAAACGGTCTTCAGTCGTGTTTTTTTTAAATGCCTGCACACAAACCACCTGTCTTCAAAATCTGCTGTACACTGTGTGCTTTTATCACATGCATTAAAAAACGCTTGACGGCGCTCTCTGCAGGGAGAAAGACGCACTGTGGCAGAGGACAGACGCCCTGGAGTTTGAGCAGAAACTACGGGACGAGGAGACAGAGCGGGATGTCAACTACTGTGTGGGCTGTCACACTCAGTTCAGCTGGTGGCTGCGCAAGTACAGCTGCAGGTCAGATGGTCCTCTGTCTTAACAAACCAATGTCCATATCGGTATTACAGCATAGTAAACTGCTGTCAATACCCATGAAATGAATGTTTTTTCTTAATTGATGAAACACAAATTAGCAGATCATTTTAGCCTCTGTACTTTGATTTTACATAAATCGCCACTCGCTTAAAACATTCACAAAGAGAACAAGTCACCAGTCATTGCAGTGGTGTAATATCCTGACATTGTCCTTTGCGCGTGTTTGGAGAGACATTTGACAGAAAGTCAAATGTCAGAGGAACTGAGTCACTGCCGCCCAGTGACATTTTGAGATATGTTTCACAACACATTTAGACTTTGTCCAGAAAGTGAAGTAATAAATTGTACTGAATAGTACACATCAACATTCTGCGTCATGGTTGCTTTGTTTCTCAGTATTCAGAAACAGAATCGCCTCTTTTTTATGTGATGACATGTTAAGGTGAAGATACGATACATGATATGCACAAGTAAAACGTACAAAATGTGTTTTTTCATTTCATTCAAAACATTTCAAAAGCTACACTGAAATTTTACCATAAAAAAATAGTTCATTCAAACATCATTTAAACAATTTAAACAACATTTTATTTCATATTCATGCAGTTTTACATCATTGAAATGTGAAATTATCTTTGTCAAGTTTTCTCAGATTGTCAGGTGTTTTACATGTGAGCCTTCATACACTGAGCAGGTTTTTTAGCTTATTATTTCACACTTCTCCTTGCCTAACGCCATGAGGATTTCTTTTAAATGTTTGACTTTTTTCTAACATCGTTCGGCACTTTGATGCCTATTTAAGAATAGGATAGGTCCGCACACTTGCTCAAATGCCACAAAAAGTTCTCATTGATCACAACGTTTCCACCAGAGGTCTTCTTCAGGTTATACTTTAAAACATTTTGTGGCATTTGAGCAGGTGTGCAGGGTTATCTTCTTCTTAAGTCTGCTGATTTTGCACTGCCCTGCACCTAAGTGATTTTTGTTTTTTTCTATTTTGATGCCTATTGCCGTTGCAGTTAGAAACTTGTTGTTCCACAGTTGTTCTATGGGATTCAAGAGACTGCTCAGTGTTTTGATCAAAGCTGAAACTAAAGATGAATGGTGCTTTAATGTTCTTCTCAACGTCTCAACTCTGTGGCCACATTCTGCAAAATCTCAGATATTTGAAGAAGTATCTTGAATACATTTTTATCTGATGCAATTTCCAGAAAAAGTAATAATTTTTCCAAGAAAGTGTCTTTTTTAATCTTTCAAATAAAGAGCATATTTTTGGGAAATTGATTTTAAACACTCTCAATTCGAAATCTTTGCTTGATTACCTAAGTTTTTCCTCTACACTCGAATAATCTACATTCATAATGCATTTCATAAGCACTCATTACTCACCCTATTTATCTCCATCACATTGCATCTATTTCCAGACTGTGTGGGCGTCCCTTCTGCTACTACTGCTGCAGCAACACAGTGAGCACCCAGCAGGGCGGCAACAGAGAGCGCTGCTGCAGGGACTGTTATAACCAGCACAGCGCGGTGGTCGAGCGCCACCCACAGGAAGAATTGACTACCAGCACACCAGGGACGCCTTTCCGTCGTTTGCTGCAGGCTGGCAGATCTGTGGCCAGTGTGTCAGGTAACAGAACAAAGACTCTCTCACTCTGAAGTAATGTGTCGCATGCTGAGGCATTCACACCTTCACGTCACTTTGGGTTGTGCTTGAAAACAGTATACACAGTGCTGTGAGAGTGAAGTGGAGTAATTAACATGAAACTGTTGTTTATGTCCCAGGAGCAGATGAAGGGGGTAAGCAGGATGATGGTGTTTTTGACATCATCACAGATGAGGAAGTGAGCGGGGTCTACAACAGTGAACTCTCTTTTGCCACTGCCTGCTCTCCTGAACACGGACAGCAGGGGGCAGCACAGCTGTAAGTATCTGACATGCCTTCACTCTATGGAAGAGGAGGCTGAGGTTCAGTGAGTCAGTGGTACTGATGACAATCTACAGTCTATGATACTACCTTTAGAACAGTCTGTTCTGTCTATTTCAGATTTTCTTCTAGTGGATATCATTCACAAAAATCGAACATTATTTTCCACAACAATAAAAAAACAATGGCCTGATCTGGAAAAATTAATTAGATTAACTTTTTTACAGTTTCTCATACATTCTACATCGCCTTATTATAAAAGGCTTGAGACCTCACACACATCATTGGACTCCTGCATTTCACAGGCAGCTGCGTTATGTGTTTACGTCCTGGCTTCAAATACAGTATTATTATAAATTTGTTTTTGTGATATTAAATCTTATATTATGTCAACCATTCGAGTCATTTGTAGACACAACGTATCTGTAAGAGAGAAGACATTTTTTGTAAGTTTTCTGTTTTGCTTTAATTAATTGTGCACATCTTTAAATGACAGTGCATGTAAATATGTGCTTTTTACAAATGTGTCTAAATAGTTACAGGTTCGTCATCACTAAATATCTGTCATTCTTTCCAGAAGCAACAGTGCCAGTGCAGGAGACCTCACGCCAGATGAAACTGAAGACCTCATTGCTCAGGACGCGGAGATCTGCCTGCTGAAGTCTGGAGATCTCACGTGAGTTTCACATGAAGTGCGAGTTCCACTGGACAACCCTGAGGGAAGCAGGGTGTTTATGTGTGCTGTATGGGGTCAGAGGGTTGGAGCTTTAAGCTTTTAGAGGAAGTCTCTTGTGTATTATTCCGCGAAGAAGTTTACGCTCAACAGCAAAATGTGAAGTGAAACGTGGCACTTCAGTGTGTTTGGTGGGAGGCATTCTTAAACGTTTCATGTGTTGTGGGTTTCACTGTTATAGAGAACGATTAAAGGGCTCATGTCAGCAGGTACCTGCAGAAGTAAAGTAAAAAGCTAAATTTAAGGCACACAACTAGAATAACTTCAGAACTTTGAGAGGAGAACGCCCTCACTGTAACACTTTTTATCAGTTTGTGAGTCTTGAGAAGTGTATCTGCGTATGTGAACACAGCTGCATGTGACGTCTTTTACACACTGACCCCTAGACTTCCCCATTTGATGCATGCATGTATACCCCACTCTCTCTGCCCAGCATCTCCTCTCTCTCTTCAGCTATCCTATCAATAAAGACAAAAGGACCAAAAAAAAACCTCTTCTAAAAAAAGAAAGAAAGCTGAGTTCATGCTGTGACAAAAGACCTCGACCTCAGCCTCACTTGGCTGTTCTTCTTCTGCTAAAAGAAATAAGGCTTAACCAAAACACTGTAGAGTGTATATCTATTCATAACATCCTCTGCATGTGTAATTTGTGCTGCCATTTTTACTGATTAATACGTTTCTGGTTTGACATAAGAGGCAACGCATAGTCCATAAATCCAAGCTGACACAGCCTGTTGTCGTTTCAGGCCAAAATCTACATCTGACGTCACTCAGCTTGCAGAACAACACACTTACGGCTGTGTCGAGCTGCGCTCTAAAGAAACAGTGAATACCATCAACAATAGCAAAAGCTTTATTCTCTAAACTTAACTAGCATGGATTGAGATATAATTGAAAATTAGGGAACAATAACTTTAATGCAACACAAAGAATATCAGCCAATCGTTATATTCGGGAAGCTGAAAACATCAAATATTTAATAACTTTATTCATCTTTAAAAACAAATGTTTACAAAAGTGCTGTGACAGACAAAGCAAATACAGCAACACAACAACAGAACAGAGATCAACAGAGGGGCCAAACAGAGAGGGCAAAATTGTATAAATGCAAACAGGAATAAGATAGATCCAACAGGCAGGTATGGAGAGACAGTTCAATACAATGCAGGACAATTAGTTTAAAATCAACCAGGAGAGAACAAAGTTAAGAATTGAGGGAGAGTTGGTTGACATCACATCACAGGTTGTAAACACAAAATGAAGATAAAAAAGAAGGGAGAAACGGGACAGGGGTGGCAGTAGCTCAGCCTGTAGGGACTTGGGTTGGGAACCGGAGGGTCAAGTTCAAGTCCCGGTACGGACCAAATATGGAAGTTGGTCTGGTAGCTGGAGAGGTGCCAGATCGCTTCCTGAGCACTGCCGAGGTGCCCTTGAGCAAGGCACCAAACCCCCTCCCCACCACCAGCTCAGGAGCGCCCGCTGTGGGCCGCTCCGTCACTCTGACATCTCTCCATTAGTGCACGTCCATACGATCCTGTTTCTGCATGTGTGTGTGTATTTCAGCCTATGTGTGTGTTGCATGACTTACAGAGTGTAAAAACAGAATTTCCCCTTGCGGGATCAATAAAGTAAATCTTAATCTTAATCTTAATTGGTTAAATGAATAAAGCAACAGAGAGCTGAAGAGTTAAACGATAACAGGAGTAGGAATTAAAAACAGACTAAGAGCAGTAAAATGAATACAGGAAGGGATACAGTTAAAGGCTAAAACATTTAAAGAAGAGAAAGATAAAAAAGGTTAAAAGCAATAAAATTAATAATCTTTAAGGGAGAAATCAGATAAAAGCAAGTCTATAAAAGTGAGTTTTAAGAAGTGATTTAAAAGATGCCACTGACTCTGCCCGCCTTATCTCCTCAGGCAGGTTGTTCCAAAGTCGAGGGGCCCTGATCGCAAAGTCTCCTTTAGATTTGAGCCCCGACTTTGGAACAACCAGAACGGCACTGCCTGAGGATCTGAGGTCACGAGATGGTTGGTAGGGGGTTAAAATTTCACAAATGTAACTCGGGGCAAGGCCAAGACGAGCTTCAAAGGTGATCAGTAAGATCTTAAAATCAATTCTAAAAGTGACAGGTAGGCAGTGGAGGGAAGCAATGGCAGGAGTGATTTGATGTCGTCTGTTAAAACCAGTAAGAAGTCTAGCTGCTGCATTCTGGACCAGTTGGAGGCAGGAAAGTGATCTATGAGTTATACCAAAGAGAAGGGAGGTGCAATAGTCCAGACGAGAAAAGATTAATGAGTGAATTAGTTTTTCCAGGTCAGCAGGTGAGAGACTTGATTTAATTTTTGAAATGGATCTGATGTGGATGAAACAGGACTGGACGACTTTCTTGATGTGTTGGTTGAAGGTGAGGTCTGAATCAAAAAGGACACCTACATTTCTTGCAATGGGTGTGATGTTAGCAGAGAGAGGACCGAGGGAACTTTCAGTCTGGCTGATGTTTTGGTGTGGATAATTAAAGAGTATGATTTCTGACTTTGACTCATTTAATTGTAAAAAAAAAAAAACTTTGAGCCATCCAACATTTTATATCCTCGAGACAGTTAACTTTTAATTTGACATTAACTTTGATTTTCTTTGACTTTTAGAATAATGCCTGATCTTCTCCGCAGCCTCACAATATGGTTTATATTGTAGACTTCCCTTCACCTTACCCTGTTTCATTCCCTGTGCTGCAGACTCTCTGTCCACTTCACTGTGGATGAAATCTCAGGGTTTGGAGACAGCTCCCGAGAGCTATTCATCAAGTCCAGCTGCTACAGCACCATTCCCATCACCGTGAGCGGTCCCGGTCCTATTGTCAGCTGGACGTTTACCTCTGAACCCAAGAGAATCTCCTTCAGCGTGGTCTACAGAGAGAGCGCAGAGACCCCGCTGGAGCAGGCCAAGGTGACACACCATACATGTCAGACACAATACTTTGACTTCGAGTGCTTGTCATAGCCTGGTCCATTTGATATCCCGCTACATAACCAGAGACACATTCTTTCACAGCAGGCAGATTTATTGTACCAACATCTGCTAATCAGCTGGTATAAAAGCAGCACAGTGGAAATACTATTTATTTATTCAGTTGGTTTTATTAACTGTAGCTAGCACAGTCCCCCAGTGAGGAGGAAATGTACTGGTACATTTTTACAGATGAAAAAAGAGTCAAGCAGGACAGAGCTCATGAATGTGTGATTGCCCTCCACTCTTTAATTGCTTTAGAATCTCAACTTTTTTTTGGGATATTTCATGCTACTCTGTAAAGTATAGCAATGCAAATGTGTCAAGAGATTTGATAAGAGAGGATTAGGTTTCAATGAGCAGATTCTGAACTGTACTTCAAATGCTCAGGTTCCCATCCCTACCTCCTCTCAGTATTCTTGGTCTTGCAGGAAATATAGTTATTTTCTCAAGTTCTAAATGCTAAACAAGATTCCTGTACTCTGTCCTCAGGTTTTGATCCCACTGACTCGCTGCCACTCCCACAAAGAGACAATCCAGGGGGAACTGAAAGTCAGAAATGCCGGAGAATACACACTCATCTTTGATAACTCCTTCTCCAGGTCAGTTGGTCTTTGACTTATGTGAAGGTTTGGTGTGTTTGCTTAAAATCTTTTAAATTCTTTTGCACATGCAAAGACCTGCAAAACGCAAGACAGCAAGGGGCATCATATGTTTTTCAATGTTCCTCTTTGTTTCCCTGTGAATCAGGTTCATCTCAAAGAAAGTGCAGTATCATCTGAGTCTAGACAAGCCTGTGGTCTACGATGGAACAGACCTCCTCTGAACATGACAGGGAGCTGAAGGAGGAGCAGGTGGAAAAGTGACTCTTGAACTCTTTAAGGTCATGATGATAATTTCAAGGTAACCATGCGCTGGTATTGGGGGACAGTTAGCAGCCTCAGTGAAAGGTTGTGGCATTTTAAAGATGTCTCTCTAAGATGTGTGACTCAGCAGAATAAAACCCAACAGGTTGAAAACAATGAAGGAAAAAAACAACTTTACACTATTGAATGTGCACTACCATTTAATGAACGTTTGATGATGCATTAGTTACAGGTTGCATTAGGCGAATCAAACTCCTGGCTGGAAGTTTGTTGCACATTTGTGTGTGTGTGTGTGTGTGTGTGTGTGTGTGTGTGTGTGTGTGTGTGTGTGTGTGTGTGCGCGTGCGTGCCTGCCTGCCTGTGTTTATGTGTGCTTGTGAAAACAGGTTTTCTTGGTCCCTGACAAGGCACTAAGAAAACCTGGCAATTTTGTTTTTATTACATCCTTTGCACACTATATTTTTACTGTAGACCGCAATTGTTTGACAAGTCTCACATTTTTTATTACTTTGTTTGTCTTCTAAAGTACAGTCTGTCTCAAATAAGAGCTAAGTTTCTCTCTACGTTGTGGAGCACAGAGATCCGGTTCAAACCCACTTTTACTGTATGTTTGGTCTTATTTTGTGATTTCAAAATTTTACCAACATCATAAAAAATGATTAATTGAACTGTAGAGAGATGTCTGTGTTTGACATAACAAGGGCATCAAACATTTTGAAAAACCATGATGCTTCATTGCATTTTAGACGAAACAAAAAAATAGCTATGAGGGCTGGGCAATTAATCCAAAATACTGTATTATCTAAATCAATACAAAGTCTTGTGCACTATTCAAAAATGCAGAAACTACAATTCTTTGATAAAGATAAAACGTGAGACAAAACAGCTTTACAATGAAAAACTGTTAGAGCTGCAGAGATGCAAAACAGTTCTCCAGGAGGAAGAAAACTGTTCATTTGGTTCAGACTCCAAACGTCAGATCATCATGATTGAACTTCTGTTTTTTTACTCAGTAAAAGAACATTCTAATGCAAAATGAATAGAACAAGAATCACAGTTTTCATAATGTGCAGCCCTACAACATCTAAAGTATTGTCATTATTTATATTCTGGGTGTTGACATTCAACATCATCCACCATGGCCTGATACACCTACAGATATTCAAAGAGAGCTAAACCGGTATGTAGTGAAATATCTGACAGTTGTTACAGTTTTGTTCCTTATCAGTAAATCTAGTTTAATTTTACACTCCTGAGACATGACTGGTAATATGAAGGGAAGTGATGTTCAAGAGAATTTCATACTGAACACATTGTGTTGTTTTAGTTGCCTAAACTACATTTGAGTTTGACTAATGTAAACCTCATTTTATTGTGACCTTAACATTATTAAAATTGTTTTTCTTGCTTCAACGTGCTGTTTGAAAAACATGACGTGTTACTAACTCTTTAAGCTGGTGTGTTGGTATCACCCTGTTGTAGAATTAGCCTTTATTGGTGGCAATGCCTGTTTGTGTTTAGAGCATGCTCTGCAATCTGTTTCTAAGTTCATGAGGATTTCTAACACATGACAGAATCTTAAAGTCTATTGATAGATGTTTTATTGTGATGCAGTAATGTTAAAGTGTAAAACAAGGAATTGGGATATCTGTGAAGGCTGCAGCACCAAGTCATCTTTCAGTTTTAACTGTTTTGGGGAAACAGGCTTTATTTCACACAAATGTCTGATAATGCTGCGGAAAGAAAGAGGTCAACATTGTATGCATGCAAACATGTGAGGGTGCACATGTTCCTCCAACATGAACCCTCTGGGGTAAAACAACAGCATTTCATAAAATGTAAGTTTCAGTGCTTTAAATATTTAGTTTTTTTAATTAAATTTGTATAAATGAAGGGATGATGAGTTACATTTTATCTTAAGATACATTACGCTTTTAGATGGAGAAATGTTTGTTTTAGGAACACAAATATAATATAAAACAACAAATATAGACAAGATGTTTTTTTCTTTTTCGAGTGTACTTTTTTTTTTTAGATAGAAAAGTGTGTTTATTAATACGGTTGTTTTCTGTTGCTGTGTGATCTGAGTGTGTCAAACAGAATGATTTAAATTCAGCATTCAGCCTTCAAATACTCCAAAAATCACTTTTATACTTGAAGTTGTCTTATATGGATGTTTATTTGAAGGTTTCAAAGTTGTAATTCACCTTTATTTTTCAAAGAGGGGTTGTTGTTTTTTGGTCGTTTGTTCAAAATGACTTGAAAGTAATGCAACACTGTTTTGTTTCATTGATGTCTTCCACTATTTTAAAAACATTTTGTAACGTATATTTCCAACATGACACTAAAGAAGATAAACTTTTATACGTATCTGATCAAGAAGGGTGATAAATTGCCAAATATATATTGGGAAGACATATTTGTGAGAGGGAGTTTCTATTTAAAGGCATTGCAACATGACTGCTGTATAATGCACTTTTTCAGAGGGCTTCTTGTCTGTATCCCATGAGCCTTTGTGCCAGTTGATGAATGTTTGTTTTCATTTGCTTTGTATGTAATGTATGTATGATTGTACATTTAGCGATCTGTCACAGGAGAGATTTAAATTTTGACTTGAATGAGTGTTGACCATGTGTTTTATTGAAATGTCATTTACATACAAAAGATTTATTATAGAGTGGATATAAGGTTGTTGACAAATAAATAAGGATTGTGTGATAACTGCTGTGGATTGTTTCTTAATTTACTCGAAGAGATCTTTATTGTCATTGCCATTTAAAAAAAAAAAAAAAAAGAGTCTAGCTGCTCTTTGTCATGGCAGCACAGATAAACACAGAAACATGAATTAAATAACATAAAAGATAAAATCAAAAGCACACATAATAAAACCTGGGTTGTGTGGTACGACTGTTTTGAACCACACAGTAAACACGTTTGATTCTGTCGTACATTTTAAGGCTTTTGAGAGTATTGACTCTCTTTTGGAGCTAGCCTCGTGCGGCCAATAAAGGAACTGCAGTTTTTGTCACTTACAGACTTTTTCTTCCACTCAAGGCAATTTACACTGAACATGACTTTGCTTCGGCGTCATTTTTCAGCTCCAGGATTGTGACTCGATGCAATTATCAATGAAACTACAAGTGTTCTTTTTAAAGTTCAAAACAATAAGCACATCCTTATGCTCGTCCTTATTTCTTCCAAGTATTTTTCTGAAAACGTCTTCAACATGGTTTATGTATTCGAGTTTTGTGGCTTTGAGCAGCAGCTCATATTGTTTGACATTAGAGTCCTTCAATCTAAGTAAACATCTTGTGTGTGCATATACCTGCTTTAGGTAGACCTGTATATTTCAAGTATATCAAACCCTGTACTAATATAATATATTTGTAATCTGGGCCACTGTTATTTTTATTTAAGCATCAATTGCGCTTTGAATAATGTGAGTGTGTGTGAGGGCTTGATTATATGTATTGGTTTGTTTGTGTTTTTCTGAGCAGTCACAAGTGCAGCGTGCTTTTGTCTAAGGTATTGTTCTGGTGTCTGTCTGAGAGATAGTGTTTATGTCGTGAGGCCATTCTGTTTCTCAAGGTTAATGATCTCATTGTAAATCATGTCACATCCTTCTCTCCCTCCTTCTCCTCCTTGACTCCTCTCTCTTGCTTTTCCTCTCCTCCTGTTAGGTGCTTTCATTGAATCTACATTTTGCATTGTGGCTTTGCACACGCATGCACGTGTGCACGTGCGCGTGCGCATGTGTGCTGGAGGTTGGTGTTTATAAAAGTGTCTATGTGTGTGCTGAATGCTAATGCAGCTCATAAGCCTATATATGTACATGTAATCAATTCAGAGATGGGGATATTCACTCATGAGTATGCAGTGAGTTCAATGTATTCTTACACATGCATATGTAAAATGCACATTCTTGCACAGCCATCTCCACCTTGAGCAACATTATTATCATTTCCCGATCCCATGATGCTTTTCATGTGTGGAAAAGGTTTGTAGAAATTCCCCCCCAACACACACACACGTACAATATGATGAACAAAACACGTTAACCTCCTTATTCCTGAGTTCTGGATATTGTGTCGCTGACAGTAACACAGGAATTTGTTACTTCTCAACCCGCGTGATACAACTCGTTAGCATTAAACCTTCTTTTTTGTTTATAAAAAAACGGGAAACACTTCTATTATTCATGCTTTGCGACCTTGCAACCTGTCAAAGTCTGCTGCTGTTCAAACAATGCGTGTAAAACATTTCACAACGTGTTTCCACAGAGGACCCAAAAGAGAGAAGTGTCAGCTATGTCACATTTGTCCGCTACCTGAGATGTGTTACCAATCGCTTGTCTAAAGTGATGCACTCTTCACAGTTTAACCCCCAAGCAGATAAATGTGTTGACACTAATTGAAGGTGACATAATGAAAACGATATGACCAACTGAATGACAGATTATCAAGGAATTTATGGGTCCCCTACGGAAGAGGATTAGGGCCACACATAAAAAAAAAAAATAGAGTTCTGACTTTATTCTCAGAATTCTCAGAATAAAGTCAGAACTCTATTTTTTGTGGCCCTAATCCTCTTCCGTAGTCCCCTTATACGCTCTCAATACATCCAGACTTCATCACAGTAAAGGTATAATAAAACCATCAAAGGCCTACATTTAAAATATTCAATGTTTTTATGAAATCATTTTTTTTTAAAGATTTTTTATTGTTTGATTTTTAATACCTGTTACAATGCCATTAAAGGAAATTATAGGCTAATTAATTGTATTTTTCATACCGTTATAACTAAATTAATATATATATTTTTTTAATTCGAGAAGCTTTCTGGTGATATATTATCTGTTTGCATTTTAGTTTTAGTAGATTGTTTACTTATTTAATAGCTGTTTTATGTTTTAAAATACAATAGTTGCCTTAGCTGTTGTTTTTTTGTAACTTACCTGTAGCCTACTTTCAGTACTTTTATTGATCGAATGTTTTTCCCCCAATACTTTATTGACACATGAAATGTACAAACAGTCAGACATATCAGTAGACATAAGAACAAAGAAAATTGTACAAAAAAAACCCACAAGAAATATGTTCTGTGAATGTCGTCATAACCTTATATTTTCGTATAGGCCTACGTCATGACGTTCTAGTGACGCGAGCGATTTAATCCGTTCACCTTTCCTCTGTTGCGTCCCGTGGGTTGATATAATTAAAAGTTTGTTTACTATGGGACAACAACATGCGAATAAGTTACTCCAACAGTTTTTAGTTTTGGAGTGCCAACAAGTTTCACATGGATGTTTTAAAACGAATCAGTCGGTCATGGGAAACGCCACATCTGTTATGATAAACAAAAAAAAACGAGGGAAATTGGAAGACAAGTAACATGGCACACCGAGCACATGGTGGAGGACAATTATGACCAACATCTATGGTAATCATAGATGGTAATGAGGAGGATGACCTTCGACCTTCGTCATAAATGTAAGTTAGCTTCCTTAGCTGAGAGAAAGATTCTTATGTTATGTTGTTTGTACCTTGGACTAACATCAGCTACAGCTAACAACACTCTGCTAGCCAGAAAAAAAGTTGTGTTTTGTTGTTTCCATGGTGATATAAGATGAATCTGTTTTACCATCAAATTCAAGCCATGCTGTCATCATTTTTTGGTCGAGGCCAAAATATTTGCGGATGATTTAAAGGAGACAGTGTTTTGATTTTTAGCTGCTCATTATTGTTATTATAACATAATTGTTTCCCCTTTGTTTGCACAAACCTAACTAAGATTGTGTTGTGCAATAAGCACCACATTTCAGTGGAAATACTGGAAGCCTTTCGCCTCAGTTACTTTGCATGTTAAAAACTATTGAAACAAAAACTATGTGCTAACTTTAAGATTTGATTGCTTGACAAATGATTAAATCGGTTTTGCATTATGTTTAGTTGATGCCATTCTTTCTTAAAATCCAACAATGTCTGCCTAATACCCTAAAAATAATAAGTTCTGTGCCTTCGTGGGAGCAGGGCACCTTAACTTTTTGGGAGAATTTATGAATCATTGATTCATTTGTTTTTCACAGATATTTGATGAAATGACAGGCTCGGGTTTGTTGTGTGGTAATTTCATTCCTCACACATGCATTTGGAACTTTGAATCTAGTTTGCAAGTGAGTGGCACCCTGCTGATCTTGTCATATTATCAATCCAGCATTGTGTGATTTGCTGCCTTGAAACCTTCTACCACATCTCACTAGTCCATTACTGTTCAGGCAGCTAACATGGCTGTGGTAAAGTGTATACTGTATACTTGTGCACTCATGTTATGGCTTTGCTCAGATGAGGAGGTTGAGGAACAGTTTTGTTATCTGTCAACAATGGTATGTTGTCTTTCATTTGAGGGTAAAGAAACCCTCAAGTCCTCAGGATGTATACAGTAAAAAAAAGAGATCCAGAAATTGACCTTTAATATAACCGTTTTACCTTCTAGATTTAAGCAGCTTCATATCTTAGCAGATGAAGTCTCCGGCAGCCTGTTGTCCACAGTAACACTCCCCGTTTGAGAGCTCTCCTCTTCTTTTGAAGCTCTCCCCTCTAGACACCCTAACATAATCTGTACCTGCGTGACACTGCATTATCATAACTGAATAAAGATGGGTCAGACTGAGTTGGCAGCCTTTCTGTGTGCAGAGGGCAGTGCAGCGCAGCTCTGATATGAACTTGCCAATGTTTCCCTGCAGTCTATGCATGTCTTTTTCTGCAAGTGTATACCAGCACAGGCAAGCTGGTGTGTGTTTGTGAGTGTACCCACTTCTGTCTGGCCACTCCGCGTTGGTATGCGTGTGTGTGTTCCTCTCAACCATTTTTCACCTCAGGCTTTAACGTCCCCCCTGCGGTGGTAATGGCTGGTCATGTTGGCCCCTCTCAGACAGTTTGCTCTTGTCAAACATCGTCACTTCTTGATGCTTTCAGCTCCAGCTGCATTGGGACCCTCCATCACAAGCTGCAGGCCAGTCAGACACTTTTCCTAAACAGCAGTACAGCTTGTTTTCTCTACTGGACTTTTTTTTTGTGTGGCTCTTGCTGTTTTCTCCTTATTTAGATTTTTTTCCCCTTGCTGTAATGGATGTAGCTTTGACTATAGGATGCAAATGTGGAGAATGTATTGGATTCTTCGGTTTAATATGTAATACCTGATATTATGTCTACTCTGCCATAACCAGACAATCAGTACAATATCCACACTTTCTAAACTTTTTTGCTCACTGTCTAAGCAGTTGGTTGAGGCTCTGTGTTTTCTTAGTTAGTCCATTTCTAAAGTAGTGTACAGTTCTTTTTCAAAGTCTCATGTGTAGAAAAAGTGGCCGGTTGTGTCTCAAAACAAAGCTATTGGTGCTTTCACACTTGCAAAAAACACTTCTGGAAACATCCTGAAATCTTCGGGGGGAAGCTACATGAGTGAACACCAACAACCACATTTTCACTCTGCTTGACCTAGAATTTGTCCTGCAAACCTCTTAACAAATTTAACTCATGAATTTAGAGTTAGAACGCAACGGGAAATATTCAGGAAAATCGACTGCGAGTGAGCAGGAGTGGGTGGTGATGTTTGTATCCTGCAAACTGCAACCAGCACACAACCATAGACTGTATGCTTCTAGCAGGGGCTGTAGCCAGAGACTAGCTGTAGCTCTGGTATAAAGGCCTGCTCTAAAACTTGGATGTTAACAAGCACAGTGAATGGATAGCATCTCTTTGAAGCAGAACTGTTGGCAGTATACTGATCTAGAAAATGGAGATAAAGTTGTCTGCTGGCTGTGTCAGGTTAAACTAGCATTGACGGTAGCAAAACATAATTACGTTTAGAAGACCGAGAGGACAGAAAGGCCGGCGGTGCCAGCGTTGCTAAAGTTGGGCACACTTTGGAAAACAAATAACATTGTTTTACCTGCTGACAATTTTGAGGAAATTGTCCTCAATTTTGACTGATTTCTGTGTGTTTTCTTACCTTTTGACTAGTCTGTTAAACAGAATTTAAAATTCTTCTTTCATTAGTGTGGACCTTCACATAGCATTGATATATAACTATTCTCATCAAAGTGTGCCTCGTCCACCACTTGACTGTACCGACCTGAGGGATCTCTCACTCTTTGTCTGTAACAGATGTGTGCTTCAGAGAGCTACTTTCTGTACATGTCTTATTGGCTTCAAATTACGTCGGCAACGCAATATGTTAGTGCCCATTGTGGGGGTATTTTGGCTTCATTTTACAAGGGTAGGAGACGGATGGGGCAATGTCCTTATGGATACACATTGTTGTGAAGTAAAGGTTTAAGTTAAGTGCAAATGAAGATAGACTAACTGTACTACTTTGATTATTATTATTACTAGATAATGTTTGCCCCGATAGTAAATTCATCTTCCTGCATTTTTCTGCAGTTTTGCAGTGTACTGAAGTTCTCTATATTGCAGTTCTTTCAGAGGAGTGTGACTAGCTTCTTCCACAGTCGTATTTTTACCACATGATCGAATTCAGCAGCCGGTCCTTTATGATCCATCCTGTCTGGAGCTTTGTTACGACCCTGCATCAAGTCAGCCAGCCTGGTCGCAGTTGTTACAATGATCGTGGTTGAGTTAGAGACAGCTAGGGATATAGATCCAGCAGAGTGATCATTAAATGAACAAAAGTGAACAAAGAGTAAATCAGAATAACCCTACTGAAATGCATGTGTATTTATATTGTACACTCTTTGTATGCTGACGTAACTGCAGCTGAGGCATATTTATTTCCTTTTTGTAGTCCTGCATTGATCCACCCACAAACCTCAACCATCTTAAATCACATGGAAAAGAGCCAGGAGGAGGAGGAGGGAGGGGGGGCATAGCTGTTCATTACAGCCTTTCTTCTAGAGGTATAGAGAGGGAAATGTTAGCTTGATGTGTCCACTGTTTCCAAGGCAACCCTGTAAGAGCAACCTCTGCCCACAACATCTCAAAAGATCAGAGATGTTATTTTTAAAGTAGCACAAGACGAGCTGCTGTCTGAGTCTTCAGGGGGGAAATAAAAATTCTTGCACAAAACTGAAACCAAAGACTAATGCGGCGAGTGAACATTTTGACAACACAGTGCACATTCTCGTGGATAGAATGCAGTGCAGAGGCCACAGCGTATGTGTCTTTGTGTATACAGCATAACAGGTGGTATAATAGATGAAAACATTGGTTTTACCATCTGCAGTGACAATATTGTGATGGTCAAGAACCCATGTTGAAATTATCTTAAACTGACACCACTTAAACATATCAGTTTCAATACGTTCTTCCTTGCAGTTTTCCATCACCATGCTTTATTGGAATGATATCAAATAAAGTAGATGACTTAACACTTGGCCGCCTCACGTGGCTCAAAGTGAAAATCTTTATTTTTAACTTGTTGAAACTGAATTTGTTCCTCTTCTTTGGCAGTCAAGGTGGCAATGTGGAGGTGGGAGAAGAGTAATTAGGCCTGGATAGAGCACATTATGTTGGTCTGGATAACAACAAATGGAGAAAGTTGTGTTTCATCCCCTTCGGTGTCTCTATGAAACATTTCTGCATGTCTTTATTCTTGGCATGTCATTGTCTCTGTGTTGCTCCATGGTGAAATGGCTGTTTGAAAATGATTTTATGCAAATTATTGATGGTAAATATAGTCAAGTGATGCAATAAATTCCTCTGGTAAATACTGATTGAGAAAGTTGCTTTATCTTGAGCTTGCAGTCTGTGTATGCAATACATGTACCGAGATGCATTGTGTAAAAGCAGTTACATCATCAGCGCCAAACCACAACTTCTGATGTTGTAACATGAAGCCTTTGCAGAAGTGCAAAAAACTGCTCTTCTTTGAGTGTCCACTTGAGTCTGGCTCTAAAAGACCCGGAAAATATGCACCCCATTCAAAAATGCCTGTTTTTACAGCAGAAATTAACATGTTGAGAGCCTGGTACAAAGAAATGCTTTTGGTCTGATTAGTTATTGTCTTCAGTTGACACAGACTGTACGTTTTGATTGAATGAAGGATGCCAGTAGTGCAGTGTTAGGCATGTGGCTGACCTGATTGACTGGCGGGCATGATGTAACAGTTTGTCAAGAGGCTTAAAACCCACCTCAGTAGCCTCTCGTTAGGTTGACTGAAAGTTAGGCTGAGGCAGCATTTCCGTCATGGCGACCACCATGTGCGGCCTTCCAAAGCCCTCTGCAGTAACCAATGGTTCATGTCACTCAGGCTGTGTCCACTATTATTTACAGTCTACAGTATGCTCAGCACAGCCTTCTTTTCACACTATTCAACTAAGTATGATAAATAGCCAAATGGGTTACATTTAATTTTGGTTATGTTAACTTTAACTCTGTCCATGTTTTAACAAAAATGAATGACACTATTAACATATTTGTACAAGACCATTATTTAATCATGGTGAATTTTTCAGTTTGTGCTAATAGAGCATATTTTGTATTGCTAGAAATATTAATTTATGAGAAGTATTTGATTTGACATGGAAACTTTTATGGTGAATAATGGATTTATTTGGTCATAATTTTGCAGGTATTTTGAGTTATCGGTGGAGCTGATTAATTAATGTGGGTGCGATGCACAGGTGGTGAGAAAATGGAGCTCTTGCCACTAGGAGCCATAATAATGCTAAGATTCTACATACCTACTGTCAGATAGTTTCACTTAATGATAATATTTCTCAACGTTTTTGTCTCCAAAAACATTCCAGAAAACAGCGATCAATCATTTGCAATCATTGTTTCGGTTTAGTGTAAAGTTGAGAATTTTGAGTTTCACCACCGACCTGCTGCTAAATGTGCCACTCTGACATTTTCTGACTTTTCGCCCTTTAAAATTCATGCCTTATTCATTGTAGATCATGGCTCCATCACTTTTTTTGAATATCCCGAAGTCTCTGAGCACAAACATTGAGTCTAAGCTGGATTGGTGAACAGCATTCCCAATGTAGAGCTGCAGGCTCCTCAATGAACACACTTGCCAGCATGTGTTTCCATGGAGACGCGGTCTGTTCACGCGCCCCTGCAGGCCGTGTCAATGACTTCAATTAGTGCAGAAGGCCGTCTTGCCTAAGCACATACTTAGGCAGAGAGCCATCCTCAAAGGGTTGGAGGAAACTGGCAGAGGAGATCTGAGAGGGCGGGACACGTCGGAGAGGACTTCACAGCTTTGGAGCCGCTTTATGGTGTAATGGCATTCATTTAATACTGGGAGACGGTCCAAACAATACATGTGACATGCCAAATTAAAATGAGACCCCTGCATGGCATCAGTTAGGCCTACTGATACAACAATTAAGTGAATCTGTCCCGACAATTATATTTCCCTCAGATCACGACTAACAAGAAAACACGCTACAGCTTATTATTTGTTACCCTTGCTGTCAATCACAGAAATGAGGTCTCCCTTTTTGAAGACAATTATTTAAATGAGATTTTAACATTTTTATAAATTGTGCCTAATTTAAGAACCATCAAACATCTCTCTTTAACAAGACCGATACAGCTGGTGCCCATCTCCATTTGTTGCTATATCAGAGGATGTTTTAATCTAGTGTCTGATTTCCTGACATAATGATGTTATCCTGCTTATCTTAGATTGTGCTGTCATCAAAAGTGCCAAAGATGTGCTGTGTACATTAGTTAGAGTTCAAGCCAATCAATAACTTATGTTTTTTTTTTTTTAATCTAAAAAAGGCAATGCTTATTAAAAACCTTGAAAGCTGGTTGAGATTAAAAATATCTTCTTCAAGAGTGTCCTGACCAAGGCAGACAAAGTTAACAAGGTTTATGACAAAAAATAGCAGCCATAGAAACATGATACCAGATACCTGACTATAATACATGAAAAAAGACATGAAATTACATGTGAAATCCACAATCAACTATTTCAGGCATAGCATCTACAGCCAGATGAGCCTGCCTCCAAGTCATCATATTGCTGCAATACATGCTGATGTTCATGCATGTGCAGTCTATGGCAGGTCGAAGAAATGTAACAAATCAGAAAAAAAGGAAAGGACGTCTGGTAAAAAATGACACAAGTATTACTCCATTCTTCAGGTTTTGATGGCATAGTTCATTTTACAATGGCCTTGCAAAGTGTCTTGCCAATCCATCAATATCCAAAATCTGAGCTGCAAGTCAGCCTACATCAAACGTTAAGGTAGACACTTCATTGTCAAAAGTCAGTTGGATTCATGCTCAGAGGACCAAGAATGTCTCTACCACATTTCTTGAAAATCAACCAAATACTTATCGATTTTCATTTTAAGCAAGTTGTGAGAGTAACTGGCCAAACCCATGACAGTTTTACCCCTAAAGCACTGCGAAAGATAAATGTCGTTCTGATGCCTCAGGTTGACTGTTGTCATGAGTGTAGCTCTTCAAAACATCCAATTGGTTTGTTCCAGGTTTTATTTCCCAGAAGTTGACCTAAATTTCCACGTAGACATACAAAACATTACTGGCAAAGTGGTGGGATGTGCCTTTAAAGTGATTCAACCTTGACTTTCCCAACTCATTACGAGCACGCTCCCAGGCTGCATCTGTAATTACCGTGAACAGGTGCATCACTCAGCCACATCGTCATAGAGTTAGAGATTTAATTTAGAGATGCTGCCCGGGATATTAACCCCGCTAATTACAAGAGCCATCTCCACGTTTAACCACAGGAATGAAACGTTGTGGACCTCAGGGCGTGGAAAAGCACACAATTACTTTCACTTTTATTCTGAGGGGAGTTACAGGAAGGGAGGCTGAGGTGTTTACGCAGAAGAGGAATCCAAATTCAGTGCCTATGTGCAAACTGTCTGAGCAGGCGTGGCAGTATGGATGGATGGATGTTAGCAGAAGGAATGCAAATTTAAGAACAAGTAAAAAATAGGCTGGCTTTCTTCGTGGCACTAGCTTGCTGTCCTAAAAGCATGAGCTCAAGTTTTTTGTCAGTGAGTGAAGTTCTAGTTAAATTTTATTGATATTTTTTGCACTGTGCTCTTCATACCTGGCTCGTTCGTTTGCTCAGTGTTTATTATACATTTATTCATTGGTCGACCAGTGCTGGAGAAGACTGCTTATTCTAAGTTACATGGTACGTGTCCATCACTCAGCGCTTTCTCAACATGAATCAGGTGGTTGAGCGATGAGTCCACCTCATTCCACAAGGTCTATTCCCTTTTAGTCTGATTAATAAACAGCTGTAGTCAGCAACCACCACGAAGACAATCTCACTCTGTGGTTTGGAAAAACTAACTCATTCACCAACTAATGAATTAGCCATGAGTGTTTGTTGGCTATTCAGCTTTGAAAACTTGACATTTGTCCAACGCCATCCTCTCCTCCAAATAAGATCACTTCTGTCTCCAGGAAGCCAAATTGGCAGCGACCAACTTCCAAACTTAAAGTTTGGTTGACAAACCAATTGGTGACTTCACTTTGGATACGTTTATTATGTATACTGTCTATGGTCTCATTGTTTTCTTATAGGACATGCTTGTTTTCAGCTGGCATCTAGGACAAATGTATCACTTGAAGTCACACTCCATAAAACTAAGTCATATGCGTGAGTATTGCAAAGTTGACAAGTAACTCAGAGACTGTACTTTTCTGTTAGTTCGACCCTTTTTAAAAGGTGAATTGTAAATATAATGTGGGTTTTAGTTGTGGGGGTTGAAATAATATTAATGAAAAAAAATGAGGAGCTTAAAAAGTCTTATGTCTACAGGCAGGAATGAAGACCTGTAATCCTCTGTGGTGCGTTTCTGTGTGATGAGCCTTGTCTGAATGCATTTCCGGGCTTCAGCACGTCACCAAATGGTTTGGAGATACTGTCAAGGACTTGTTGACATCATCCTCCTCTCTGACAACAGAGAGTCAACCTCCACTCCTACATTTACTGTCCTGGTGCATCAGATTGTTGGTGTCAGCATACTAGATCCCAGACAAGATGAGCTAAAATTAAATAATTTTTAATACATGTATTCTCAAAGAAATATCCGCTGCTGGAGAGGACGAGGTTCTTCCTGATGTTTAAGCTCCGCCAAAAGTGGTTTAATACAGGCTCGACTGTGTGATTGATTTTGAGCTATAGGCATGATGTGACACATGTGGTATAATAATGTCTTCCAATTGAAGTGAACTGAAGAGGACAGAGCTCGATCTATTCGTAAACGCCAGGCTGATTACTTTCCAACTGATCTGTGGACAATGACCACTGTCCCCCAATAGAAGCCAAGGTTAAACCAAAAAAGTCATTACAGTTTGTATTCCATTGTGCCCCAAAATACAGTAGTAGTAGTAGCTTTAAAGAATCCTTTGAAATACGTTTTTGTATTTTGTTTTCCCGTAAATTCTATCTCATATACTCCCTTTATGTCTCTCTCTTTGGAAATCTCTGGACAATTGATTTCAGTTCATCTGCGTCAGAATTTTCTTTCATTGGAAAACACAGTCGGGTGATAGCTCTGCCTGTGATCTTTTATTCATCTGTTCGTCCTCTTCTCCTCACTCCTCGCCTCCGCACCAGGGAGCTCAGCATCTGACAGCCCTCACTGAAAACCACCAGCTGGAGTGACAACAAGAGGCGAGGACGAGAGGGGAGGAGGTAGGAGAAATAGAAGGAGAGGAGATGATATACTGTTTGTGTGCGTGTATGTGTGTGCGTATGTGTGTGCTTGTGTGTGTGTGTGTGTGTGTGTCAGTAGGGGCACATTGTGCTGACAGCAGCTCGGCCCTCAGAGCAGAGCAGATGGTTAGGACAGGACTGGCTGTAAAGGATCAAAACCTCACCCTCATAAGTCAAACAATTTGAATATGAAGAACTTTCAGGTTTAAGTTCACTTTGTCCTATTTTATCTTTGACCCCATCTGCATTAACCTTCCTGAGAATCCTTTCTTGCTACTTACACATGCCCTGCACCCATAATTGTGACCATGTGACATGCTCGTGGTAAAGTACAATGTTGTTTTATTTTTTACCTTGAGGGAGATGAAATCAATGTTTTTCTGACTGATCGTTATTCTGCTTTCTGCCTTGCATTCCCATTCTAATGATGCCTGCTTTACCTCTCGGAGGTTTGTCATCCGTAGGTTATGCTCTCGTACTTTCACTTCATTAACTGCTTTTCAAACTGCCTGAATGATCTTTCACTTATTTTAATGGTAATATACCAAATTGATAACAAATCATCCTAAGAGGTACATGAAATTGCAAAAGTGTACTCATGCACATCATAGTACCAAATGATTGTAAAACACAGATTCTTGAATCGGTGTTACTATAGACTGTAAATAATCATGGGCTTTGGAAGCCCGTCGATGGCAGATGCCATATTGGAAATGCTGTCTCAAACAAACTTTCAGTCAACCTAAAAACATGCAAAGAGCTGTAGCGTAGGCAGGTCTTGGACCTCAGTAGGGTCAGGCATGTGCCCTATTTAGAATAACTCTTATCCTCGTACAATCACAAAGGATGAGTTGAAGGAAAAATGCACCCCTGTGCAGTGTGTGCCAATAGAGACATAGGCTATTCAGACCAAGTTCATTTTTTAAACCAGAGTTGTAAGTTTACATGTTTATTTCTGCTGTAAAAACAGGCTGGTTTCTGCAACCAACCTCAAGTGGACATTCAAGGAGCTGCAGTTTTTTTTCACTTCCACGCTCGCTTTATTTTTCAACACAATGAGGGCTGCCGCTTGGTGTTGTTAACCAGTGGGCAATAGACCCAGTAAACATTGAATATCTCATTTGGACAAAGTAATATAACAAAACTCTTTTGGGTTCTGGTTGCTCCACAAATTGAATTTAATATTTTTAAAATTTGTCAAAGTTTCAATTAACTTTTACCAGTAAAAACGTTTTCAGTTGTTAAATCAATCAATCAATCAATCACATCTCCTCTTCTCCTACCTCATTCTTAGTCCCTGAGGTGTCCCTGTGTGTCCACTGGACAGGTGATTACACATGTTCCTGGTCATCCTTTACAATAACTGCCAGTAAAGTGCATCTTTAACCTTATATGAAACCTATCTCATTTCAAAAAGGGCCGCTCAGTCGGCACCCCTAGATATTTTTGGGAATAGTATACCTTGTGAAAGGAAACAACAAGCCACAACAATCAGTAACACTAGTGAGTAACAAGTAGTAAGAAACATCAATATGGTAATATCAGAAGTATGAGGATTCATGCTTGGTAGATAACAGAGTGGCTTATTAACTTAAATGTAATCGGTGGCTGATTGGAGTCAGCTGATCTAATTACCTGTGATGTCTAATCTCTGTTGTGTTCTGTAAAACAATCAAAACACATGTAACAATCATCTACAGGCTGAAATATTGAACAAAAAGAAATTGTAATGTCATCACCTAATTACTAATTTCATAGAAGATCATCATCTGAGGAGAATTTGATCTAAATGAACAACATTAAATGGCCAGGCTTATGTATGAAAGCTGATAGCTTTGCTAGCAGCATGACTCTAGCAATGGCATCGTTGGTGTGTTGGTTCATATTGTGTGGGGTGTTGTCAAAAAGATTGGTAAAGAAACATCTCCCTCTCAGGATGGATAGTTATCACCTTGCTGATATTCTGATTAAAAAAGAAAGATTGATCTATTTTTTTAATTTGTTTACTACCAGAACTATAAAAGTCAAGATATTACTTTAATATCGACAGCAGCAAGCTTATAAAATAAATGTTCTCCTGCGTTTAAAACACAAAGGGCTGCGTCCTTTTGAGTACAACCTGTGGGTCATCTTGATAATGAACACTTGCTCCAAATACTTTTTCCTGCCTTCTTCCATTGTAAGAAGGGTCTTAATAAAGTGATTTTTTTTCTTAAAACTTGCTAGAGGCTGAAACGACCCTTATTTTCCATCGTGAAACGAACAACAATCAAAGCCAGGGGGATCGGGGGGGCAAAATAAAGGTACACATAGAGCGTTTGTTCTCTGAGCTGCAAAATATTATGTAGTTATACAGATTGTTTTCATGTTTAAATCGATAATTCTATTCTGAAGAATAACACACTCCAGCTCTTTGATTTTTATTGCAGCAACTTCAGGACCTTGGACAATAATATTATTTTGTATTGTTTTGAGCCGCGGTCAGAAAGTTGCATAGTGGAGTATTGAGGCAGCGAGCCGCTGTGCAGATGTTGGAGAGACATCATTATCCATGTTGAACGTGATTAACGGACTTATAAGCAAATATTTTAAGGTTGAAAAGTTACATATTGGGGCTCCCTTGTATATAACAGCGCCTGTCGGTTTTATCATGAGTAAGTCCCTTAAATACAAGAAATCAGCTCGATAAACTTTATGACTAGACCTGGTAAATTTGGGGCATTTTAGTTTGGAAAAGTTACAAATTGAGCAGCAAGTCCAGAAATGTGATGACAGAAGTGACAGAAGAAACCCCCCTGTTTTGACAGAGAACATGACGTCCACATCACCTTCCAGGAAACCACCTGTCAGCCACTGACTCTCAGATCCTTGTTTTTTTAGTCACTCCTCCTGCATCCTTCTTTGTCTTTGACTTTTTTCTCTCTTCCTTCCTTCAGCCCTGCATATCCTTGTCGTTCCTACCCTACCAATGTGACAGGTGAGAGCTCTGCAGGATTCTTCAAGTATACTCTGTGTCATCGAATGTCTCTGTCGCTGAAATGATGAAGGCCAGTCCCCTCCCTCAGATATTTCCGTCCTTTTTCTGTCCCTCAAAGTGCACACACACACACACACACACAAAACTTGGAGCTCAGAGTTGCCATGGCAATCTGGTGATAAGGAGTAATGATTGAATGGCTGAGGTAGAAATATATTCATGTGCTGTGATTGCCACATTGTGCTGCAGAGCCATTGATTTGGACTTCGACGTCACAGAGCTGCTGCTGTTTTTACTGTTTCTGTTCAGGTCTAAGCCAATCAGATTGACAGAGGAAGGTAGCGTCATTCATGATCGTGAATGATGGTTCACTGTTTCTGGGAGTACTGGGAGACATCTTTCTAGCACAGCTCTCAACAGGTGAAGGTGTTTACATTCTTATCATTTACTTTTTGAATTGGTAAGAGCTCAACAATAGCTGTCAGTCTATCCTGTAAAAACCCTCTTTAAAGTAACAGTGAAAGAGTGTGTATGCAAAAGAGACTGTGAGTGTGCACGGGGGAATTGTGTGCAGTCCCTGAAATCACTCCCTGTAATAATAAACATAGAAACCATACCTGTTGAGTCACCAAGCTTCTACAGAGGCAAGGTTAAAAAAAAAAGAATACATTTGCATCAACTATTCTGCAAAAATGTGAAGAAAGTATTGTCACTACAGTATTTTATAATATGAGGACTAAAAAACAAAAAACACATCAGAATCATAAATTATTGGTAAATTGGTGTTAGGACCTTCTGTTAAGTTTCTAATTATAGGATCAACTACTTGTAGTATGTGCCCCTCTGTATTGTTTGTGAGACACTACCACAGTTGAAAAATGACCCATGAGGTTAACAGCGGTCGGCAGTGCCAGCAAATAATAAGTCCTCATCATATTGCTGTTTCTTGACTCACACATGGAAAAGCTGCAGTGCTGCACAGGGCCCACATTCACAGTATTTACTCGTAAATATTGGCTCATGTACAATAGATCAGGCCACGACACTAAATATTTACACTGAGTAAAGTGACAGAACAGCCGTGGGAAAAAAATCCTTTGATGCTTTGGTGACATAACAGAGATGGAAAGTTACAAGGTATGAACTGGAGTTGGTTCATATGGATTTGTTATGCGAGTGAAATTACTCTTTAAACCTTTGAGCATTTATACTGTATGTTTTTGAAAAGTTCAGTATTTCCCTACACAAAATATTTGGCTAACATTTAATATGTTTACTTCACCTCTAATGTATCTTCTAATGGAAATACTCTTAATTGAATGCAGATGATGTAAACATTGAAATGGAACTCATGATAACATGGCTCTACATGTGGGCTGGGATGGGATTATTCAGGGCTAAGCATCATCCTTTGCACATTTGTAAATGTATTGACATGCAATCATTGGATCGTTACAACTTCTCATGGTCGTGACTTCTTACTTTACACATAAGACAATTTTCCTGGTATGTGCGAGTGGGTGTCTGTGTGTGGGTACATATAGTAGTATGCTCTTTGTGGGTGTGGAGGGAAGCTTTGGAGGGTAGTAGCTTTTAGGTTAGGGACGGTGGCTATTATGTAATCTGGTTTTACAAGCTCTTAATAATATGTTGTACTGATTAACTGTGTATTGTGTTTTGTATCGTTTGTGTGCCTATCTGCCCGGAGACTGCAGATGGATGAAATCTAGATGATCGGCTAAATCTTTTGCAACGCATCTCTTCTCATTAATTGAAATGAATTTATATTTGTGACATGGTCCCTGACAAACTAAACAATAAACTAAAGAAACAAACCATATTTGATTAATTGATGTAGCATTTAAAAGTAGAAGACTTTGCAGTCTTGGGCTCTTTTGCTTTTGGAAATGTAAAAAAAAAAAAAAACTAACTACAACCCGATTTTACTGAAAATTAATGAAAATTTGATGTCACAAGAAAAAAGAATGTTTCATATTTTTAATTTCCACTGAGGGAAAGTTGCTGGAAAAAACATATTGTGAATACTTTCCCCATGTGCTTTATCTGTGACTGAAATAGAAGCCTCACAGTGTGAGCACAGCACGAGTTCGTTAAGATTTAATGAAGTACATGTATGCTGTGACTATTCATGTAAAGTAAACTGGGAGCCACAGAGAGGTTTAAAAGGTCACAGACACCTAGACTAACACTGCACACACATACACACATTTCAAGTTGCTGCACCTGCTTTATACACAATTTAATCAAAAGAATCCATACATGATTATTGTACTATACATGTAAGCAAATACAAAAAAAAAAGAAAAGCTTCTGAACATGAATGTCTCCACAGATACAAGAATAACGTGAAGGTATAGCTGTACCCTGCGAGCTGCTAAAATATGCAAGTGAAAGCATCATTACTGATTTAACCCAAAGTCATCTCTCATATAAAGTATTGTAGAAGATAGAAAAACACTCTGTGTGTACAGTCACGTCATAGGGAATTATATATATATAAAAAAACTCCTAGGGCGACGGTAGCTTAGTGGTTAGTGGGTGTGTATGCCCCAGGTACGGAGGCTATAGTCCCTCAAACAGGCAGTCTGGGGTTCAAACCCAACCTGTAGCTCCTTTCCTGATTGTCATTGCCTACACTCTCTGATTTCTGACTCAAACCACTATCGCTACAATAAAGCCATGATGAATCTTCAAAAAAGGAATCACTCCTCCAGTTTCCTGTCGTTGCAGCACTAAGAGCATTTTTTGTTGTTGAGTTTTATGCTAACTAATGGTACGTCAACATGTACACTTGCCTTTTGCAGTCTGTTTGCCTGAAGATGTCAGGGCATGCATGCAAAGAAATAAACCGAGCAGATTGTGTTGTATGTTTGTGCATGTGTGATTTTAGTTTGTCCTTGAACACCTGAAATGTTCTTCAAGCCATGTAGGAAGTTAACTCTCGAGCTCTGAGCATACAAGTGAGCCATTTAGCTTCTTTTTAAAACCTTTTTTACAGCTATGCCTATGTTGGAGAAGAGCATCTGTCTTTTGAGCAAAGTCTAAACCATGTTGACCTGTTGGTGACTCGGGTGCTGAGAACCATCTGCCCAGTTTAAAGAAGCTTGGCTCTTCTCTCTCACATGTCCTGAAACCGCCTTCTTCGTTGAGTAAAATCTTGTGGGGAAAAAAAACACACAAAAATGTTAAATTGTGGGCACATATGATTCAACACAGAAAATGTGAATGCCTTTTCTTACCTTTTAAAATGAAAAGTTGTCCTGCGCAGATTTTAGAAAATATTCTCATAAAAGCAGATAGACTTCAGAGTAAAGGTAGCTTTATGTGTTCTATGTATTTGCTAGATCTCTCTCAGACTTACATCGTGCTGAAACAATGGCTGATTTCAATCTTTTCCCCATTTTGTATTTATTGGTATATCAGCTTTCCCTAAAATCAACCAGTGTCAAAATTCAGGACTGATTACACTTAAATGAGCATATCGAACATTCTGCTCTTGAACTTTTCACTTTACATCCTTCATACTTAACATCTCATGCTGAATTTACAGCCAGAAATCTTTGTATTGACTTGTTTGTTCTCTGCTCTGTCTCAACTCACCAGACCCAGTTCTTTTCTCAGGCTGCCAACATTTCATGCTTGTTCACTTCACTAAGCTTTTGAGTCGCACAGCATGTCTTTTCTCCAGCAATCCAAACCAAACATCTGTGTATCTGTGTGTGTGTGTGTGTGTGTGTGTGTGTGTGTGTGTGTCTGCATGACTGTATCTTTGTGTGTGTGTGTGTGTGTGTGTGTGTGTGTGTGTGTGTGTGTGTGTGTGTGTGTGTCTGCGTGTCTGTATCTGTCTGTATCTGTGTGTCTGCATGACTGTATCTGTGTGTGTGTGTGTGTGTGTGTGTGTCTGTGTGTCTGTATCTGTGTGTGTGTGTGTGTGTGTGTGTGTGTGTGTCTGTATCTGTGTGTGTGTGTGTGTGTGTGTGTGTGTGTGTGTGTGTGTGTGTGTGTGTGTGTGTCTGCATGTCTGCATGTCTGAATCTGTGTGTGTGTGTGTGTGTGTGTGTGTCTGCATGTCTGAATCTGTGTGTGTGTGTGTGTGTGTGTGTAGGAGGAAAAATGTGCATGGTGTGTTAGAGTCTGATGGCTTTTGTTGTGATGCATTTCTTTGTGAAATAAAGATCTTAGCACACAAAGACTCTTTTCCAAACGTGTTGAGCTTTGATCTTTTGACACGCAGCACAATACAAAATGATGTTGCTGTGTTTTGTATATTTAGCCAAGGAAATATGAGAGATAATTTCTCCAGTCGCACCTACAGAAAACATGAAATATCTGCTCAGTAGTCTGATGTGTTTACATCTATTTTAATGCAGTAGTCATTGCCGTTGTTTTTGTGCATGGGAATGGATGCCTAGTTAAAGATTAAGTGTGTAGGAAGCTTGAACAGATAGTGTTTATATTTGTTTTTTATGCTAATCTTAGTTTCTACGTCATCTTTGTTTTTAAAAAGAATGGATATAAAAAGCATCAACAGCACTTAAAACAGACACAATTTTAATCAACGGTTGATTGGCCTGACCTCAAAGAGACCTGATTGTAAATTGTTTGAACAGGGCAGGAACTGGCTTTGAATTCTGGACTACCTTTGCTTTTCTGTCTTGCAGACTGATTCAAAAAAGAAAAAATCTCTGACATCTCAATACTGCTCATAGCCGACAAATACTGTATATATGAAGCACCGCCGAGTCTTTTAGTCTCCATGACAACTGAGGACGTTTTGTTCCTTGATTCTTCTGATGCTGTGGGAGCCACATTTGTAATGTTTGTGACTGATGGGCTGCATGCTATTCAAAGTGTATGCTTTGCGCCACCAACATGTGGATTTAAAACTGAATACATTAGACAAGAGACTGACTATTTTTAATACACGTATGAATTGATTTAGCATTATATAAATCAACCACTTTTTCTCACATGTACATCTAAACCTCAGAACCCTGAATGTATTGTTCATAGTCACAGAAACATGCATTTACTGTCCATAACAACAACATCATTTATAAAAAGACATTTATGATAGGGATGCACCGTTCCATCCGTTTAACATCAGTATCACTCAATATCTGCCCTGTTGACAGATTTCAGCCTATTGACAAATCATGTGTCATGAACCAATGTCAGTAGCCGATGTTTATCTGTTGTTTATCAATCTAAAGCTGGCGAGCAAATACACCTAACTACTGATTCAGAGAAGAGGTTTTTTTATTGGGCAGAGGAAGTCACTTGTTGGACAAACTCTGATGTGTTATTGTGGTCAAACATGGGAGACATTGTTGACATTGTGTCTAACATCAAAAGTCATGAAAAAAAACATTGGCATTCCCTAAATTAATTAAATAGTCATTTTAAACATTAGTATCGGTATCAGCCCTGATTTTCACAATAAGTGCATCTCTAATTTGTGACATTAGTCATGAAATATGTATTCTAACTCTATATTTATATATGCATACATTTTTTAATACATTCATTGAAGTAAAATCTGTTGACCTTTTTTCAGCATTGTTGTCCTTGATTTAGCTTTACATCTGTTTTTTTTGTTTTTTTAAATCTTCCTGTTAATGATGTTTGGGACTGCACTTCATCTAGAGCACAAACAAATCTAAAAGGAAGTCAAGGCTTCTTGTATGGGCACACATACTTGGCTAATTTAGATTCTAAACTGAATCACTACTGAGTCTTAATAACTTAGATAAGATAGAGCCACAGAGTTCAAATACATAAAATACGCACTGTAAAGTTTTCACAATTCTTTCATTTTTTTTTTATTCAGCTCTTTCTCTTATCGGCTTGAATGAATTTAGTCAAATCAAATTCACAGACTTGTACTACTAATGTCTGTCACAGGGTTCATGTTGGATATAATTTGAGGCAGCCTTCAAATCATTTCTTTGAAGATAAGCTTTGATTCCAATGTGAACTTTTGGATCGTGTGCCAACCTTGATCAAGCTTATAGGTTAAAAGACGCTTTGTAATTGACAAAGTAGTAGTGATGAAAAAATCAACAGGCCTATATTTTTAAATCAACCAAGATAACTACAACGATGTGTCTAACAGAGGATGACATTTCAGACAAATGAATGGTAGGAAATCTGCATGAAGATAAAGTTAACAGTCATTAAACCATTTAATGACTCAAGAGACTCTAATGATTACCAGCATGGCTGCCTCCTCAAGTCTCACTCAGGGTGAAAATGTGACAAAATCATAGGTGCAGTGACAACCAGGAAGATCAAATCTGCTCGAGCTGTTGAATTTGAATGTATTTACTTGACGATGCAATTTAACATCAGACAAGGCATGAAGCTATTGTTTTGTACGGACAGTTAATAGCTTTTGCTCATTTTCAACTCTGCAGCATCCCTAATTGGCCTTAACATATCAGTTTAGTTAATTATACAGCATTTAGTAAGAAAAACATACAACACTAAAAATATGAAGATACAATAAGAGCGATTCAAGTACAGTGTCAGAAACAACGACATTTTGGAAAGAAGAACTTACATTTAAACATGATTCTAGAGCCATGCTATAAGATGCTGTGAGACTTCATAAAGGCACTTAATGCTAATGCTAGCTCGCTACAAATGTGGTACAAACCCATTACAAAGATACTGTTATCATGTTTACCATCGTCCTCATTTAATATTAGTATGTCAGCATGCTAACAATTGAGGCCAATAACCCGGTCTTATTATGTGAAATGTCAATACATTGGTCAGATCTACTTTTGTTTGCTTGTTCGTGAGTGATTCAAATACAGTCCCTAATAAAGTGCGGCTCTATTGGCCCATGCTAACCCCTTCCATTGAGTTTAATGACCTCTAGTTGTTTCTTCATCTGCTCAACAAACGAAGACACTGCCAACATAACCTTCTTGGTTTCTTTCAAGAATTTAGCCACAAACTAAAGTATTTCAAAACACATTTTTAAGCCAATGATGGCGGTAAATAAAAAGTAATGGCATGACCAAAATGATGAGGGGGAACCTGAATCTCCCTGTTACAGCTGTGGATATTCATACTTTTTAATTCATGCGTTATAGTTAAATCTTTGTTGACCTATTTTTAATCAGCATAGATTTCCTTGATTTAGCTTTATGTCTGTTTGACTTTACCTGTCTTGGCCGGGACACTCTTCATAAAGAACATTCTTAATCTCAATGAAATAAAACATGAAGGATATTTGATGTAACAATCACAGATTTATAAACAAGCCAAGAAATAGCTGCTGAGATATTATACCCAAACTGTTGACTGCCTATTTAAAGGTTCCATTGAAGCAAAAAAAAGTCAAGGGATCCCAAATATGGTTGATCCTCTTGGTACAATTAATATTTGTACCATTTTTTTTTAGGTACGTCCAAAAGTTGATATTCGAGGTTTGGACAAAGTGGTGGATCAACAGAGAAGAACCTGACCCACTAGAGAATTTGTAGAAAAGGAAGGAGCCAACATTTAACAAAACACAAATCAAACAGACAGTTTTTCTAGATATGTCCTTTATTAAGGAAATGTCAACTGATAGATATCTCATGAGGATTGTTTTATAAAAGAGGATCTCCAACAAGTAGCACCCAGCAGTAGTTCAGTATTATAATCTCAGGAGCTTTAGGAGATCTCAGTCATCAGAGGAGGCTGAATGGTCATTGTAGCGTATTGAATGCTCCAGCTGCTCGAACAAAGCCCATAGGTCATGCAGCTGGCTCCAACTCGCCTTATAATTAGTTGTCGGTGATTGCTATGTTGCACATGGTAACCATTTATCAACCGAACAACTGCATGGTGATCATTGTGGCTGAGCCTACTCAAACCAGTTTGACATACAGTATATCTGAAGATGCAGTGAATGAACGTCTTGAATAACCAGTGTTGTGGCACTCTTGACAAAAATGGAGAAAGAAAGTGACCTTCTAACATGTACCACTAACTTAGGTCAGTTAATTCTAACACACATTGCAACACAGCAATAGAAAAGAATAGCTTTCTGTTTCCATTCTCCATCCTCATTCAGGTGAATACTGCAGCACCTGAATCAGGTTTCTTTGTAGCGCCCCACCTCTGACTGGAGGTGGAGAATTACTGGAAATTGTCATTCTCTCTTGGTTTTAACATGTACAGGAGATGCATGCATAATGTTCAAAACAAACCATTAAGTGTAGGCACAACCTGCGAAACGACATTTGGAGATTGTGATGTTGTTTCCTGCCATCATTAGTTTGGTGATGACTAAGAAGTGAAAGTCATCGTACTGAAACCAAGACATCAATGCCACTCTGAATATACACTTTAAGTTATTCAAGAGTTTCTTCTAGTGTGAATTTCTTTTGAAAACTGCTCTGATGAGCAGCGTTGCATATATTTCCGCATCAATGTCCTGCTATTAATTTATCTCTTTGTTTACTGATGGCACGTTTTGGTATCTTTTTTCTCAATAAGCCATTCAAGCTGTTGTTGAGTTTCCATACTAAAACCTTTACGAAAACCGTAACAAATACATACAGGTAGGTGATTAAAAAAAAGGGTAGATGTCGGTTTCTTAAAAGCTGAACTTTGGTTGTTATTCAATGTGAGTATTTCATGAAATATCAGGGGCACAATCAACCATAACTCTACTTCGTTCTTTGATGGTCCATGTAATGTTTCAAATCACAACAGTGCAGAGAAGAAGAAGAGCCTTGGGCCAACTAATCCCTTATGTAGTGGTTTATGTATTTTGGCTCATAAAAGCCCCAGATCAAACTTTTTTCTGAGAGAGATCAATTCAGCAAAACAAAAAGCTGATTATGAGTTTTCTAAAAAAAAAAGGTTGTTACAGAGGCCTGTAAAAGACTGATCACTTTGAATGAGCCCAATATGCAAATATTGCATTACAAAAATAGCCATTATTAGGTTATTATTATTATTATTAGCAGTCATCATTGTCACAACAGAAAGAACCAAGGCAACGTAAATTTGTTTCGTAACTCAGTGTCCACTTGTTTTGAAAATGGTAAGAGTCCTGGCCCCACATGTCTTAAATACTAAACTAGCAATGTGTGAAAACATGGTAATAGAACTGGAAGGGGATGTGTGTGTTTTTGCCAGTAGCCAAATAGCCAGACATGTATTTCCTAATGTTCACGTTTAGAGTTTAGGCACAAGCTTCGATACCAAGTGGGAACCTCCGGTGTTGTAAAGGGAAGCCAGCTCAGAAGTGCCAAAACTGCAGTTCCTTGAGTGTCCACTTGAGGCTGGCTCCCAAAGACCCGTAAGTCCCATAAACACTCATGTTAAAATATAATTCAAAAAAGATCTGACTTTAAGCGGGTGCATTGTAGCTGTTTGTCAGGAGGCTAAAGGCCTGCCTCGGTTCCTCCTCGTTGACTAACACCGAACTTCCACCAGATACGTGTGCATTGCGTGTCCGCTCCAGTCTGTTTCGGCTGTGTGCACCCCCGTCCATCAACACCCACTGGCTGCGTTCTCCGTACGGAGCAAGGAGAGCACAGCCATCAGCTGGGGTGCCTAGACAAAGGAATTCCTGCGATAATTAAACAAACTAACTGGCGACAGTGCGAGATAATACGATGTATGTGGTGTAAAACTCTATATGAACCTTATAAACACATAAGCAAACACACAAACGGTCATTTTTCTGAACCGTTAAAACAGAGTGTTTTATTTTGAAAATTAACCGGATGTTTTAATGTTGTATCGATGTTCCCGTCCCGCTTGTTCTTTTCTGTGCTAAATTGATCCGGCATCCTGCAAGAATAGAAACCTACGTATCTGCTGCGGAGGGCACCGGACTGCCGGAGCTCTAGACGGAGCTGAGACGCAGCGCAGCGGACACAGTGGAAGCACACACATTGAATAAAATGAAAACCTATCACCTCCGCTGCCGGACCGGCCCGGAGACGGACCGGACCCGCATCTGGGGAAAGTTTTGTTGAGACAGCATTTCCAAAATGGCGACCCTCTTCATTGGGCATGAAAACTACACGTCAGAAACCAATGGGCGACATCACTGAGACTACAACCACGTTTTAGTCTGTGATTGAGATGTATAAATCAGATTTAAGGTGGATCTTTCAGGGGCACGATCATTCCTACAGTCAGGCCTGACAAAGACTGTCTATATCCCAATGCAAGACAATACTTCCAGGCACAGCGACTTTTAGCAGTGCAACCAAACAAACTTATGTTGTTCTAATAAAGACGTCAGTTAATAGTTAACCTTTGTCCATGAACAATGATTGATTTTGTGCTGCACATGGCACAAATGGATTTCCACACAACAGGAGACCACAGTTAAAAGGGGCTGGTTGTGTTTGCAGAAGAGTTAACTTTGTTCTCTCGATCCTCAAAAGCCCCAAGTGGCTGCTCTGTCCTCTCTATTAATTTGTTTAATCACTGATTGTTTCTGTTCCTGACAGTTACTTGTTTTTTTTTTGTTGGTCTTTGTTTGAGAAGTCAACATCAGCTCTTTAATCAGTCTTTATTTCCCCTGGTAAAAGCTGCAATACATGTACACAGTATCAAACAACAGAAAGCGTTGAAACATTGAAGCACATAGGCTCTCACACTTATACGCACTCACCGCTACCCTGCTGAGACTACTGACGTGGGATTCGTCATCCTCCTCTCCCACACTGGTGAGAACACTTTGTTGAGCTGCTTTTCCCGACAACCTACAATTATATCAGCACGCTCTGAGAAGTCACTACACCATGCCAGCTACACAATCAACAGTTTTTTAGACATCAAGGACAGCATAAAAACACAAGGCCTCCGAAATACCCTTCACACATTTCAAACTTTTTACTCACAGCATATTAAATCCTTTTCAAATTATTATTTAATATCTTTGGATGTGTCTTTAAGGAGTCCAGGAATAATCTGATAAAAACAGTGTTCAGAAACGTTACCAAAAAAAACCCCAGCATTCATGGATGTGTTTATAGCAAGTGTGTGTGACCAATCTCACGTTAGTGATTTAGAGCTGGTTCGTGCTCATTCCTCATGAAATGAAGAACACATTTCTGCATCTCATCCTCCCCGCGACTCACTGGCACATCTCCACGTGCATTTTGTTTTTAAAGAGCAAGAAGGAGGGCGAGAGCTCATAACTGTGAACTGACAGTTTTCCATCAGCCTTTTGCTCATCTCACCATCTGCCACTGCGAGAAAATATTAGCCGCTTCTCTTCAGGAAGATCAGCAACCCTCCTCCTCCTCTTCCTTCATTTTTTGTGCCATGAAGCCACCCAGCAGACTAACTGTGAAATCTGAACCCTGTAAAGCACAAACTGTAATGAAATGGCCGGGTGGAAGCTGCCAATGGTCTTGGCAGCAGTTTGTTTGTTTTGGGTATTAATGTTAATTTATCGCAATCAATGATTTGTAAATGTTAAAATGCCAAACACTGGACCTTAAATATTTAAAAACACCTAATGTAATGACCAGAAAGCAGAATTGGGTCTGTTTTTGAGTGACAGTTGTTTTTCCACTTTCATTGCCGTAAAGTACAGTTATTCTTCACTTTTGTATTCTATAAATAAAGTTAATTATTTTACAAGGTCATTACAGTAAAACTCCAAAAGAATTGACTCAGGCTTTGCAGATTATTTGTTTCTTAGCAAACATTAATATTCAGTTACTTTTAATATTACATTCAGTCATTCGACCCCGGTATGATTTGGTAAAAGATAAAATTCCAATTTGTGCTACTGCCCACCCTTAAAAGTCTCTATTTAATTTCCTGCAGCGAGGACTAACTCCACCAAAATGAATTGATACAAGAACCTTTGTCTGCATATTAACACGTGTATCTTCATTCCTATCTGCAAGAAATCCAATCCCTTCATCTGCAGCCAGTTCTTTATATCACAGCGTTAGAATAGTTCGACTGGCCCAGCCATAAAGCCTGTGAGTAAACTGAAGAGGCTAAGGCAAATGTTGCAATTCATTTAGTTTGAAAGCTTGCCCTTTTTTTTTTTAACAACAGAGCCAAAGAAGTAATGGTGGAATGCACTCAGTGAAAGAAATCAGTAGCTCCTGAACATTAAGGGGTAGAAAACTTCATACATAGCAGTAAAGACTTGTAGCACTGGGCAGAGTTTAGTTTGTTGTAAAACATATTTCAAATGTATCAAATTGATTGATTGATTGATTGTTTGATTGATTGATTGATTGATTGATTGATTGATTGATTGTTTGAAATGTATTGTCCGACATAGTCTGAAATTTGTCTTGCATCACAGCGGCTCCATTTGCAAACATAAAAATTAAGACAAGATACAGACATTCAAACACCTAACAAATGATCAGAGGCCTTAAACTTGCTTTGAGATTCAGGGGATTCTGGGATTCAGCTCTGCATTTATAATTTTAGAATTGACTGGTCTGTCTGACCTTATCCAAACGTTGAACCCTGTATCTCTGGTTTGATGGTCCTAGTTCATTACTATTAGTTTATGTTTCTACATAGAGCATTTGAGGCAAGTATTCTTTTTTTTCTAACTGTGCCATTGCATGGTATGTTGGTATATTTCTTTGCATGTTACCTGCAACAACAACTGAATGAATGATATGTAATCAGTTTCAGGAGTATCCTCTTGATATGTGTGTGTTGGTGCATGTGCATAATAAAAAGGAAAAACTCTAGAAAGTATTGATTAATAGGCAATAGATCACAAATTAAAAGTAGAGCTGTATTTTGCACCCTAAAGTTTAAAAATCATCTTCATTGTGACAAAATGAAAGTTCTTCACAAATGTCTTTTATTGCTGTTATTTAAAGCCAAAATTCAGAAAAAGTAGGCAAGATTGAGAGTGTCATATTTGCTTGGATGTTAAACTGGCGACACTAGTCCATGTCCAGATGTACATGTTCAAAACTATGGCAAGATTTACATGAAGTATCCTTGTGTTTGAATCAGTAGACAGCTGCATGATATTAAAAGCTTTGTGTACTGCAATGACTTCCACATGTGTTCGTGTCAGAATGAACCATATTTGCCCAGCATGAGAACACACACGAAGTTTTTATTGTTAAACTTCCCAAACTGAAACTTGATCTCAACCACAGGGCAGTGATTCATTTTTACATTTAAATTGTGATCATTGTGCATCTTCTTCTTGCAAAGTATACTCGCTGTGTCTTTCCTAACGTGCACAGCTGATTGATTCATCCTCCATTGATTAGAGCCTCAGCGGGAGAGCGATCTGTGGGAGGAGGATGGAGACGTAAGCTGGGGGGGGTAAGAAGGGAGGTCTTGCCCGGTTCCCCACAGTGTCCTCCTTGAGATCAGATGGGTTTGTGGGTTTCTCACTCGACCACTTCGAGCTTCACTCCCACATTCAGTGGAAAACGAGTCACCATGGAGATCCAACAGTGTGATTGGTGTGTGATGGCAGAAGTGAGAGAGAGACGGACAGAGAGAGTCAAATGTCCCGTGGAGAGCCTCATTGAGTGTTGGGTGAGTGGAGCATACACACCTTCAAGAGACTCTGTTATATCAATAAAGCACTGGAAGCATGAAATCCCTTCTTTTCACAGCTGTATGGGGCTTATTTTCAATTTCCTGACGCTCATATTTGCAATCATGTAATGCATATAAGTAAATTGTTTAAAGTGTACAGTTTAAATATTTGACAATGCCAACTGTAGTTTTGGGTTTTCATTCAACCTTATTCCACATGAAACCCACGTTGCCTTTGGGTCAGAGAGACCATTTTAGGTTTGACCCTCTCAGACATTTCAATTATGGTTCCCGGCGTCAATGTCATAGTGTCCTTCAGGGAATGCCTGAAACGCTATACCGATAAGTTTATGCTGCGAAGACAAAATCAATGAAGACATTACAAAATATCAAAATATAGAGACATGGGAATTACAACTATTTTTCTTCAGTTTTTCTCACCTTTACGCTCCAAACAGTCTAAATGAAATGTTAAATATCACAGCAGTATAAGACAAAAATAGATTATAAATTAGAAGTCATAAACACTTGCATTATGCAGCTGTGCGTGTACCATGGAAACAAGGATCTAACAATTGTCTTCCCTGCTATTGTGCTGCAAAAAAAAAAAAAAAAAAGGCCTACAGATCGCTTAATGCTATAGCTGACTCTTTTTTTTTTTTCATTTCTCTCAATGGGAGCATTTTCATGGATGTCCTTGAGGCAAGATCCAGTAAGAGCATTAAAATATTCTGGGAATGGCAGGGAACATGCGTCACCACCCTTCATCCAATCAGACGTTTTATGGATTTTTGTTTTTTTTTCAACATTTAATACATTTTGATTAGGACTGGTGTGTTCATGGATGTTATTATGGCCTCTGCTTTTTCTGTTCTGTTCTATCTGAATAACCACATCACATCATTGCAGGCTTTAATACTTTTTTACGCCTCATTGATTTATTGCCAACCCATCAAAAGACCCGAGCCCGGTGATCAATCACTCCTGCACCCCAAACACAAGCCCCACATTGAGCTGCAAAGGAAAATAGTCTAGCCTGGATCTAGGGGCATGTCTAGGAACTGAAGGGGGGACCACACTTGGGCATCAATTGCAATGATTTAGAAGACTCACTGACTCATGTAGTGCCCTGGTTTTTAGCATCCGTAAGCTATACAAAAGCAATTGTTGCATTCTTTAATCAGCATTATAAATGATTTCAAAATAAACTTTTCATTTGAAGTATCATTAAACTGACAATTGTTATTCAAGAAAAGGTGACAGCACCTTGACGAAGAGACTAGTAGTGACTGTGTGCCTTTCGCTCTTTGAGGTTGTAATCGAGTCTTTGAGGTTGTTTCACATCTTCTAGAAGTTTCTGGGTCTCTATTGGGTTGTAGTTTTGCATTATGTTGTTTTCGTTTCTGATCTCTTTGTTATTGCCTTGTGTCTCTTAATGATTGTTTTGCATGTTTGTGGTCATTTTGTGTTGTATGTGTGCGTTCTAGCTGCTCTTCATGTTTGTTTGAAAATCATGGTTGTTTTCTGTCTTTTTGCGGTAAAGTTCTGATTCTTTGAAACGGTTTTGAAATTTCTGTGTCCCTTTCCTCCAGTAAGTGGTGTTTTGTCAATTTCCTGATGGTACAGTGTCACAACACTTTACATGTGTTTTGTGTAATTTTCAGTTAGTGTCTTTGAAGTTGTTTTGCATCTCAATTTGTTATTGTCTCTGGTTGTATTGCACCGGATTGTGGTCAAGTTGTGTCTTGTTTATTATGTTTTCTTCTCTTTACTTGTTTTGGGTCTACTCTGTTTGCAGTTATTCTTTCTGTCTCGTTGTAGTTGTTTTGTATGCCCTTGTAGTTTTTGCAGTGGTTGTTCTGTGCCTTTTTGTGGATTTGTGTCTGTTTGTGGTAATTATATCTGTTGGTGTTTGTTCACATTGTGTTGTCGTTGCTGATTTTGTAATCTTGTTGTGTTCCCTTTGCATCTCTGTGGTCATTTTGTATCTTTTTTTTTTAATGCTGTGTCTTGCTGCTGGTTTATACAGACCTTGTTTTAGGACTGTTTATGAATTCACCCCCTGCCTGCATCATAACAGTCCTGTTGAGATTTAATTAAAGCAGTTCTTAGTATTCAGACAGAGGAGGTTGATTATTTGCAGTTAAATGTTGTAATGGACTTGGTCTGAGGCTTTGCTTTGCTTTGAGCCATTTGGTGCCCTGAGGCGATTATTCTGTCGCTGTCCGTGGTGCTGAAAGTAAACAGGATTGCCAGAGGCCACACAAGTAACCTCCACGGGATTTGAGCTGCTTTTTGGACTTAAAAGCACTCTGGTAGTGTACATGCGGGAACTCGGATGTTTAACTTCCCACTAAAAGTGAGTCATTCACATGACGAAGTCTCACAAATTATACCCAGCAGGGAACAGGATTCTGTGCCTCCAAGAGTGTCTGGGCTGCGCATGCGCAAATGTCAACTAGTTTTCTGAATAGTTTCAGTTCTGCAACAAATTCCCGCGCCTGCGACGCGGAGACATGGACGATGACTTCCCTCCAAGCCCAACATCCCCATTCTGAGATGTTTTTTTAAAAGTCTCCTCCTCCAGCTGCATTTATAGACTAAACTGTGGCCTCACTTTGATGCCTTTTTGTCTGACGAGGTGCGAATCCCGAAGGAACTGACACACTCCTCCTCCGCCTCCTCCTCCTCCTCCTCCTCCTCGTCGTCGTGGTGCCGCAGCAGCAGCCAACGCGGTGAGTGCGTCCTGCAGCAGCAACAGCAGCACTAACGGCACCTGTCGTTTTCAGTGCGATCTTTTAACCATTTTAGGAGTGAAATAAGGTGTTCCTCGAAATAATTCGCAGCCAGACATGGCAGGGAACCATGAATACCGATGGCTTCATGTGTAGATATTCGCTCCTCTGAAAATTACGCATCGGTAAGTTCATATGACTTGCTTTCCACGCCGACTGCTGCACGCGTTTCCACACATATCTGCGGTTTATCAGTTGAGAGCGTTTTTCACTTTACACTGAAGGCTATATATAAGAAAATGCGCGTGACTTCTTGAATGACAGAAAGCTCGCTGGGGCTAGATGTCGCGTAAGACTGATCAGCAAATGAACGATTGGTTGGCGCTTTTCTTGCTGATGTTTTCCATGTGCAAAGCGAAGGTCACCCACATGTATTGATGGATTGAACGTTAACGTATGCGGGAATAAAAGGGAAAAGAGGATGGGCTAAATTAGCCTATTGATTCTGCACAAGTATGGGGGGGGGGGGGAAACACGTTTGTGTTGAAATTAAGATTGTTTCGTGTTTTTCTTTCTCTCCCTCCTACATGCCCCCCCCCCCCCCCCCCCCCCTGACATTTACCTGGAATTTAAACAGTACACAGACTGATACGTCTGTCATGTAGTCTATATAATCTGTGTGACTGTGGCACAGGAGCATCTTCACAAAGCTGCTCAGACATAATGCTTTAGATGCTTATGTTGTTGCATTCTGATGGACATGCGATCCCCAGACATTAACAGACTTGCATTTGGGTTAAAATGAAAGCTCTCATGTCTCACTGGGATCCTTTAAAGCTGAAATTGAATTATTAATGCAGCACAATGTTCAGAGGAATTCACAACACACATAAGGAGGAAGCTGATATGTTGAGACAGCTCTTTAAAATTCTCTTTAAAATGGAGATAAATCATTTAAAAGATGGTGCATGCTTTTTCGCCACGTTTCTCCCTATCTGTTGCATCTTTGAACACCTACACACATTATTCATGTGTACGCACACTCATAGGTGCTTGCAGTTGGTTGACAACCTGATGATGCATGTGCTAATTATAAATGATGGGGTTCCCAGTTTTCCTTTGGACTGAAGTTACTCTGATTTCTTTAGGTTTTCTGGTCAGGTTCAGTTCCTTAAACTTGATTTAGCTTTTTTTCAAGATTTTTAATCCTCACAAAAGCTGCTCTTTGATGTTGTTACAGCATTACTTATTTAATGCGTACCTTGCTCCACTTGTATAGACACTGAACTGAATACCACTCCAGTTTTTTTCCCTTCACAGTTTTTTAACATGTCTCATGTTTCAAATGTTAAGCAGAGCAAACACTCTCCTGCTTTCTTGCCCTCGGAATACATTGATGTTTCACCCTTCTGTTCCTTCCTGCTCAAGTGCTTCCCTCAAACCAAACCAAAGCCATGGATTTGTTCTAAATACCGTGTACTTATGTCAATTTTACAACATTGTTCAGAAACATGGCCCCTGTTACGTTTTGCGTTAAACAGAAGGAGACAATTTGGAGCGAATCAGTCCCATGTCTGCCAAGATGTCGCTGTGTGTTTCTGTTTTAGTCTTTCTTAAGTCTGATTGTGTCTTTTTGGGGGTCTAAATGTGAATCTCCACAGTTTTTCTCAGCCCTTCTTGACTCATGTTATCCCTCCTCTTTATCTCAGGGTTTTTCCTCGGAGCACGGTCTGTCCTGTTACTTGATAAAGCATCCGAGAGAGAGAGAGATGCTTTAGAGGTAATTGGATTCGGGACTAGAGAGAGAAGAGACACAGAATGGAATTTGTCTCTGTGTGTGCATGAATTAGCTAAAGGAGAAGACATGTGTGTGTGTGTGTGTGTGTGTGTGTGTGTGTGTGTGTGTCTGTGCGCGCCTGCGTGTGTGTGTTGTTTATGTGATTGCATGTGTGTGTTATGTGTCTCTGCTGGTGCAGGCTAGTGTGCTTTGTATTTGCGGTGAATCATTGTGTTTTCAGGAAGCAGTGTGGATGAGTAAGTCATGCGGGGAGGGGAGTCGGGGGGGGTTTAAAATCTGAGCATGAGGCACATCAGTTTTTTAGTCCTCAAGGATGAGATCCTTGTAATTTATTTCCATTGGTAATCAACCTCTCCTTTATAAATCCAGTCTGTGTCTCATGCCTGTGCTTTATTTGAGAATTCAGGTGATGACATGTCTTCTGTAGCAGAGAACAACATCAGTGGAAAACAAATGTCGCCTCTGTGGTTTGATTCAGAAGGTTTTCATGAGTCTGTTGGGATAACATATCAACTGGTACATACCCACAAAGGAGGTGTGTGATGGTTTGACACAAACATAGTTTCAGTATGTCACGTAAAAAATATGTTTCGCTTCAGTTTAAATACCAATTTGACCAAGAAGTGTAACTGTTTTCTGTCTTTTAATCCTCAAATTCAAAGGTCAAACAGTGTTAAGTTTCAGGTTCATTTGAATCAACTGTGTCCTAAGGGTGAAAACCATGAGGAACAATTTTGGTCGCCCATGGTTGAATATTAAAAGTCTCATTAATTCTGTTTTCATGCACATCATTGATCAGCATAAGAGTCTCCTGATTGGATCATCCAAATGAAATATTAACAGCTGTGATGGAAAATATGAGATTTATTTTTTTCTTTTTAAAGACAGAAACTTCTTGGTGTAATGAGCTACAACTCTTTTTCTTCTTTTTATTAAAATGGTCATTAAGATTTGCTTTAAGTTTTTTTTTTTATGCCTCTATTTTGGAGATAGGACTGTGGATAGAGTCAGAAACCAGGGATAGAGAGAGAGAGAGAGTGGGGAGTGACATGCAGGAACCACAGGACGGATTTGAACCCGGGCATCCTGCTCTCGAGGACTATAGCCTCTGTACATGGGGTTTGCACATTAACCCGTTAGGCGGATGCCCCAGAGCTACAATAATCAGAGAGCTCAAAATGTTGCTCCATCACGTGAAAGAAGACAATAAAGAGTAAATACATTTTGTAATTTGACAGTTCATGGTTTAACTGAAATCAGGAATAAACTCTGGTTAACTTTAGATACACTCAGCAACAATGGTAAGTGAACAGACATTTGAGGCAAATATGATGACATGCATTCATTGTAAAAATTGAGAAAATTTATTTATTCCTCTTATAATATTCCCTCATTTATTTCATTGTGTAGCAGTCACACACTTTACGGCATTATGTTTACATTATCTATTTTATCTATTAACCTTTTTATTTTACCAGCACAGATGTATCAAACTGATTTGCATGAAGGCAAAAACAAAAATAAAGCAGTGGAGCAAAAGTCAAACTATATTGGAACAAGTCTGAACAGCCAATAAAAACAAGACGCTTGGTACTTGAAAGAAGGGATTTGTGGAGAATATATTTAAAATAGAATTGAGAAAGTCATAAGAAATAGGCCTTTACGTGATGACCTTACATGTTACGTTTATTTACAGTCTATGTCCTATATCATGGTTTGTATCATTATCTGAAAAGGATTTCTTTGACATTTTGGTCCCATTGCTCACCCTCATTATCCGTGTTTCCATACTAAAAAACACTGAGGAGGCATTAAAGAGGAATAAGTTGAAAAAGCAAAAATCACTTCTCCCTCTTCCTCACTTCTCTCTCAGCAGCTATCATTTTAATTACTACACTTACAAAGAACAATGACCAGTCCCATCATTTCTAACACATGTCAACTTATAGTATAAAAAAGTTAATTGTTCCACATGGTGAAAGTATGTTACATTTAAGATCATTTTTGTTCGATTCTTATATGGCATTAACTAGTAGAACAAGTGAATAGACCGATATGTTCTTGCTGTTTTCCTGCTCTGACGTAGCTGTTTTCCTCTGTGTGTTGTATTTCAGAGCCCTTCATGCTGAAGTGTGCTGACGCTGAGGGACAGCAATTTCAGTGCATCCCTCTGAACACACACTCACACACATACTGTGGAGCCTTTAGGATCTGAGCTCTTCACTGGAGACAATGAGAGGCTACCTGCTGACTGCAATCTTTCTGCTGCCCTTGGTGAGTAAACGTGCATGTATGTGTTCACGTGGGTAGATGTCTATGAGAAGGGATGTTCAGGAGCATACTGGAATGTGTTACTGTATCAGTACATGAGGGATGGAGTGTATGCACATGTCTCAGCCCCCTTGTGTGTCGGCTTCAGCTCTGGTTATTCATCTCTTGATGGTCTGTTAATGACAGGGGCTGGAAGGGTAGAAGTCCCCATATGCCGCATCAGCACATCAGTGTGTGTTACAGGTCCTGAATCAGCTCTGCGTTAGGGCGACTGGATGCCCGTTGGAACGGTAACAGATGGCCCGGCTGACCAAAGAGCTGTCTATCCATCTGCTGTGACTCACTTTTATTATTAGTGGTCTCATTGAAATAAAAAGCAGAATGGACGAGTTGTGCAAGATGTGTGGGAGGAATTATATTCAGCACAGCGGTGCAGCACAGCAGCAGTTTCCTTGGTGAAGCCAGGATACATCTTTTTTTTTTGTTTATGTGAAATGAAAGTATCATTATGTTGCTCTGACACCATGGGTATCATCATTTATCTGTTTTTTTTTTTGTTTTGTTTTTATGATGATGGCTTTCTTTTTATAATTGCCCATAAAAACAGGAAGAATTCCAGCCTGATAATGGCTACCATGGAGACTAAAACGTCTCCTCTAACCTTTCGGTTAACACGGCCCCCGAACATGTATGAAGTGTTCCTTCAGCCTCTGTGCACAGTCTCAAACTGACCTTCAGCGGTTGATGTGGCAGATACGTCTGTGGTGATGCACTTATTGTTTGTTAAATGGGTTTGTACACTGGACCAGTGGTCTGCGACGTCAAATGAGAGTTTTATTATCTGTGCTGTGCGTCGCAGTGGGAGCTAGTGAGTTATCCGGCCCCTCAAAAATAGCCTTGGGGAGGGAAACGTGGCTCTGCAGCTTCAAAATGGACAGCTTATCTGGAGAGACATCTGTTTGAGAGAGTGAGGAGAGGAGAGGAGAGGAGTGATTGGGGAAAAAAGAACAAGAGGCACACTTTATTGATCTGTCCTGACAATGTTGTTAGAGTGCCTATTTTAGATTCCAGATTTTAAACCTTCAGTCGTCTTCAGTTAGCCTGGACTTAGTCGCACCAGTAAACCATTTACCTCTTTTAGTAAGCTGTATGAGTTTTTTTTGTAGAAGCTAGTTTCAATATGAATATCTCACATCCATCTGTTAAAAAGGAGCTAAAGCCAGATTGATTGCTTAAAAGCAGAATCATCTAAAGGTAAAATAATCTTCCTACCAGTACCCCTTAAGTTAACATATTAAAGTTCAAATTCAAAATTCAAAAATGACTATTGTCTGGTCTACAGGAGTTTGGGGTTGGTGGGTGTAGGGGACATTTCTTAGTTTGATGAAAGAAGTTCCTGGAATCTCTACCAGTTGCTAAGCAACACAATTGTCTTGGAACAGCCAAGACATATACTGTACATAAGCCTGTTAAAAAGGTTGTTTTTACACTTAACCTTTTTACAAGTCATACTTAAAAAAATGCTATATTTAGTGATTAAGTATTTAAATGTGCTGGTATGTGTTGCTTCCTATTGGAGAGAGACAAGGCTAACTGCTTCACCCTGTTTTGAGTCTCCAGCTAAGCTAACCTGCAGCATTTAAAATAATAAATAATAACAACTGAACCTAGTGCCGTTATTGGAAAGGGCAGCTGAAGAGTGACAGGAAATGTGGGGAGAGAGAGAGTCGGGGATGACATGCATCAAATGGTTGCTGACCTCACGTCAAACCAGTGACCTGTGTGAGGAGGTGAATCCTCTACACGTTAGACGCCTGCTCGACCAGCTGAGCTAAACCTGCGCCCCACTAACCTACAAACTTGAGAGTGATGTTGATTTCCTCATTTAACTCACAGCAACTTAGAAACAATTTATTTGATGACATTTTTTTTCTCAAAATGTCAGACTTTTCCTAAAAGGAATGTCTACCAGAGCTAGTAAAGGCTTGAGTGTTTTTTATATTGTTAGCTAGGGACTGTCAGCTAGAGCTAGTAAACTACTTAATAGTGGACAGATACAAATACAAATTACTCTAGCTATTTTCCCGACTAACGTTTTGGTCAGCCAGCAACGGGTGCAGTTGCCTTTTGGTCCTGCGCACTCCCCTTCTGCTCTGAGGTGAGCGCAGCGCACACCTTGTCCTATCTGAAAGGCCCTTTACATTTTATAAACTTTATAACTTAATTTTCAATGATTTTTGTTGTGAATTACCAAGCTAACGTTAGCTTTGTCTGTTAGCTTTGTTAGATACTCAGTGGTTACACCGTTCAGTTGCGAGCAGAAAGTATTTGGTAACAGCTAATCTTTTGGGTATGAGCAGGTTCTTTGGTCATTTAGTGATGTGTAAATTTCCACTTAATCACCACATAACATAATCGTTAAGCTAATTTTTAAGTGTACAAAGAGCCTGTGTAAAATAGTCCAGCGCTTTGGTGTGAAGTGTGTGATTCCGTGTTCATGACTCCTCACAGTGGGAGGCGTGAAACAATCACACACAAGAGCTTCTCTCTCTACAGCTATGTACGTGGGTCTGTGCGTGGTTGGTGGAGGTATAAATGCATGTGCCTGTGCCATCCTATTAGCATAGTAATACGAGTGTAACGACCAATCTTAATCATTGTAAATTAAAAAACAAGGTGCTAATCCATCACAGGAACATGCATTACCTGCTGTAAAGGATTCAATATAAATAAACTAATACAAATCAAATGTAATACTGTCATCTTACAAGCCCGTCTGCACTCATGCCAAACAGATATTAGTCATCTGCATCCAATTATTTCTCATTTCTTGGAAGCCTTGTCTACAACATGTATTGGCTCCTGGCTGGTTACCTGCTGCTTAGCAACATGGATGCTGGCTTTTGGTACGTAGAGGTCTTCCTTTCAAACAAAGCCAGTTTTTCATATCAAACACTACAAATGAAGAAGCGAGTCCTTTTTATATGTTTTGTTTTGTTCACCCATCATTGTGAGGCAGAAAATGTTGACTATCTAAGAAACTAGATAGAAGTTACCTCGAATGAGGTTTCCCATTATTCATCAGTGTTTTAATAATCTGCCGGCGTGCAGAGCGATAAAGAAAGGAAGTGAATCTGAGGACGTCTTCCCAGTCGTTTGATGCCCTATCTTATCTAGGCAGCGAGGCCTGAAGTGAATTCATATTGGAGGGCAGTGAGATAGAGTGATGAGTCAGCCATGGCTCAAAGGGCTGGGACATATTACACCTATCATTTCACTGTGAAGGAGAAGGAGGGGGCTGAAAGGGAGCTTAGGGGGCAAAGCAGAAATTGGCCCCTAAGAGAGCAAGAGGCAGAGTTATACTGTAGAGACATAGTAAGTTTACTACCTCGGGGTTAACAGTTTCCCTGACTGCAACCTTGAAACTATGCATTCCTTTGTTACATCACAGTGCTTTCCTTCTTGGCTGGTTATTGTTGCTGTGAAATGGCATCCGGGCATCATAAATTTCTGAATTTGTCGATTTTACTGAAGTATATATGGTTGCAGAAGACAACTTGATGGATTTAAAGAATAGAATTACAAAGGGATTGGATTTGGTCGCTCAAAAGTTGGTGTCAAAATAGTAATACTCTGCAAAAACAGAGATTGGAGCCTTAACTCCAGGACTAGTATACCAAAGTATACCAGTATACTTTTTTTAAAGATAATTTGTTGGGCTTTTTGGGCGTTTATTTGGAGGACAAGAGAGTGGATAGAGCTTAAAACAGGGATGTGAGAATGTAGGATGACATGCAGTATATGGCCAAGGTTTAACATGTACAATACTCTGTACATGGGACATGATTTAAACACTGAGCTAAACCAACACCCCTGTAAGAGAAAATGTAAAGTTCAAATTAAAATATAGCGCTCTGACTGGTTGTACAACCAACAAGCTTAGAGTCAGGAGCATTTGCTTCAGCTTCAGGAGTGAGCTCATTGGCTGAAATCCAACAACCCCCAATAGATAACTCCAAAAACAAAATATGACCTTGACAAATTGAAAAAGCGTTGAAGTTCGTTGAGTTGCAGTAAGGTTAGGAACCCGGGACAACTAGATTTGGTTGAGGAAAAGATCTTGATTTTAAAAAGTTTGTCATAGAGCCTTGTACAGTATGAAATTCACATTACATAGGTTACAAAGAGCTAAGTAAATAATGTAAGTGAAGTGAACACAAACACAGGTGAAAATAAGTAAATGTTGACTTTTGGTTTCGGCTACACAGAAACACATAAACACTAGTCACCAGGCTAAAACTCTTCTGCTTGTTTGACACATCAATAGACATCTTACTGTCTCCACATTTAGTAAATGGATTAATTGTAAATGAAAGTTGGTATTAATGCACATATTAACTTTACATGTTTTTTTTCAACAGAGAATGAATTTGATGAGTTTTGAAAGTTCATAACTTGTTAAATATAAAAGTTGTCAACCTTGAAATCCCATTTATTGGGGTTCTCGTTTGTCCTTGTGAATGCCTTTCCCACTTCAAATCAGTAAAATGAGTCCAAACAAAAAGACATATATAGAAACTTTTAAACTCAACATATTGAGTATCCTTGCAACTCTGGCAGATGTAACTGTGGTTCTGCCAGTTCTCTTTGACAAAAGCTGAAAGTGTATCAGGTTTCCAAGCTCTTAAACACTTGATTTCATGGGGCAGTGTGTCAGTAAAGTCCATTTTTTTGGTTGAACATGTTTGTTTGTGCTGTTTTCTCCAGGTGGCTCCAGAGTCCGAGCACTGTCTCATCAAGCATGAACACGAGAAATGCATGGAGAGGATCATGCTGCACAATCCCAGCGATGAACTTGAATTGGGTAAGGGACGCAGAGTCTATGTTCCTTGTCCTTCTGTGTGCATAATTTGGCATAAAGCCACCGGTTTTTATTTGTCTGCTGTGGCTGAATTGTTTACTTCTTGCTCAGTAAACTGCTGATGAAAGTCATGCATCTCCTTAAAATCCTACTTTCCAGGAAGGGATAAAAAAGCAGCGCTGTTTGTATACACAGTGATGTGGCATTTTTCAGTTTATACAGTGGAAAGGTCAAAGAGGGACGTGTGAGGATGACAGATGACTGCTGTTTTCTATCTTGTTGATAGAACAAGAACATCCCCCCAGACGGCCACTCACTACACACCACAAACCCGCAACAACCATCCTGTGATACAGCTGTCTGTCTGTAACGTCCCGCTGTGCTGCTTCACATTTTTCCTCTTCATCCTTTTTTTTTTTTTTTTTTTTTTTTTTTAACAAAAAGCACAGGAAGCTTGGTATGTGATTCCTGGAAGCAATTATTTTCTTGGCCATGGACGGTGGTTCTCACTAGCGACTGCTGCAGGTCTCCTGCTGCTCTAAAGTTGCCCAACAGATTGCATCTCCCAAGACTGCACTGTGACTCCCACTCACAGCTTCTCTGAAAGCCAGTAGCGCCTTGGAAAAATCATGAAGCATAAAGATTTAGAGAGCATGATAACACGTTCAAAAGAGCAGAGGATCTGGAAGTTCAGCTCACTTTTCATCTGAAGATGTCACGGGTTGTGCCTGAAGTTTTTGACACAGAAAACTAGCGGTAAATGAGCTCCCAAAGGTTTCATTCTGTCCTAATCTTTTTATACAACATGTGATGCCCTGAGGAATGTGTGAACAAAGATGTAGTTTAAAATCTGTTTTGTTTATACCTTTCTCTTGCATTTAAACACTCTCCTTTTCTAGGTTATCCCTTCTTCTTCTGTGACATAGAAAGTCTGTTTTAGTATTTAGTTGTACATTTTCAGCAGTATAGTTACACATGCTGCCCCTCTTTGCCCCTTAACTGATCCCTGCTCCCTGCTGTGCCTTTATAAGGAAACGTTTTGTGTTTCTGCTGACTGTACATCGTTGGTGAGAAGGAAATAAAAACGCCTGGTTTGCGGAAATCTGGCTCGGGGCTTGTGAAATGTTTAAAAAAGAAGGCAAAAACAAAAATGAGAACAGGGAAATGATAAACAAGAGAAATCAACTCTATACCGTAGGTTGTGGTGTACTTTATCAGGCCAAATGGTCTACATGTGATTGATCTAGATCTTATTCTGAAAGCACATTTAGCTGGATTTAGCCATGGCACAATGTAAATATTAAATGATCGTTACAGTGATCATTATTTCAACAGGCAGGGTTGGTATTTCTTTAAAACTTGCATGATTTTGAAAGTAGCATTCCCTCAGTGCCCTGTCTACACCCACCCCCTCCCCTCTGTGCTCCCTCAAAAGCCACGCCCCTCACTTACATGCACAAGCGCCATTGGTCCAGAAGCAGATGCTTTGAGTGTGGGCTCGTGCATGCAAGTGGTAGAGAACGAGCAAGGACACAGGGAGGTGTGATTGGTTCATCAGATTGGTACCTCTTGGCATGCATTGGTCGAAATTTTTACAGGCTTACTGCTACAGATGACAGTTTTTCTTGGTTCCTTTTTCAGAGCACATGAGTTATCAATGTCTGACAGGACCTAAAGACAGTTTCAACCAAAATCTTAAAAAGTGTATCAGGAGAAAATGACCAACCCTGCTTTTAATTTGTCTATGGTTTTACCCATAATTGTGAGTGTAACACTACAAAACAGGCCTCCTAGGTATGTTAGACATATTAAAATGATTCTTATTTTATAGTCTATGGACAGAGTACATCTCAAAGATAAGAGATTATTCTGATGTATCTTGAAAGTTACACAGAATATCAATAAGTTATATAATGAAGAAAATAATCAGCAGAGAGAGAGAGAGAGAAAATAACTTGCATCTTGTTTCTCTCTCCAAGCCAAATGTAACATTCTTACAAAAGCGATGGATCTTCTCCAGATGCAAATCTTTCTGTGAGCTGCATGACATGTTTTTGCTTCCAGACCAGTGTTTAAAGTTTAATGGCGAATGATGAATGAATGCTCTTTGGGTGGTTGGGTATATAGGTGGACGGTCTCTGTTCAGTATTACTATACATCTTGTGGATCTTGTGTGAGATATCCTTCGGTGCAGACAGAGTCCTTTATTAAACCGGTTACCTCTGCATCTCAGTGTGGCTCATTTGGCTCTGATTTGCCCTTTAAAAGGTAATTGGCTTTGTGTCCGGCTCACCAGACAGAACTAAAACAGATTAGAGAGATGGGCAGAATGCAGAAAGGTCTGCAAACAGACATATATGTCCGAGAACACATGCACACACAGATGCCTACTCACACTCACCAATCCACATGAAAAGCATGCGAGGTAACACACACACACACACACACACACACACACACACACACACACACACACAACACAACACACACTCAAAAGTACCTGCTGCTGCAGCACTATAAAAACCATCTGAGCATAAACAATGTAGTAAACTGGGAGAGATAGAGACAGAGGGAGGGGAGGTGCTGAAGATGAAGCACATGGAAGCAGAAAGAAGGCGTAAAAAAGGAGAAATCAGAGCAGTACTGAAGAATACAGGAGGTGAGGATAAATGTGAGAATGAGTCAGGTAATGATTGAGGCAGATGTAAAGAAGGAGATCAAATCCAAATAAAATGGAAGATGGGATTGGGTTAGTTTTAGCTTCAACCAGTTTGTGATAGTGGGGGTAATAACAGAAGTAATTGACAAATCAAAGATGAAATTAACTGTCAGGTGAAACACTAGCTTACTTATGTAGGAATCCAATGCAGCAGCCCTGTATTCAAATACAAGCTTAATGTTCCTTAAAAACAGATTAAGTAGGAGGTTAGAATATTGCAAACCATGTTCTTTCTATATGTTTCTTTTCAGTCTGTTTAAATGGGTCTATCTGTAATGTTGGAATAGATACGTTTCTGTATGACAGGTTTGTGTCATCTGAGGAAGTTTGGTTGTGATGTTAAGATGTGAAGGAGGGCAGCTAAAGTTGTTCTGCAGTCAGTCAGTTGGTAAAATAATTTCAAGGTGAGGCCGAAATGATTGAATGACTTTGACTGGTCAGTTACAGGGTGGAGGGTATAGGGCTGCTCAGGCACCCTGGAAGTCTCAGTTTCAGTTTGGGGTGCTGAGACAAGTCGTCCTATATTAGGGCTGGGCAAGATATCGAGTTTTTAAGATATATCGATAGTTCTTCAAATGAGATAACGGTTAAGACCATGTGGTTGATATGTTACCTTTCATTCATAGAGCTGCCAGTTTGCCTGTTTCTTCTCTCACTGTCTGTCCCTCTTCACCCTGCTCGGCCTCTCTCCCTCTCTGAGCAAAACTTTAAAAATAAAAAAAATAAAAAGGCCTTCACAACAACTATTTTTATTTTGTTGTGTGAGAAAGAAACTTACATTTATTTTATTTTATTTAAGGAGCATTTGTTTTTATATTTTTTCAGAAAACGGATTGTTTTTCATGTACATGTTGACAACATGCAGCTGCCTGTTAATAAAAGTGCCTTTGTGACATTTGCCATTTGGCCCATGAAGATTTGACTTAGAACTTTACTTTGTTTTGGTTACTTTTTGAGTTATTCAGCAATATATTGTTTTAAATTACAACAATGACAGTCTCGAAGCTCATAGGGATGAATCTAAATTGAATAACAGTATTATAAAACAGACATGTATGTTGAGTTTCAGCTCATTCTTTAGCTCTCAGGTGCTTCATATCTGCTTTGGTCACTCTCGCCTCTGTAATGGTTTTGCTCTCAGCTAAAGAAGACACACTGCACACTGCTCGCTCAAACAGCAGATAGACAAAGTTTGGAGGTGGTTATGATGGTGGAACATTGGTAGAGCCAAAAATAGACTCCTTTAATAGGGAAGTTAGATGACCAAGCTACCAGGACACTCCACTCCTCATGGAGTCAATTAATTCAGATGAAAAAAATCAAGGAAAAAAAATGTAAGACTTAAAACAACCTTGCTAAATAACGTGCTAAATGATCTGATGAAATGAAGAAAAGTAAGACGATACCTCCGTCTGAGCAATCATTTTAACCATGGGATGTCATGAGAATGTGAGATATCTCAGGGAATTAACCCCTTAATGCCTCTAATTCATTTACCTTATTTAGGATTTCATTCAGTTCAGTTCAACTCAATTCAATAAGTTTCTGTTTCTGTAAATCATACCTGTATCAGTAGAGGACATACACTGACTGGTTGCTCTTCTTTTCTCTCCCTCTCAGAGTGTCCGTGGATGTGGGACAACCTGACCTGCTGGCAGGCGGCCAGCATCGGAGAGGTCGTGGTGGTCAACTGTCCCGAGCTCTTTCATGACTACATGGATCCCGACGAGGGTGAGAAGATCAGATGTGTTTCTCGCTGTATTTGATCTCATTTGTATTCATGCATTCATTCAATATTACCCAAGTCATATCTGGAATATAATTTGTCTCTCAGAGATGGGGAAGGTCAGTCGTAACTGCACCGAGTACGGCTGGTCAGAACCTTTCCCTCACTATGCGGACGTCTGCTTCTTCTATGACAACAACACAAAACCCGTAAGACCTCTTTCAACTCGTACACATTTCCTCTTACCATTTAAACTGACACTCACAAGACTAACCCTCCGTCTCTTATCATCAGGACACATACTATGCCTCGGTCAAGGCTCTGTACACCGTGGGCTACAGCACATCGCTGGTGTCTCTGACCACAGCCATGGTCATTCTCTGCAGATTCAGGTGAGGCAGGTTTTTCGAAATTTGCGTACAAGATAAACAAGTTTCCAAAAATGCTTGTTTTCTGGTTGTCAATAACCAATTGGATACCAAAATAAAAAAACGTAATATGAATGGTAAGAATTTTTTTTTTAAAAAAGGTCTAGGTGTTACAGTCTAATCAGTTTCTGCGCTAATATATTTGTGTGGGATTGATCTACGAAATGACAATAAGCCAACTTACCTGACGGCCTACCTCATGCTTTCCTAACCTTTGGGTCCTGACCCCAAGTGGGGTTGCTTCAAATACGGTCGCCTGGAATCTTTATTTATTGATTGACAAAAAATATAGTGCATTCAAATATATTGAACACAGGCTACTGTGGGCCTCTCTCTGTCATCCCAGCCATTCTGTCCACAATAATGTACATGAAAAAGCCTAAATGTGGTCCAACATGAATGTTTACTTTGCTAAACTATTACATGATTGAAAAACAAATGATTTCAGTAAAAAGTTGTGTTTTGGATGTCTAGGGTAGCCAGAGTTTAGTCACGAGCCAAAAGAGGTTTGGAACCACTGGCCAGTACATTGTTTTCTATCGTCACATTATTGCATTTAAACTGTAATTCAACCCCCCACCCCAAAGGAAAATAAAAAGTTCTAATTCTAATTTCTAATTTTTGAAGCATTTAGGAATGTGATTGTAAATTGTTGTTTGGACAAAATAATCCAAAACGTGTCATTAAATTGTTAAATTTAATGGCTGTGGCTCAGCTGGTAGAGTTGGTGGGCTCTCAATCGGCTCAAAAGCTCAAGTCCATTTACCATTTGCCAAAATCCAGTTATTTCAATGAACTTGATGATCACATGATAGAAAAAAAGACGAGATGTGTTTTTAGATTTTGCCTCTCTTCTCACGGGCAGGAAGCTCCACTGCACCAGGAACTTCATTCACATGAACCTGTTTGTGTCCTTCATCCTGAGAGCCATCTCCGTCTTCATCAAGGACGGCGTGCTGTATGCTCAGGAGGACAGCGACCACTGCTTCGTACACACAGTCAGTAACTACTACTACTTTATTATAGGCCCTGATAACTAAATAATCTGTTACTGATGAATTACTTCTTTTGAAGGTTTTCATAATCAGAAAAGAAAACAACAATGAGTGTTTTTTACATGTGTGTTTGATTAAAAAAATCAACGGGCTACATTCAGTTCACAAGGTTAAATATTTCATTAGTTTGGATTTGAAGCAGATAATGGAAAAACGATACATTATTGTTGTAAATGATCCCTTTTCGGACAAAATAATTGCTGTCAGGTTTTGAAAAAGTTTGCATTGGCAGTTGCAAGATGTTTTCAGTGTTATTAGTTAATCTGTTCCAGGGAGGTTTATAAAAGGGAATCGTGAAAGTGCAGCCTCTCGTTCTATAAAGGGAAGCATGTGTTGTTCTTCTGTTTGAGATATAAGGAGAGCTTTGTAGACAGAGGGCTTCAAACACTTCTCCTCAAGTCTTTCCTGTTTGATTTGCACCTTTGAAAGAACTACAATCAAATGCAAATTTTAACATAAAGCAAACACTGTATTAGATGACTAATACTCCCTGATTACAGATGCAGAACAAGCTCTTAGCCTTTGTCTGCTAACTACACATTGCTCACTCTTGTTAAGCAGCCATGATAAATAAACCTAATTAGGTACGCTAATGGCTTCAGCAAGGCCGGTGGAAATCTTCTACTAGAGGCTATTAACATATCAAAGGGTTCTTTGGCCTTTTTGTCAAAACCGCTGCTATACTGTTGTTGCTATGGCGATCACAGGTCAGCATCGTGGCATTGTGGTACTGGGAATCAGATCCGTGCTGTAATTGGTTGACCCCATTTCAAATATGGACTCTTTAATTAACATGTCATTTGATTACACTTCCCCTGACATGTATATGTGCGTCTTTGCAACTGTGAAATCATGTTGAACCACTCGTACAGTAGCTGCTAAATGCTGCATTATGGGGTAATTCATCCTTTGTGCACTACACTTTGATTTACAGACATGAGGATGTATGTCAATCTGACATGTATCGTCTAAACAATTAAATACAGATCTTTACTCAGGATGTTCCTAGCGACAAATCCCCATGTCGATTAAACAGATATTTAAAATCAGGCTAGTCAACTAGTCTAAAGATAAGAAACACTAAACAACAGTTTTAATTGAGCACAACCTATTTAACACGTCCAATTTATCATGTAGTTCATCACATTCTTCAGTAGCATAACTGACGGCTATTTTCAAAAATGCTGAAACGGGTGGCACTTTGTTTCAAATGTGATTGCCACATGTGGCTAACATCAGCAGTGCTAGCACCAGCAGCCTTTTGTCCTCCTTGGCAAGGCAAGGAGTCCTTGCAGTTTAATGTCCATATGCCTGTGCTAAATGTAGTTACACGTGACTCCACTGTGCTGTTTACATCCAGGCAGTAGAGCAGTGAGAGCCCATTAACTGTATCTACAGCCGCAGCTAGAGACAGGTGGTCAGTTATAGCTTAGGCATAACATTTATCAAGCATTGTGGGCCTACATTAATGAAAAGACTCATAATTAGTTTAAGCAGCCAATAATTCTGGAGATGACTTTAATCATTTAGCCGTCACGCACATCCCTAGTTTTTACATTCTGCAGCTGGAACAAAATGTTTTATTTTGGATTTCAAAAAAGGCACAAAGAGTGTATTAAAATACACCTTTTAATCTGTTTCTATGTAAAATGTTAGCAATCCCAGTTTCCAACATCAACAATCCAGGTGTGAAATTACTCATAAAATCAATGTCCCCCCTGTCCTTGCTCTAATAATGTCCACCCCACCCCCACCCCCACCCCCTCTGTGTTTCCTCGCTGTGCAGGTTGCATGTAAAGCCATGATGGTTTTCTTCCATTACTGCGTTATGTCCAACTATTTCTGGCTGTTCATCGAGGGTCTGTATCTCTTCACTCTACTGGTGGAGACTTTCTTTCCTGAGAGACGCTACTTCTACTGGTACACCATTGTTGGATGGGGTGAGTATGGGGTTATGTTATTTCAAATCTGGCATGTATATAGATAGACTCTGTACTAATAGACTTGCAACCACAGAAATAGAAAGTATTTTTGCTTAGAGTTTGCATTTGAAAAATGTACTGAAAATACCCACATCTATGACTGAGTATTAAAACATCATCTGCAGTAGATTAAGGTATTGATTGTTACTATTTTATTACAGGAACTCCAACCATCTGCGTCACTGTCTGGGCAGTTCTGAGGCTCCACTTTCATGACACTGGGTACAACACCTTTCTCAACTTTAGATTGAAATTCATTAAGTGGGAGAAATGCAGCTTTAATTAAATACCAATGTTAAAGCAAAGAAACCCCTTAGGGAGGGTCAAAGCTCTTAATGAGTTTTGCTGAGATTCTTGCCTCCATACATAGCATTTATAAAGAACACTTTATGTTTAAATGTGAGGCCTAGCATACAAGCTTTTTCTAACACTAGTCAATGTAACCTTTTCTTCTTTTGTTTAGACTGTTCCCTTTTTAAATTCTTCATTCCTGTTCAACCCACTTATCAAGCCCCCTTACTTTGCAAAAAAGATACTTGATGGTCAAAGAGCATGGTGCTATGCCGAGATGCCGAGATGAAATAAAGCAGAGCAAGTTGAATGATTATTGAAACCCACTGTTCCTCTTCTCCTCCTCCTCCTCCTATTTCTCCAGGTGCTGGGATACAAATGAGAACACTGCCCTCTGGTGGGTGATCAAAGGACCAGTCGTTGCCTCCATTATGGTATGAAAACGATATTCCTTCACTTTCTCTTTTTCTATCTGTTTCCCAGTCATTTCTCATAAACTGGATTTTGCTTTTCTCCAAACTACTCACTACTTATTTGATCTATGTGTCAATTTCCTCAGATCAATTTTGTCCTCTTCATTGGAATAATAATCATCCTGGTGCAGAAGCTGCAATCGCCTGATATCGGAGGGAATGAATCCAGCATTTACCTGTAAGCTACAACCAGCAAATTCCCAAACAATTATAATGCACATCTTCTGAAAATTCTTCTGTATGTTATAAATACCAATTCAGAAAGTTTTTAACATGATTTTAGGATGTGAAGTTTAGGGCACAGAAACAACCCTGCCACTGTTGCTTCAAGTTTTTCTTATAGTCAAGAAATCCCACCCTATCTCAACTACTTGAATTACAAGTTTCCTAATGAATTCCTCCCAATCACAAGTACCTCCTTAGTAGACCATAAGAAGTCCATACGAATCCTTTGTATAAAAAACAGAATGAAAACAACACGTAAATTCTCTCCATGGTTGAACCAGGTGATACTATTCTCTTTTATGAAAAACATGGAGACTATGTTTTAGGTTAATCTCACATACACCCCCGTGATGCTATAAACAATTGAAAACCACATTTGCAGCTGATCATTTCCTCATTTCCTTCAGTTTGAGTTACAGCACCCAGCTGTTTAAAGGGACCTACTAAGACCTTTATGAAAGGTGTATATCTGACCTTTTCATGGTCTTCATGGGCTTTGATGATGATCAGAAGGATATAGAATAACACCAGCTTTGTTCTCTAATCAGCTGCTACATGGCGTCCTAGACCCGAGAAAAAAAAAATCCTTCCTGGTTAACTCTGGCCTATATTAACACATCTGTTTTTTGGTCTGTGGATCGGTTGGCAATGTCCCTTAAAAAAAACGATCTCAAACTTTAGATCTAGAAGAAGAACTCACATTGAGGTGCCATGCATTTGTAATTGAATTGCGTTGTTGACTTAATTGTCCTATTTCACGTTTATATCATTAAACCGCCGACGTGTCTTTTTAGACACTTATCAGAATAAATGTTTAAATTGGTGCTACCTGTTGGCGGGAAGCTTGAGCCTCCTCATTATGGAGCTGTAGCCAGACATCACTCCTGTTCAGCTCCCAAAGGAAGGCGTCTTTTGAGGCCCTGCAGATAATGTCATTCTCATCTGTTGCTTAGACCTGTGTGTGCGTGACCAAGTGTGAATGTGTGTGTGTGCGTAGTGTGAGACTGTGTGTCTGTGTCCCTAAAGACATTGTCTTTGTTGTACTGTTGTGTTGTCTTTGTGCTGTGTAGCAGCTGTGCTCAGAAATGCTTCAGTGAGCCCACACAGGCTGTTCAGCATTCGTGCAGGATGTCAGAGTTATCCACCATCACACTGTAAGTGTGTGTGTCTGTGTGTGTGTGTGTGTTTGTCCGTCCACATGTGTTTGTCTATTTGTCTTGTGTACACTGTATGTGTGTGTGTTGATGTGTGTGTGTTTTGCACCAGTGGTTCTTAATTTTCAAAGGCCTGGACTCCCACATGCATACTTTCACTCTCACACACGCGTATAGTTTCCTTCTTGTGAGGACCCTCATGGACATAATGCATCCAACATAACAAACCCTCACAGGCTACATGCCCCCTTAAATTAAAGTGAATAATTAAACCAAGTCTTAACCCTCATACAGCAACGCTAGACATACAAGAGGACATAAATGCAACTAAGCATACACACTGAATTCTCTGCTCATTGTTTTATGATTTGTCTATGAGGATCTCTGCAGGCCACTGGACTGTACTATTAAAAACCACTGTGTTGCATGCTTGTGTTCCTTTTTTTACATTTCATTTGTCGTGTTTCCATTTCTTACTTGTAAATCAGAAACTAAGTTTAGGTTGCTTAAATGAATAAAACTGTGTATGACACATGCCAACTGTTGTGTGCCTTGTCTTGTCCCTGTCTCAATCGTTGACAGGGATTGTTTTACTAAATCTTATTTCAGTTTAGTCGGATAAGGCTGGTGTGACACTACATTTTTTTGTAGGGCTGGGAATCTTTGGGTGTCTCACGATTCGATTTGATTTCGATTCTTGGGGTCACGATTGGATTCTGAATCTGTTTTCGATTCAAAACGATTCTGGATTCATTGATCCATGGATTCAAAGTCGATTTATGAATTAGTGCATACTTCAGGATCTACTCCAGTCATCTGTGAGACTGGCTGAATTGATTGTTGCTCTATTTAGCATTCTAGTGAGTTAAAGAACTAGCCTTAGCACTTAGCAGGGAGTGACTGATCTTTCCCACCCCTAATTTGTGTATTGTCAATTAATCCTATAAAAGACCAAAACTAATGACTTTCTGACTTTCCTACATTTACATATATTGTAACTGAAAGAGTAGAACTTTAAAATTTGTAACAAATTAATAGTTCACATTTTGACTATGGTTCTGTTCTGTCCTTAAAAAGACAGGCACTGTTGTTTTTAACATACAATATCACACAGGAGTAATTCATATATTTGGAATGATTTTCAGCTACGGGCTAACAAATCCTCAGTGAGTATTTGCAAGATGAGAAATGTTGAATTGACTCAAAATGATCTACAGTGCCTTGCTTTGTTGCAGTAACGAACAAGTCAAGCAGTGAGATGAAGAGACTTTTTTTTTTTATCAAAATGGAGCTTTTTATAAAAAGATTTAGCAGTGCTATATCTTGCTAGTGAGCTAGTAACATTGTTGGTTTTTGTTCTTTTATTACAAAAATAACAAAAACTGTCTCCAGCCATATCCTTAAATGTAAACACTCCTTTCTCATTCATGTCTTATATAAAATTTGAGAGCTGTTTATGAAAGACTGTGTTCCAACAGTACTCAGAAAATGTGTCATAGCATTGCATCAGTGGCTCTGTTCTTGCATCACATCCACCGGCTGACCAGCCTTCTTTAAACATCACTTTGATTTGCATTTGACTTCCAGTTCACTATTTAACTTTGTGTGTGTGTGTGTATAGGCGTCTGGCGCGCTCCACCCTCCTGCTGATCCCCCTGTTTGGTATTCACTACACTGTGTTCGCCTTCTCACCTGAAGACGTCAGCAAGAGGGAGAGACTGGTCTTTGAACTGGGACTTGGATCCTTCCAGGTATGTTTCTAAAGCTCCTGAAGACCCTCAAATGTGCGCTTCTAATTAAAGAGAAGTACCAGATGGGGCGCTGGTGGCGCAGTGGTTGGTGCGCGCGCCCCATGTATGGAGGCTGTAGTCCTCCAAGCGGGCGGCCCAGGCTCGAATCCGGCCTGTCGTTCCCCACTCTATCACTCCCTGATTTCAAACTCTAACCACTGTCCTATCTCTCCATTAAAGGCACAGAAAGCCCAAAAATAAATCTTTAAAAAATACCAAATAATGAACGAGAGGTCATATTGGGATAATAAATGATGTTAATAAACAAGATTAGACCTTCTAGGAGAGTGCGAGACTGAGTTTATATGAGCCTATTGTCTTCTTTCACCATAACAAGCAACCATGAGCTACACACTTCAAGTCAAGTTTTATTTTGTACTGTATTTCATTCACATGTAGGTACACAGTGAGAGGAAATTGTTTTCCTCTAGGACCATGATGCTACATAAGACACTGAAAATTACGAGGTAGTAACACAAAGTTGAATGTCGAGACAAGACTATAACTGCTTGTGTCTTCTTCTGGTACAGATAAGCCGCGCTGCAACTGATGTTTGACCAATATTTATTATTTTCTTTTTGTCAGCAAACACTACATTCTTAGTTAAAAAACTAAGAATGGAATAAATACAGACACAAGCAGAGTCTCCTTCATCTGTGTCCTACTGTTGGCTATAGCTCCTGGCAGCACACTTAATTGCTTCAACTTATCATGTGAAATGCTGACCACTCAGCGCAACACACAATTTGGCCAGTAGGTGTCACTAACAGAGCATAGAATATGAAAAACATTTCAAAATAAGACATTTTCTCTGTAATTACATCAAAAACCTGTTCAAAGAAACACCATTTTCTGTGACAGCTACAAAGACAAACAGGTAAAGTGGCAACAAAAACAAAATGGTAAAGAACCAGTTAGAGGGACACAAGAGTGCCAGAGGTAGTTTTAAAACAGTCCAGCATGGGCTGATCTATCAGTGCCTGTGTAGGTTCACAGTCATCCAGGTCATGGTGAATCCCAAAGCTTGACCAAAAGGCAACAGCAGGTCTACAATCAAGTCCAGTTGCATTTGGATCAAGCTTTGGGATTTACAATATGTACAGTGCATATAGCATAACTATGTATTCCACTAGGTGTTCAAGGAAAGCAGTTGGTATTTGACGTTTTATTTGATGTAACGGTGTAAACGTTGTACAAATGACACACATGTTCTCTCATAGCAGGACGAAACATTGTATCACCACAACTGACATCAACTTTTTGTTTAAAAAAAAAAAAACATCTACAGTTTAACACAACAGTTAAGCAGCAGAATTATATTGTCCTGTATTCTGGCTAGCTTAGTCAGCATTGCGGAAAATAGGGGGGTAAAGAACGTACCTGTCTGTGAACATATTCTGTCTTTTCCAGCTCAGATCAGAAAAAAGGATTCATTAGTGTCAGTTAAACTGTAAACGACTTGCAAGCTAGTTCAGGCAGTCAACTGGAGCTGCTCTGATTTCACACTTGACATGTGTCATCATCCACAGTCACCTGACATCCCCGCCCTCCAATAGGCAGTCAATGCAAGCTGCAAGATGTATGTTCTCTCCATGTGCTCTTTCATTGACAGCTCTTACCTGCAGCAGTACTGCACTCTTGATCAGCCACACCACCACACCAGCATCCACCTGTAGGCTCTGACTGAGGGCTTTAAGATAACCCCCCCATCACTCCTCAAATTTCGGCATGTAAAATAAAACTGTGAGGAGGGGTGATGTCGGAGCCTAGATGCTAAACGCAAACTACAGAATGCTCTGCTGCTGCAATAAATAGTTGTTTTATTACAGCAAAAAATAACTCAAACTACTTATCTGTGTCACTTGCAGAGATGTCCCCTCAAATTCTAAGTCATGGTTTAGCAATGCTCCTCATTCTAAAAAGTGTTTTTAAGTCAGACTTGCTCTTTTTTTCCCCCTATCTTTTTCTAAAATATTTTGAAGAACATCCGAGCGTTTGTCATTAAACACTGCTTCCAGTAAACATAATTTGCCAAAAAAAGAAAAAAAAAGTCAGGCTCATTTGATACTACTTGAGCCTTTGCTAATAAGAATGCCAATCTTTTTAAAATGACATTTCCATCTCAAGCTGATTTATCTTGTTATTTACGTCTGTCCTTCCCCTGCAGGGCTTTGTTGTAGCTGTCCTCTACTGTTTCCTCAACGGAGAGGTAAGATTCTGTCTCAGTATCATTCACAGTCAGATTTAAACTTCTAATTATTGTGTTAAACTCATGAAGACACTGAGCTTAACGTGTATTCTTCACCTCAAAATAGTACAAAAACGTACTAACTAGTTCTTCTTTTCTTTAAGTCACATTTTCAGGTTTGCGTGGTTTTGAAACAGAGTTTAAAATATGTACACATAGAAATAAAATAGGCAGATAAAGAGTAATCCATATAACGTCAGCGTACTGTGCCTTTTTGATGAAGCTAGTGCAGCCTTAAGTTCATTTAAAATGACCTTGTGAAGTTTCTCCCTGAAGGTGCAGTCAGAGATCAAGAGGAAATGGCGCAGCTGGACGGTGAACCGATACTTTGCTGTGGACCTGAAGCAGCAAAGACACCCATCACTGGCCAGCAGCGGAGTGAACGGCGGGACTCAGCTGTCGATCCTGAGCAAGAGCAGCTCCCAGATCCGCATGTCGAGCCCGCTGGCGGAGAACGCCAACATCAGCCTCCCCACCTGAACATCTGACTGGCGGGAGTCGATTCAAGGTGCCGTTTCCACTAAATGTACATCCAGACCAACCACAGCAGACCAAAGTGACCCCTCACAACTCTTAGTTTGAAGTCCATCAATTGAGGTATTTCTGAAAGCATTACTGGAGATTCATTACAAGTTCATATTTGACCTACATACCTGATTCTCTAACTATCAAATATAAAATTAACTTAAATTATGTTGTGTTTTTATTATTAATAAACGATTTAAACGAATTAAAATCCATCCATTGATAAAAAAAATATTTAATTTAAAATATTCTTACAGATACTTTTTTTTTTACAACATATATTTAGCCCCTGCTGTAGTTTGCCGTTTTACTCATAAATAACATTAACAGAGTTGATGCCAAAATAAAGACAATTTGTTGGAAGGAAAGTTCAAACAATAAATGTAGGGGTCAAATTCGGCTGTTGGTTTGTACAGTAAATGTGCTTCAAAGTGCCAAACAGGTTCCCTGACTGGATCTGATCTTAGAACAGGTCAGAGGTCAGGAACAGCCAAACGTTCGCCTTGCTTGTACAAATGCTCATCGTTTAAATGTCTCATCTTGAAATTTAAACCTTTTTCTACAATCAGCCGTAAGTACAGAGTATGTCAAAAGATATATTGAAGAAAAAAAAATACAACTCATGGACTTTGTAAATAGTTTTTTTTTGTGTCTGGATCAGAGTTTTCTTTGACATAATGCAGTATTGTAATGACCTTTTCAAACGAAAGGAACTGGAGCCCAAATCTGTAGACTTCATCATTAATACAGAGGACGGATGAGATCCTGCCCTGAAATATTTACCAGTATTGTATTTAAAAAAAAAAAACACACACAGTATTTTCTGATTTAGAACAAAGTGCCAAAATGAATGAGGGGTGGTGATATTTCAGTCACAACAATTTAGACATAAAGAACAACATTTTGTGCTCCATAGATTGTTCTTATATTTTGAGACATTAATTTAAAATATGTATTTATCTAGCTTCTTAGGATATTCAAGGTAAACCATCTGAAGTGCTCACAGTTGATGACACTTTAGTCTTTTTTAAAAGTTCATAAGAAAGGGGTAACCGTAGAAACTACTGCTGAAGAGAAGAGCAGAGTACAAGAGGGATTATTAAAGTTGGATTTAAAAGAATTGAACGACACTGAACAAAATAATTCTGGCACCCTATGCTGGTGTACAGCCTTCAGTTACGCTACAGCAGCTTCTTACAGCTGAGTCTCTCAGACTCGTCGGTGATGATCTTACAGACTGTGAAATGTAACATAAATGTGCCATTTACCGGATGCTTTTATTCTGAGCTCCTCATAGTGCCATGGGTTTATATGTACAGTATTGTATTGTAGGCAATGAGAATCAAACCCTCCACATCCTATTTTCTCTGAGCCTCAAATCATCTTGCAATATTAGTTTGTTTTTCATGTAAAACCTTTTATTTCAACATTTCTCATATTCCAAAGTGCCTCGTCAGTCACAAATAGCTATCACTTTTATTTACAGTAGAATGAACAGATATTGCAAACGTTTAGGCAGAGTCATTTTTCCTGCAAATAATGTACAGAGTCATATCATTTATTGTTGGTCACTGTGCAAAATGTTTCCATTTGTATTGCTCTCCAAAAAAATTAAAATATATATATATATTTTGGTTATTTATTGATGAAATTCTGCATTTTCTTCTTTTATATCACTTAAAAAAAGCTAAGAGCTCTACTGTGTTCTTTTATTTTCAATCCTGATGATTTTGACAAGACTAAAGTAATAACCGCAGAGTTACTGCTTTATTTATCCTCTTGGTTGCAACGATCACTCATTCAAGATAACTAAAAGTCTATTAGAATTAGGTGCCGACATCCAACACAAGGGCCGCTTCAAAAAACAGAAATATTACAAGTTGCTCCAGTCTTAACAAGACGCTTTAATATGACAGCTCTTGACAATCGCAGAGTGTTGCCCATTCCTTGTTTTTGTCTTTTACTTTGTGCACAATCAAGCTGACAAACAAAAACTGTGCAGATGGTCAAATGTCATAATGTACAGGAGGATACATCCACAGTAATCACTCAAGATACTTTTCACTTCTTATCTGTGTAGATTACATGAATGTAGTATCTTTAAACAATGAATTGATGATATTGTTGAACAGACATGGATGTATATTTATTTTCCATAATACAGTGATATGTGTATTTACTTAATGTGCAGTACTGGTGCTTTCTCATGTGTAATTTATTGTATGTGTGTTGTATGATTTCATCACATTGAGTGATATTGTTTATTTTTTGCCATGACTGGATTAAGCTACATTTTGGCACAGTGTCTCATTCCTAATATTAAAAGAAAAAAAAAACATACACACAAACGGGAAATTGCATCCAAAGCTGCAGAGGAAATGATGAGAGATAAAACACAGATAAAACCTCTGAAAAAGCAAGCCTAGGAGATGTGTTATTTGTAGCATCTGTTTGGCTTCTTTTGGTAAAACAGTGTGTGACTGTGAGATAAGACACCTATCAAGGGAACTAGAGCTAGAGGTAGAGTAATGATTTAATTTTTTAGTTGGGAAGAGTTCAGGGGTGGAACAACTGCGACAGATAAAACACAAAGTGCGTACGAGGGTGTGATAAAAACCACTCCGGTGCTGCTGCTTACGTGTTCTATCACCAGCCGTCACTCTGAGTCTGAATCAGCTCAGATGGAAACGACCATGTCTCAAAGCTGTTACTGTGTGTGAAAAGAAGAGTCAAAAACTCCTCACTTGACTGTGTCTGTGCTGTTTATGTGTCTACCACAAGGTGGCAGTCATGTGTTGCATTTTTGTTTGATAGTGTCATTTAAAAAAAAAAAAAAAAGAAGTTTGACTGGCATTGGTTTGATTTGGAGATTTGTGTTTTTGGGGAAATAGAGGTAGGGTGGGGCATTGAGACACTTATATGCCACATGCTTATCACTCCTCATATTTTCTTATTATTTTACACATAAATCATAAAACATCCTTAAATTAATATTATCTAAATTAAGCCTGATGCACAACATTGCCAGTTTGGGATTTTGGTTAATTCACTTTCAAACCCAGAATTAAATTCAAACTCTCATTTTGACAACAGAGTTGACTCTTTGAATTTTAACTCAAACAAACTGACATCAGAGGTCATTTTTTAAAGCTAAAACTAAATGAGGCAATTTTGGCTTGTAAATTATCCTCACAGAGTTATGTGCATTTCAGGAAAACATTTGAGGTTTTTTTTATAATGTGTCAAAGAAAAGCATTTGACATGTATTCCTATAGAAGTAGTCTAACATTTTTGCAAACATGTCCATTCACTTTCCTACTCAAAGTTGGATGAAGAGCCTGAGACCACATGACACTGGGAGAAATATTAAGCTAGCAGCTGGCTAATTCAGCAAAGCACAAGATTCAAAGCAATGGGAAGCAGCTAGCCTGGCTCTCTCTAATGTAAACCCTTATGAAGCTAATTAGCATACAGTAGTGTACTACTTTAAAAAGTATGTACACCTTGTTACACTTAGTTTTGTACAGACCAATGAAACTAATACAAGTTTGAAAATGATGAGCATCTAGCTAAACCTCACAGCTTACTGTTACAGAAGATAAAGCAGCTAGTTTTTAAATATTTGCAAACATATAGCTAGCTGTACCCACGAAGCTACATAATGAAACATACAGCTAGCCTATAGATTATAGCTACAAGTAAGCTAGCAAGGTGTTACCACTTATATAAACAATAAAAAGTCAGCCAGTAGATGTTAGCCAAATGATAGCTAGCTGAAAAATATAATATATAAGCCCCCACGTCTAGTAATGTTGACATGTATGTTCTTATCCAACTCTGAGCAAGAAAACTGTTTTTGGTATGTCAGAAAATGTCAAACTAGTCCTTTTGAATTTAACTATCCTTGATGTGGCATGCCCCTGTGTTTAAATGCCTTTCTCCGGCGGTTATGCGTGTTGAGCCAGTTTTATCAAGTGTTGAGCATATGTGTGAGTTTGATTGCCAACGCATTTTTGAATGTACAGATGTTTCTCAGCTGCTCTTAAATGTTGCCTGCTATCAATTTGCCATAGTGTACAAATGATGTCTTTCCTTGATTATATATACAGTTCTCTGTATATTTTTGGCACACAGGTAGACCTCTTGACAAAACCTGTACTGTTTGTGAACGTGTTTTTGTATGTTTCTGTTCATGTAGCCTCACTGTTTCCAGAATGTGAGTTTGTGTGAACGTTTGGGAGAGTTAAAGCTGTACGCATGTGTATGTTATGATGAGCATTCATGAGGATATAAGTAACTTAACTGTCAAAAGATAATCTATAAACCTTCATCTACATTATGTTTTACCTGTGACAGTGGTTTACTTGTGCAACATGTGTTCTGGTGTCCAACATTCATGTCCCAAGTTGTGTAAATTTGACTGCAAAATAAATCTATCTGTGGTATGTTGTTGCATTTTGTGGTCGAGATTTTTTTTGCTCAGCTTTCCTATACATGGAGATATTGCACAGTGGGTTGTAAAGGGTTATGTTGGTTGTTCAAAACCCAAAACTTCAATGAAGGCGACATTGAAGGTTAGGGTCAGTAAAATTCAATTTAGGTGTACATAAAAAAAAAAAAATCTTTCATTGGTATTTTCTTATAAATAATTAATATACTATAACACAAAAACAGTGCTGTTTCTTATCAAACCTCATATATTTTATTACTGTGTTTTTCTTCCTACACAAGCCAACTCCCCGGATCCAGGATACAATGGAAATACAGTTATACAATTTTTAAAAAACCTCCAATGTTAAACCTTTATGCGTACTGGCATTGACAGCTGAAGTGCTTGATTTTACATTACAGTGCATTATTTGTGGTCTATATAAACCAGAGATACATATAAATAGAACAGGGATGAACAACTCTGCCTTTCTCTAACCCACTGCCATGAAGAAATAAACAAATCATACATGGGCTATGAGCTTAAGAGAAACTGCAGACAAACACATGAATGTTAAGACACTGTTTCTGTTACAATTTAAATGCTTAGTCTCGCTCTACCGTACCATTTAAGGCAGTTTACCATGAAATCCTGGCATCTTGTTATTTATATCTTATAACCTGCTGTGTGAAATATGTATCAAACAACAGTATAAAGACAAAAACTAGGTGGGGGAAAAAGAAGACAAAACATTGAAATACTGTTTAGGGAAGATGGCTCATCAAAGCTTACAACAAATCTAACGCACAACTTTAAAAATATATATATATCACACACATCAATGAATACATTCACTCTGGTCCATCTAAATCTTCATGTTTGAAAAGTCTGTAGCAGCAAGTTAATTGTTGAAAAAAACAATCCTTGAGGATACTGAGTCAAGATCAGTCCTGCACATACTTTTAAAGGTGACTTTCTGTTCAGTGCAGCACAGAACACTTAGATAAGAGTTACATAAATTATCCAAGCAATCTTATCCACTGTTTCCACTGCTGTCCCAATGTCCCAAACATTTGATCATTTTTGTGGTCCAAACTGTAAGCACAACCTTTTAAAATCATCCTCATGCAAGCTCAGGGACAGCTCTGTCTTTAGTTTGGTGTCATCTTTCCAGTGTCACCCCAACATCTGTACAAATTTGGCACCAGGCATTCTTTACCCTTTTGCATTTGCTGTGATGCAGCCATTCACCCATTACACTAATATACTGCATCCTGATGCAACATTTCCGTAATCATTCACCAGTGCTCTGCTCATTATTGTCTGCTCACAGAGGTTTTGTATAATTAATGCCATCAGTGAGTTGAGCATTTGCCTCTGATGTTTTGCCTGACATTTCCACAACAACTTTCTGTCATTGAAAATTTCCTAAAATCATACTGTAGAGATGTTGCCGCTAGAAGGAGGCCTCCTGAGCCCCCCACGGGCTCGAATCGTGATCTGTGTGATACTTTGCTTTGCAGGGGCGAGATGGTTTTGATTGCGACACTTCCATAACCATCTGCGCAGCTCTGTTTGGACCTGCAGACAAACACATGTGTAAATGACTACTATACTGAGGAGTCCGGGGGGACATGGTCAGAATTCAAGTACAACACATTTGAAAACCCATTAGCTACTGTTGGTTCTCACACTGAGCTTGACGTCAGAGAAAAGACAGCCACATAGTGGATATAGTAAATGCATACTGTTAAACTTGTATAATGGCAGATGTGTCAGCTTAAGATTCCTCCTTTTTTCCTCCTAGGTAACTTCCTATTCTTCTTCTGTAGTCACCTGTTCACCTACCTCTCCATTCATGAAGCAGTAAAGCAATGCCACCACAAAACCCTGCAACACAGACAGACATGGACACTGTTTTAAAATCTAAACCATTCAATCATACAAAACTCATTCATTCAAATAATCAAGAAATCTAAGAATAAAAGTGAAAATGTTTTATTATGACTACTTTTGCACGTTCATTTTTCAGTGTAAGCATTGATGAAACATCTAATTACACCCTAAAAATGTTCTTTCTTCAATTGACATTTAAGGGATCAAACTTTTATGCAGTTTTTTATGGTGTCAGGCTCTCATATTAACCAGCCTGCCTTTAAGGACCTTTTCGTCAATATGAATTTGCAAATAAATTATCCTCTATAAAGGTTTGATCAGACAGCGCATGAAGTGAATTTTCTACTTGCCAAACTTAAACAACAACACAGTTGCTTCAGAGTGTTTTGGAGTATACCTGCAAATACTCACCCTGAATAGCCTACAGTAGAAGTCCATTAAAGATTATTTTTACCAATATGACTTGTCCACTTGACACAAAATAATGAGTCTAATATAACTGCTTGAGTTTCAGGCCTCTACAATCCACATATGATCTTAGGTAACTTTAATGAGCTCTGTCTTAATTAAGTTTGTTATTGTGCAGACCTGATGTTGTGTATTGCTCTCTTCGTTGATCTGTACCTGAAAGGATCCCAGCCCCAGCTCGATGTAGAGTCTCGCTGCCACTCCAGTGTTCTCAGGCAAGAAGGCAAACACTGTGTAGTGCATCCCAAACAGAGGGATGAGGAACAGGGTGGATTTAGCTAGCCTCCTAAAGAAAAGAATGAAAGAGGAAAAAAACTAATCATAATTCCACATCACATTAAAATATCCAAATATTAAATTATTTGAACGAGAAGGTCCCTTTTTCGGAATCTTCTAACTTTAGCCTGTGACAACGTGAAAGCAAATTTCTCCCAGGAAAAGAACTGTTCAGATTTTATCCCATGAGAAATGTCTGTAATTTGGTTTTAATCTGTACTCTTTTTAGTTATTTGAAGTGAGTAGAGTCTATATACAGAAATTGTGAAGTAGCGTAAAACTGTGCACCAATAGGATTTGGGGCTTTTTTAATCAAAATGTTAGGGCATGTTGTGCATTGTTCACACAAGTTTCCTGGCCAGTGTCATTCAAACATGATCAAACCACAGTCTCACAGTCCAGGTTAAACAAAGTTCTTTGAGTATTGAGTTCTAAAATGAATAATAATTACTCAGGTTTTTATCTTTCACCTGACTTTGATTGTTACTTATAAGTATCTCATGTATCCTCTTAGCAACAAAACTCCACAAATGCATTAAATATAGCCTTTCAGAGTTTACATATACAATTCAGCTTTATCAGTGTCAGGCTAATGACCCTCTAGAGTAAGTTCAGTGGCGATTCTAGGGTCTGTTGGGGCCCTAGGCAAAAATGGGGGCGGGGGGGGGGGGGATTTATTCTGTTGACACTCAGAATTGACATTCTCCAAACACATCAACCACCCCATAGAGTCCAAGCGCCAAGGACCTTCTGTCAAGTCACATTTCCATGTTATCTGTTGTACTAAATCATTTTCTTGTCTGTCCTGATTGAAATCAGTGCTGAGGTTTTAAATGCCAGAATGCAAACTCCATTATTCTGCAAGGTGTAATCAGACTTAGACTGTATGTGGCGGATATCAAAACTCTCAAACTGACCTTTAAAACAACATTGTCATCAGGCCAATCAGAGGATCAGATTGAAAATGTCAAAACACAAAAATATGATGCATTTTCCTCTAAGCTTAGTCTCAATCAGATATCTCAAAAAAGCGTAAATGTTTTTTTATTGCGGTGCCTTTACATCATTACATGATTTTGCCAGTTGTCACCTTAAAGAAAGATAACTCCACGTCTGTGATATATCCCACAAACAACCCAACTAACACTGAAGCCCCCCTATTTGATTTTCATAATGAAGATGGTGAATTACCGGAGCACGTTTAAAGATCAAGATTACAGAACATAAGCTATCACAGTTCAATAAAAAGGCTGAGTCTAATCCTGATAACGATGTCTGCACGTTGCTGATTCCTCCAATGATAATATCAGTTTCAAAGTATCTCAGTCAAGTTGTAATACGTAGTAAGACACAAAAACAGTCATCTGAATATTCTTAATAACAAAGATACTCACTCTGATCCGAAATAACATCACTGACTAAGCATCTAAAAAAAAGAGATTATTTTCAAGCCTATAATAGGATTGTGTTTGTCTTTTGTCACAGCTGGGATTGCTGCTTCTGTGTGAACTTCACAGATCCGTCTGAATCAGATTGGATTTTGAGAGACGACGGGATGAAGCCTTCGAAAAATCAACAGCCATTGAAGTGACGGAACAATCCTGTCACACTCCTCGTGATGAGAAGATATCTATTTCTGGTATCCAGGTGCTATTTTTAATGTGCTGCACTCATATCTATATTGATACAGCTGAGCAGGAACCTGCACCGAGAAACCGCATCTGAAAACGGAGGGAAAGATTTGTTCCCGGAGTAGATTCAGAGACAGTTTTTTTTTTTTCTTAAACTTTTAGGAAGAAATATTTTATATAGGGACTGCGTCAACTAAGTTTCCTTTCCATCATTACAGAAAACTCATTCGAGAAACAGCCATCCCTCAGTTTTACCTACACTTTGAACACTTGAGCTTCATCGCTTAGAAGACGCAACCTGTTTCCAAATGTGTTGCATTAAAAAAAGACACATAACTATCCGATTTTTATTCCATGTTATTTCATGTTTATTCTTACTTAGCGAGTAAGCTGACGCCGCACACTACTGCATTTATAGCCTAAGCTCATTTGCAATCCCCTGTCCCTAGTTGGGCCTTTAAAATACAAACAACTCAACAACAGATACACACAAAAAATAACAGAACCAAACAAGAACAACAATAAAAAGACAAATCAGTACAGGACACTATACAGCCTCCTTTCTCTGTAGGGGATTTTTTCCACCTCGTTATTTATCTGCATGTGATGATTTTCTATAAATAGTTAATGTCATGCTGTGATCCTCTGTAGCTGCAGTGAAGCGCTACTATTCTTTAAACTGCATGCTAACATCAATATGTAGAACCAGCAAGCCTTATGCACATATGATCATCAATATGTTGAGGAGAATGAGAAGTATTGGCATGCTCACATTCCCTGATAAACTTGGATACAAAGTGTAGGAGCCAAGTTACATTCATACATGTTAACGTAAATAAATAAGCAGTGTAATTTTGAGTTGAAAGTTAATCTTTATTTTAGGGATTTCATTGTATAAGTTAAGTTATAAAATCTATTAAAAGTCAGCTAAAGGTAATTTGATTTAATTCATGTGGATTTTCTGTAAAGTTAAAAGCAGTATGGTATTGCTGTTAGAGCAGTGAGGTAGGTTACCGTCACGTTAAGAGAGAGAGAGCTCTTTAGTGCTGTGGGAGGGTTAGACTGTTTTCAGGCAGTTGAGGATCAATTAAAGCCACATAGTTTCTTTACCGTACTATAGTTCATTGATTAGGAGAACTTGACTTTGAATCATCCAGTAAGATTGTTTAACAAAACTGTGGATTAAAGGAATTTGTTTTATCAGTTTTACTTCTGAGTCCTGTGGAAGTTTGTTCCTCTTCAAGTGAACATAGACGAGTAAATCCAAGGCCATTTGATCTTCAACCCATCACACAAAGCTTACCCGTCCCGATCTGAATGTCAATAGTTTTATACTTAAGTGGCTGCCCTGTACACAGCTCTGTCATGTATGACATGTGTATCTCGGTGCAGGTGACGGCAGGAAACATCATGTTGACACTAAGTGAGATGATTCACCACACACAAGAGGGCTGAAAGACGTCTTCTTTTTAATTCCACCGATAAGCCACAGCTTTAATTTGTCGACTACAGAGCTTAAATGGAGTGAAAAAAACATGATTACATTTACTTTGACTAAATACAACATACCTGTTTGGCCTGCATGGCTTCATCAGGTATGTTGTATTAGGCAAAATAAATGTAATCATGTTTTTTCACTCCATTTAAGCTCTGTAGTCGACAAATAAAAACTGTGGCTTATCGGTGGAATTAAAGAGAAAGTCTGGGCATCACCAGGGTTATTGCACTCAATTCTGTGTTGGACGTTAAACGTCTGTCACAGTGTAAACTATCAAAAAGAGGTTTTGTCATACTGGTCATAGTCGGACAGTGTTCTTTTTCAGAAGCTCTGAATTCTTTGAGGGAAACTAGTGGTAGAACCTCACACGTACCTTTGTAAGGTGTTGTGTCCGCAGGCAGACATGAAAGAAAAAAACTACCAAAGGAAGACTACCAATGTGTAGCCTTCCTTTGACTACCAATGTGTGGCCTTCCTTAATCACTTCCTTGAATATATATTGTAAATCTTGCCCATACCAGAACCTTTCTTTATTTGAGATTCAGACCTTTGGTGTTTTTTTTACCTTAAAAACCTTCAATTTAACAGTTTTTGAATCTTACTTTCGTTAGGTTTATTTTTGGGATGTTCATGCCTTTATTTGAGAGACAGGACAGTGGAGTCGGAAATTTGGGGGAGAGAGAGAGAGAGAGAGAGAGGGGAATGAACCGCAGGTTGGGTTCGACGCCGGCCGGACCGCTTTGAGGACAACAGCCTCTGTACATGGGGCGTGCAGACTAACCACTAAGCCACCGACGTCACCAAATTCAATTCTTAAACAGTCCCAGTTTGAATATTTAAATAAAAATAGGAAGGAAGGTGAAGTCAAATGAATGTCCATACCTAGGACTTTGTTTGTTTCAGGCAGCGCTCTAAAGTCGCGCCTGCATTAGCTGATTGGCTTTGTCTGCTTCCTTCAACCTTCGCAATCAGTGGTCCCTTCATCAGCTGCCGGCTTCCTGCTGTGAAACAACATCTAATCTCATTGTCAGGAGTGCAAGTCAGCTTTTACAGCCCGGCACTTCTCACTTGTAGCTCTGCTGCTACACTACTAACTGCGTCTCAGGTTTTAAGGTCAATAACTTACAGAAATGTAACATTCATGTATTCACAACGTTCCTTCTTAGCGCTCGGGTTCTCTGAAAGCTCTTTCAAAGACGACTGACTGGTCTGATTGTAGAGCTAACCATTTTTAAGGTTTCAAATGTTCCCCAAGGGACTCTGAAGATTGTTTGTTTCTCTGTACAACTTTAAGGTCCAGTTTGTTTGAGACTCACATGAAATGTCCGGTGTCATTGTTTCCCGCCATGGCTGAAGATTTGAGCTTTTGAACCAGAATCCGGATCACATTGATGAAGATGACGATGTTAACCTGATAGAAAGATGATCACACATATGCTTCATTACCCAAGAGTTATTTACAAAACGCTCAATATTTTAATAGACGAAAAAGAACGCTACTATCCAATTCCATCAATAAAGACTTAAATTCAGTTTGAGTGATTTGCAGTTGATTAATCTTTAAACTTCTCCGGAGAAGAGATGGTCCAATCATGGATTGATAAATTCATTTGTAGTTAGTAGAACCACTTTTCTGATATAAACAAGCATGTCTCTTATTAAAACATGTATTCTAAATCAGAATGATTTTTATCCACAAGAACATTTTTGTTAGCAAAATTATTACTGTTATTATTGTTCAGGTCAAATGTATATTTTAGACATCTTTGAACTCTTAAATGAATAAGAGGCAATTGTAACACCTGAGAGGTAATGCCAGGGAAGATTCAAGGATGGAAACTATTTACAAACATAAACCCAACTGTGTAGCTTAACTGACCAGTAGCCTCAAAGGGCTAAGCTAACGGTCAGTTGGAAGAGAGGCACTTTACCTGATCTTAACTCACCAGCAGAGAGACTGTTATCGGCCCTTTAATAATCCACCAAATAGCAACATTTTCTGTGTCATCCCAGCAACTGAAATTGAAGCCAAAAGAAAAAATTAGAAAAGGTAACAATCCAAAGTACACACACGGCAATAAAAACTACAACTCGTATTTCTGATGTTTAACACTGTTTTCCAAGCAGTCAGAGGCTGATTGTATCGTACCCGCTGTCATCAAAGAAAAATCTGGTCAACACCCAGAGTATAAGAACCGTTGACGGGAGTCCTACAAAAGAAGAGCAGAGATTCATTGCTATGCATTGTGTGTCTGCCTGGATAAAAAAAAAAAATCTGAATGACACTTGAGGCCCAGCTTACATGTTCACTGCATGTTGGAATAAAACATTTCTTTAAGCATGCATTGTGTTTATCAAAAAACCCATTTCCTGTCCACACCTCCATGTTTGAAGAAGAAAAAGACAAAGGTTAAAAGAAGGCTGCAGCTGAGAGAGTAAGATAGAGTTCAAGCTGGGAAGACACTGATAAAATACATCAGAGCCACTATGCATGATGGGTAAACATGGCAGACGCAAAGAAACACATAAACATAAACCGCGGGTTGTAAAGTAACCTCAGGAATGACACATTGACATCCAGAGTTTACTTAGATAACAGTCCATAATCCTGCTGTCATTTTGCAGCATGCATTGCAACAGCTTCAGGTTATACTTTGTCACCTTGCATGGATGCAGAAAAAAGTCTACGGAAGGTTCTGGTCAACTACATAACAACATTTACTGTCAGTGCAACACAGCCATGAGAATACATTACAGACAAAAACTCTGCATCAAGCAAGCCATTAACTCATCTCCTCTTATTTATTTGGCTTGAAAAACATCAGCATGAAAAACCTATATGCTGCACTGATCACATGTGCTTCCTTTGGCCAGTGGAATGAGTTTTACAGAACTTCAAGTTTAAGATTAAGAACATGGAGGAGAAGCTAGAATCCATGTGCAGAGTGCAAGAAAAAAGGGTTCAGATCTGCTTATGGGTACACACATTTTGTCATCTACTAACCTCAACAGAGGGTTAGGGTTAGGGTTGCATAAACAAGGCGGAGCATGCCTGTAAGATTCTGCCCCAAAGTAGATATATTTCAAAGATTGAAAGTAAGGGTGTACATTGGTATCAACACTGGAAGGGTTTGTTATATGGGTTGTTGAAGAAATGGAAAGACAAATTATATTAATTCAAATGAAGAACTGTGACAAAGTGTTTAATGTATAAAAAGAAGTGTACAAGGCTGTGGTGATAAGAATTCCTCCTCTGCCTTCTGAATCTTTCCCTCTACCTTTCTACTTTTGTGTCTGTTATAAATAAATTGATGGATCCCATTTCTAGGACCAAAGCACCTCCACGCTTGGCCAGGTCTACAGTGTGGATATCAGAGATGTGCTCTTTTCTTGTGTGCAGCCATGTAAGCATGAAACTGCTGTGATGTAACTTTTCTTCGGGGACTGTCATATTTTTTTCCCCATTACCTACAACATGTAGGCACAGCTGCAGCAGATTGCCATCCATGGCAGCCATTCAGAAGTCAGACTAATCAGAAAACTGGAAGGTCAGGTACTTTGATGCATATAAATGTATACAACGCAGATTAAAAATACAGGGAAATATTTTGGCCTGCAATAATATTCCAGCTGCCATTGTTTGTAATTACATAAGAGTTTTACTAAGTAACGAAAAGCTCTGAAGTGAACCACAAACAGGACATGCTGGACCAATCATGAGCACTAAAAACTTCTTTGGGTGCTTGTGGAACAGTGGTTCGTCTGGCACCAAATGTACGGAGGCTAACGTCCTCCAAGCGGGCCGTCCAGGTTTGAATCCGACCTGTGGCTCCTTTCCTGCATGTCATCCCCCACTCTCTTTCTCCCCGATTTACAACTCTATCCAAAGTCCTATCTCTCCAATAAAGACACAAAACGCCCAAAAAGTAAATCTTAAAGAAAAAAAAAAACCTCAGCTTCATACTCCCGAACCTTTAGGCGGTATGCTGCTGCTTCTCACATTCACTGCTGCTCTAAATGGATTTCATTAGAAACAAGTGCTTCAACATCAAACTATGCAGGAAACAAAAAAGACAAAGGGGTAGCAACAAGAATCAGACTATTGTAATCAGTTAACTGAGCAACTCATAATAACCTTAACATCTGTAGAGAGTTCAAGATCCAAAAATTAGGCCAACATCCCAGATAGAGGCGATGAAACAGTGCAGCTGTAATCACGAAATGCTTAAACAAGACAAAAGCTAATGTTGAATCAATGTCTAAAATTAGATTACCACCTCAAGGTGAATATATAATGTGGTAAGCGGTAGACTTAAAAACCGTAAATCATTCAAGTGTCATTCAGTGTACTGTAATCAAAGAGCAATACAAACAAAAGGCTCAGATTACCATATGAATCACAACCTGTGTGTACAAAGCCTCACAAAGAACAGCTGTTGTATATAGTATACTCTTATGTGGTTTTCTTATCTGTCCAGATGAGTGAGGTGACAGCACTTAAACCAGCCAACCATATGCTCAAGGTAAAAAAAAAAAACATTTATTCTGCTTAATTTGATGTCCTTTTTAGTTTCTGTGAGGTGTGTCCAGATAACAGAATGCAAAGGGATTTGAGAGGTGTTTGCATATGAAGTAAATAAAAAAATCTATTTGAACGCTGGGAAAAACAAATGGACTTAGAAACTGGTCAGAAACTTAGTGTCCAAACATTTGGTACATTTGTTGCTTGGTTTGAATAACTGAAAACACTGCAGTGCACAAATGTGCATGAATGACACAAGGCACATTCAAAGATGACTTTCTCACTTTAAATGAAGCTTCTAGGACACTGTATTGATATCACAGTCATATGTTTAACTGCATGTAGAACTGAGCATATATCTCAAATATAAGACAAGTATTAAATATGCAATATTTCAGTGTGAAAGGCAAAGGAAACTGCCCTCAATCCCAAACAAAACAAGCACATTTAATTTGAACATGGTCATGATAGAAAAGCAAAAGTAAAATTTCACATAGTAATACTTGTAAAGTTAATATTGCTCAAGGACTCTGATATAGAAAACATATTGCACATGATAATGAACATAATATAGTCCAATATTAAAAGTAATATTTCATACGATATTAAATAGTAATACACATTTTTTGAAAAGTAGTTTCAACAGTTTGGATATATTATGAGTTTTGTGGATAATTAAATTAGATATTTTTCTTCTGTTTATGTGTGTATATGTTTTTTTTTTTTTTAGTATCATATTCATGTTCATATCCTAGTCTGTCCTGGTCTTTCCTTCCTCACAGAACCCTTTTCAGAAATTCTATTTACCCCATCCAATCAGGATGTACCACCAGAAGTATTTCCTCTGAGAGACGAAGGTCAGGGCCAGCAGCGTCTGCAGGTACATGCCCTCCACCAGCAGCCAGAAGTAATTGGCCAGAATGCTGAATTGGAAGAAAGCCACAGCAGACTTGCACACTGCCTAGAGACGACAACACAAAACACAGTAACTAATGATGTAGGGGTTGTACTCTTAACATTTAACTCACACACATGTTCAAAATTCAACCCGCCTTATAAAAACATACATGCTTATAACTATTGTTCTAAAAAGAATTTTCCAATGTTGTTGATTAGTACATGTTTTTTTTTTCCCATTCAGCATTAGCCACATGTTTTTTCCTCTCTTTGACTTGTCTTCCCTGTCTTTTTACGTCTCTAACTCAATTACACAGATGTAGGGATCCGCTGTACGACAGGGACATGATTGGCTAATGAGCGTGCTCACCGTGGACACTGAGCAGTGGTCCAGATTCTCATCAGCAAACAGCACAGTGTCTTTGATGAAAACAGCGCTGGCTCTCAGGACAAAGGAGGAGAACAGGTTGACGTGGATGTAGTTTCTAGTGCAGCGAAACTTCCTGATAGAAGCACAAAGAAAGAATTGTGTAAAACAGCACTCATTTCCATTGTGTCAGCTTTTAATGCAGCGTTATGTTAAATATCCACTTGCAGCTTAACTAATTGGCCCTTTCTAAACTCATCGCTGTGTGTGTGTCAATACTCTATGCTTGGCAGGTTAGAAAACATTGTATAAATGATAAATGTCTGTGGCAGACTCACAGTGACAAAATATTTTTAATTAATATCTCATTATACAGTCACAACTGTAAAGTATTTGCACTTTAAAACCTCAGCCTTACAGACATGCTGTCGATCAAACTATCTATATCTGAATGATTGCTAAATGATTGGATATTTGCGCCCCTTTTGAAATGTAACAAGCTGCAATTTGAAAAATGTTACAGCTTCAGTGCAGTACCTTACAGCATTAATGTTGGAGTCCTAGTTGATGTCTATGTTTTTCCACTGTGTGTATGTGTGTATCTAGGACAGTGCGTGCTTCTCCGGTCTTACCTGAAGGCTGTGAACACCACAATGGCTGTAATAAGAGAGATAAGTGAGGTGGCATAGCCCACGGTGTACACCTGTCTGAATGTAGAGAGGTAACTCGTCTGGAGAGAGAGAGAGAAAACAGAGTGGGTAAACATGAAGGAACACATAAATGCTTGGGTGAAATGTCCCTCACATTACCATCTATGTAAGTGTTTGACTTGTTAAGTAGCAACATTACAGCAAGCAGGCTTTGTATACTGCACACTGCAGTGTAGGCATGTCATTTAATCCATGGATTCCACTTATTGACATTATTCTCAATTATTATTGACCAGTGTGGCTCCAATTGAGAAAGTATTCACTTAAGCAACGGAGGAGTCAGAGGTACAGTAAAGGAAGCTGTGGTGGAGGACAAAGTGAGAGGAGACAGAAATATATGATTAAGGTTCATTGATTGGTCTGATTACAACATGCTCACCTCAGTCTCAGGCTCGTTGTCGTCACTGAAAGCACATGCCTCCTCGTAGTGTGGATACATTTCAGACCAGCCGCCCTCTGTACAGTTTCTGTAAACATGCCCTGTGAGGGGAATGCGGCGTTGTTCAACCATCGCAAAGATTTCACAGAACATCACAAAATAAACTCAAGAAAATCAAAACAGAATTTGTTAATTATTAGCCCCAACAAAACTGCTATAATCACAGCTACATGGATCTAGAAAGTTGTCATTCTTCCACATTTGAATGGCTTCACTGGCATTTCCTCTTTGGACCATTACACTCCATCAGTTCATCCAGTCAGAAAACATTTAACGCTTTTACGTCATCGTGTTCAAGTCCTCTGACAGTCAGTTCTTGTAAATGTCCATTTGATAGCAGAAGGTATCAGGAGAAAGTTGTGAGTTTCGTGTCTTCCAGCAGTGGGGTGTTTGGGGGATTTTAACATCTTTATGTTTTCGGAGCAGGTAGACCATTCAGGCTAAAATACAAACACACACACACACACACACACACACACACACACACACACACACACACAGACATGCATGGCAATGGATTTTTCTCTGTTCCCTCTGTTCACTCTCAGTCTGGTCTAACGGAGTGATCTGCAATTCAGATCATAATGAGCCACAATTTCCATCAAGGTTTAGAGGAAGAAACCTTAATGAGCCTGACCCCACTTCCCATAATGATAATGATGATGATGATGACGATCATAATGACAATCCTAAGACAACAGGAAAAAACAGTCCTACATTGTTTATTTACAGTCTGCCTGTAAACGGGAAGACAAAGGTACCAAGATTTGGTTTATTTTTTTAAATACACTAGCTGTCCAATAAACACTGAAATGTGACGAATTATTGATAAAAGGCTACTTCATACACAACACTTAATTATTTTCAACCATGGAATTATTTTTCAGATTGAATCGACAACAACGAAGACGTTTGTCCAAAGTCAAAAAGGACATAAACTCAACTCTTGATATGAAACGTCCCGATTAAGAAAACATTTTTATGTCCTCAACGATCATATCATCAGAAAGTGTCTCTTCTGGTGACATGAGGGCAATTTTTCTAGATCCACAAATCCTACAACAGCCCGAGAAGACGTCAGACTGTGATGTTTGAAAGCCTGTACACAACATCTCACGTCATTTCTTCAGCCAGAAATTTCCCAGATCATATATAATCCTGCCAACTAACAAACATGAATATTTCATCACTGTGCTCCTTCATCAGAGAGACTCCAGCTTACAACAGCACTGCAGATTACACTCAGCTCATAAACTCAGTGGTGGAGTCACACTGCACCAGCTGAAAGCACGACTCCTGTATTCTTGAACTATTCTGTTAATTAAATGAATGGAACTGAACATAAGTTTACTTTCTTGGTGAATGTTGGCATGTTGTGGAGAGACGTGGGAACCAACCTTGATTGCTGGAGAAATGCTGGAAGACTTCAGAGCAGGAAATGTTGACCACATGTCCTACATCAGCTCTCTGCCAGCAACCGATGCCGTCCCACTCTGTATTACATCCTGCAAACACAGACGAGAGAGTGAGACAATGAGTCTGTTTCTAATCACCTGCTCTACACCCCTTTGAGTTCACATGAAAACATACCTGAGTGGGAATTGAGGTAGTACAAAATGCACTCGTTAGAGATTAAAAAAGAGAGGACTTTATGTCTTTATGCAAGTGAAAGACTTTAGCATCATAAAATGTTGAAAGTGTAAGTTAAATATTTACATATTCAATGTTTTCTGCTGAATATACCGCTGTGGTTTCTCACATTTCCCTAAGCCTCTGACTGGACTCACTAACATATAAATATAAGTAAGTTTCCTTTATGAAGCTATTTAGAATGGAAATCCGTAAAGCCATCGCCATCCCTTTGTTTCTTCTTGTAAGACTGATGCAACTACCTCATCAGATCCCTTATCCCCTGCTGTATTAGTTAAGATTGGCTGGTTGAATATAAGATAAACACCTGCCTGAATGTGTTGAACAGGAACATCCGATTTCTGGTTATATTTGGTCATAATTTAAAAAAACACACACAGAAAGAACAGGTGCACAGAGCTGAAAATGCTGAGGATTTAATTAAAAACGGCATTCTCTAATCCATCTCAACTTTAAGTGCTTCTTGACCTCTAGCAGGCAGAGCAACATACTCAAAGACACACATTCTTCAATTTAGTTCAATTTAATGCTGAAATGAGCATGATTCTTGCCATTTGGCTAATTAGATCCAATGTTCACTCGCACTCATGCTCTGGTCTACATCATTTCCTCAGAGAAAAATCAAAGAGGCTGCTTACGTTTTTTTTTTGTTTTTTTTGGCTTTCATTCAACGCAAAAAAAATGAGCTAAGAGGGTTTAGGAAGTGTAAATTTGTCCAACTGTATTTGCAAGCTTGACATTGTAGAAAAAGGATCATCTATTAAGTTCTTGCAGATTCTTCATAAAATATGAAAATAAATCATTCTTAAGACAATCAGAAACCCAAACAACTGCACTGATTTGCATGTGAAGGACTCTAAACTACAAATTAGACTTCACATACATCCTCTATTATCTGGTTTTATTTATTTTATCAGGTAGACAAATCTAACTTCAACATTCATCCTGGCATCATACTCTTCATGCCTTCAGGCTTTGTAAAGGGGGGAAGGGGGGAGAGGAGGGGTCGGGGACCTTCCACAAGCTATACGTACACGTGTTCGGAAATGTGATTTCTGGCCAAAGTTCATCGCCCTCAATGAGAGGATAAGGATCAATTGTTATTCGGCTAACCTTTTAGTAATTCATGTCCCTGTGTGTGTGTGTGTGTGTGTGTGTGTGTGTGTGTGTGTGCGTGTGCGTGTGTGTGAGTGTTTTGTTCAGCAGCTCTACCCATTCAGAGCAGACACTCTATGCTGCCAAAAAAGGGCTGTCACTAGAAAACCCTTATGATTGTCTCCATGCATACCTTCCTTGGTTTGGCTTCTTTTATATCTCATCCCTGTAGAGTTCATCCTGTCAGGCAGTTCTGTGTCTGTGACACACTCAAATCAGAGGATTTGTTCTGTCTGCTGGACTGAAAGTGTCACACACAGAAACAGGAGACATTGTCATATTCTCCCACTTCTACAAGACCCCTGACACTGGGTTCTCCTGAAGGGCTATTCTCTTTTTTGAATATGTTTTTGTTTTTTGTTGTTTTTTATGCAGAAGAGCTCCAGTCTGTCAATCACATTGGATCCTGAGACAAATCACTTTCCAAGGTTTGCTTAGACATTTCACACTTTGTGATTCCCTGACTTTCCTCTATGACTCAGCCAAGCATTTTGTGAACACTTCGATTCTCCTAACTTTTCATTTAGCGTCATCATAATGTAAAAAAAAAAAAAATACTTTTGTAGCCCTGTAATTGACTGGTCCAATCCAGGGTGCACCCCACCTCTTGCCCAAAGCGGTACTAATAATGGACGGATGGATGGAAAATACTTTAGTCTATTATTGCCTAGAACCTGAAAAAATAACATTTTCCATTAGCCTTGAAGTTACTGTATTTTAGTTACTTTAAAGGAGCAAAATAATGTAAGCTCACTCCTGAATTAAAGCATAAAATGACCTTACTATATCATAAGACATTAAGGAAACATGCTATGATGAAGTCCCAGCTCGTCTGACAACAATGCAGCAGCCAGCATGTCCTCGTTCTATGTTTCAGTCCATTCAGGCCCGGTATGGTCTGAATTTGTTTGGACCAGAGAAGGTAGACTGTTTAAGGCACCCCACACAGCTTTTTTGCTAGATATGAGACCAGTTATCACGGCAAACCAACAGGTTTTGCAGCGATGGCAAGTAAACTGGTTCAGATACAACAGATTCTACCCGACCTAAAAAGGCCTCTGCATTTTTCAAATAATCTCCACGACAAGAAACGTGGTAAAACTAGTATAAATATTGGAGATGCTTTTGAAAATGGGGAGAGGTTAGAACACAGAAAGGTTTCAATAACAAAGCAGAGTTGGCTAAACGCTGAAGCTTCAGTGTCCCAACATGGCAATCTTCTCTTGTTACTGTTTTGTGACCATTTAAGCGCTGCTGTGAGAACAGTTTCACAAAACTGCTTGCTTTGTTGCAGAATTTGAAATAACCACAAGGTACTTGAGCCCATTAGACTTTTAATCCAGTTTCAAACATTAGGTGTTTTCTGCAATGTGAGTGTGTTTGTGGATGATCAAAAGAACATTTTCTGCGACCTGTACTCACATTCCCATAATCTACTTGAACAGACAATTGCTTTTCCTGGAAGTCTGACATAATTTTGTAGTAAATCTGCCTAAATTTCTCTAAGGAAAAGACGATTTAGGACAGTACTATTTATGAATCAGTCAAGTGCTTGACATTTTACAGTGCTCCTGACATGCTCTGCAAATTTCAGAAGGTATTACAAAAGAGCAAGTTTCTCAAATCACCTCGTATGTCCTGCTGCTACATAAAAAGGTGATATGATGGTCTTGTGTTATGTAACTGAAAAGGGATTTTTCTTTCAAGCCTGTCCTCATGGATCCATCTAAGGACATACAAAAACAGCTTATCTACAGTCCAGAAAACCTGGGTTTACATCCCCTTTTTAGTCAATATTAAGTTTTTGCTTTATATCACAGCCAACAGCCATGTTTTTTCCCAGTTACTGTTCTTTATTTTCTAGATAAATCTGGGATTTATTTACGGTGTATAATGGATAATTCCATATGTTTGAGGTCATGGTCTCAGGAAGCAAGGTGACAGGTTTGACAGAGACACTCTGACACACCTTAATCATTGTGATAAAAATAAACACACTGTGTATTGTTGCAAATATCTGCAGCCATCACAATGGGGGAATGTCAGCAGCAGTGTTAAATCCTTTAAAAAAGTCAATTTATTCCCAAAGGCTGAAGCCAGACCAAAAGTCAAATACATTTTCAGACGAAAACCTCCTCTCTGCAAAAAGGTTTCGACTGCTCCGACATTACACATTTTAAGGAAAATGAAAATCTTTCAAGGAGCCCAGCGGGATTTTGGACTCAAACATAAACACAATCCACCTGCCTGTAGAAATTGGATCCTCACTCCTCACTCAGCAGGATGTTGATAAACAACATTTCATGCTGAGGTTGTCATATATATTTCATCATGTTTATTCAGCCATTAATATTATATTTCATCTTTGGAGTCAGGTTAAATTAAATTTTAATGTAATCAGCACAGAAATGAAAAAAATGGCCTCAACTGAAGACCCGATTTAAAGGTATAGTTTGTCACATTATCTGCCTTGAAATGTCTAAGAAACACACAAGATGTAGTGGCTAATATAAGTATTTTGTATAGAAGTGAATTATTATTTTCTCTAAGGTTGAATAAATATTCAGCACCAACAAATCCTGAGTATTTTTTTAAATTAGTGTTGCATTGCATTTGGGGGCGTGTCTTCTAGTGTAGACAGGAAACACCAAATGATTTGTCTACAAGTTGGGAAGGAAGTCGTTATTGTTTACATTATCGTTACTAGCAGCCATTTCATAAAAGACAGGACATGAATAAACATGACTAAACATAACATCAATCGATCTAATCTAATAAATCACTTTCTCCTACAACATGACTTCTATGAGAGTCATGTCACATCGATTTTCATCAACAACAATGGTGGTTGTTTAAAAATTAAGACAACAACTCCCATGACCCCGGGTTACTTCACAACATCATCAAACTATGTCTTATGTTATGGCTTTGATTCAAACAGAAATGACAGTTGAATTTAATTAATTAAGATTAGCCTCTGATATGCTTTCTGTTTGATGCTAATCAGCAAAATCTGTTGGGATGCTACTATTCCAAAGTAAATAGGTGAAGAGACTAATCATCTGTATGTTAACATGTTGATATTACTGTAGTTTCAGTCTGAAAACTCCACTCTGTAAGCATGGCTATACCTTTAGTCTTGTTTCTGAACATTCAGCATTGACTGCTGTAGGGATGTCTGGCAAGTAGGGCTAAGCTCTACCTTTCTTATGCAATAAAGATGTGAAAATTATTGTTTAAATATCAAAAAACAGGTTGTTCTCAATTTTGGTTGAGAAGAAAACTCAATCTAAAAGTCACAAGAAAAACATGCAACATCTCTAAATTTATAAAATTATTACAGCCCAAGCACTGTAGCGTCCTCGTCATTCACCTCCTCAGTGTAAAAGACTGACAGGTGTCGTGGTGTTTGATTTGCTGATCATTTATGCTAAATTCATTCAGCCCAAAGGCCACCAACTTTTCCCCAATGACACAACTGTAGCATTACAGACTGTAGAGACGCTAAGAAGCTAACGTAGCATGCCTAAGCTAAAGAAAAAATCTAGTTTACTTACAGTAACATTCTTCAGTAAAAAATAATGGTGGTTAATTAAAATAACTGCGTTCGAGATGCTAATTCTGTTAGCCTGTTAACAGCAATTTCTTTTATGTGTTAGCATCAAGCTAACAAACTAAGATAACTCAGATTTGCCTTTATTTGATAGTACAGTCGACAGAGAAGGAAACTGAGATGAGAGAGTGGGGAATGACCCATACATGGGGCAGCGGCCTAAACGCCAGGCCTTCTGCTGCTCTTAAATCTTATCACAATAAAGAATCCATGAAGAGAAGTCCACTGGTACTTTCTCAGACAGCGCAGTGATCAACAGGCTGTAACCTCTCAGTTTTTTGTTTTTCTTTATCTCAGTGTCTTATTTTATATGACATTAGTGTAATTTATCCACAATGCTTTTTTATACTTATTTCTGTTTTTCCCTCTCTCACAAAATAAACACCTAGCGCCCAATCAGGTGGTCTAGAAAAAGTGATGTCACCTCCAATTTACCCCAAGGATACAACACTTGGGCGGAGGTGTGTGCAACTATTCATGGAGCTCCTGGGAGTTGGATGATTCACATCAGCGTCTCCTTTGATGCTTTCAGGCTGACGCAGACAGAAATAAACGTGAAGCGCAGGATCCAGGAGGGGCAGAGGCATCATTTAGGATGCACTTTCAGTTCTCAGGTCAGTCATTTTACTGAGTGTAATACAATGAGTTGTGGTCTCACAGGTAGTAAATGAGCTGTGGGGGACTAGGTGACTCATGCACACTATTGGACCCACCAGGACTTCACATTTTACTCACAGCACCTTAATGCACTCCTTCTTTAACATGATTTATTATTAGTTATTCATTACTATTTCTTACTCTGATTGCTGATGGAGCAAATTCCGATTTTGACACATTTCAAAAAAGATGATTTTCTGACAGATTTCTAATATATGTGGCTTTTATCATGTTTAATGCAATCACAAAAATATGATTTATTTTCTACCATTAAGGGCTGACCTAAATTCAAGTGACTGGTATAGTTTGAGTTACTTTACCTGCAGATGGGATCTTTTGGTTTAATTGGTGTCCTTCCTCTGAATGTCAATTTTCTTTAGTGGTCTGTTTTTTCCGTCTTTCTTTTTTTTTTTTTTACTTTCTTGTATGCTTCTTTTGTTTCTGTGTTGTATCCTAATCTTCTGTTACAGCCCCAGCCTCCAACTTTAAGATTTCGTAAATAACCCAAAAACATTGTATATCAATCTCTGCCCCTGTGCATTTTGTACAAACTACTGTTATGTAACAAATGATCAATATTGCCCAAAGAACAAATGTTCATAAGCTCATTTTGATGACAATTGATTTCAAGTTATATAATGTATATTAGGACCATTCTGTTCTGTGCTCTATTTATATACCACAGCACCTATGCAGTCAAATCTCTATTGATATTTATGTATCCCAAACTGATGTGGTAAACTTTACACCAGTATAGTGACTCTTACAGTTCATTAGATATCATGAGTCTTATACCACACTTCCACAGAGTCCAAAGCAGCAGAATCAACTTTTCTCCGGTCTGCACAAGAGAATAACTTCCCAAATTATGTTTCTGTTTGTTTCGAGAAACAGCACAGATGCTTTGTCAAAGCTTGGCAATTAAATTGTTTTCTAGGGTAGTCACAGCAGTGTGAAAGTATAAAATATTTATAGATATATATTTAGCTTAGGGACTACATTAAGGCATGTTTTTGTAGGAGACGCACTGGTGTAGTTACTTTCCAGGAGGTGCAGTTAGTGCTGAGTGGAAATTTGTGTTACCCCCAGTTCTGTTTGTGATCACTGCAAGGTTTTCATTAAAGCAAGGAGAGTTAAGCATCCATGTACTCAGATACTCATTTTGAATCAAAGTCACATCGGGCTCATCGCCTGTGGTCTGTTTTTTAATTTCAAAATGTCAGGCTCCACATTGCGTGAAGCCTCTGGATGCATTGATTGAATAAAACGAATATGATATTGTTCTACAGGGCATGTATTGACTGTTTTATTAGTAATGGGAACATTGTCGAATCATATTTCCAAACCCTGAGCAGCAGCCTGGAAAAATAATTGGCATGCTGTCAACAGTAACCAAACTGAATGTGTGCTGTGTGTTTGCATGTATGTATGTGTGTGTGTGTGTGTGTGTGTGTGTGTGTGTGTGTGTGTGTGTGTGTGTGTATGTGTATGCATATATGTGTATGCATGCATGTATGTGTGTGTGTGTGTGTGTGTGTGTGTGTGTGTGTGTGTGTGTGTGTGTGTGTGTGTGTGTGTGTGTGTGTGTGTGTGTGGAAGTGTAGTGCAGTAGTGGGCCACTTTGGGTTGGATTTAACAAATGTGCTAAATAAGCTGCTAAAGTCCACTTTCTCATGAGTGAGACAAAAATAAATGCTACTCTAATCCAAATAGAACAAACAATAACTGCATCAGTTCAAAGCCCAGCATTTCTTTTGAATGTTAAACTGGTTTAAGGAGCTGCCTTTCCCGCTGACAGGTAAAAAGTCTACTGTGACAACTGCTGATTCTCGTCATCTTTAGGGAGCTAACTTGATAGTTTTGAGGTCGGTTTGTTTGTAGAAGTTTTCCTCTCTGACGAGGGCGTCCATCATCACAGAGCTGCAATTAACAACTCACCAGCACAACAATGCTTTTCAAACTGCTCCCTGTCAAAGGCATATTGTTGTAAGGGGGACAAATCCATGTGGATACCAACAATAAAAATGGTAGGGAAGTAAATGGTTTGGAAAACAAAAGATGCTTTCAGTTCTTAATCAATCAATCCATCAATCAATCTAAGAGGGGTAAGATTTTTTTTAACGCGTCGTTATCGCAGAGAGAAACAGCTATAGTATTTTCATGGCAGAGACTGTGGCACATTTTTGGACTCTTTGGTGGGTGGACAAAGAATACCAAACTGTAGTGGTATTTTTACATACCCAGCAGCAGAACGAATTTAACAAAAAGAAGGAAAGCTGAAGGTAGACCTGATTTCATTACTGAACATGCTCTACAAAAGACGAACAGGCAATCTGTAGGACTGGATTAGACTCATGTTGGAGAAGCCGACAACAAAGCAGCAGATTAAGCCAATACATTTACGAAAATCCTCACAGGCAGGGAACGTATAGTGGAAGTTCACAGTTGCCAGGATAAAGATCCCGATATGGAATGAAAATGTGTTAAAATTGCTGCTTGCCTGGAGAGCTGATGCTCACTGACATTAGGAATAAGGACGGCCCCATATTCTGACATGTTGACAGTACGTGGGCTGACATAGACAATAACAGATGTGGGTGTCTTGAAGTACATCTCGTGCTGTCTTTGTGTATTACCCTTAATTTTACAGAGAAAACACAACAAAGCTGGTCATTTTTTAACAGTTTCTTTTTTTTTCTTGACATGAGAAATATTAAGCATGTGGTTTTGTTTGTCTCACATTGTAGAAGAGTAGCAGCAAAAACAAAGATGTAACATCTTCTTTGCCAGGGAATACAGAATTTGTTTGTGTGGATATTATTTCAACTCATCTTCTCTCCATCCATCCACATCTTCTCTTCATCACACACGCTTCATCTTTTTTTTGTTTTGTTTAATGTTAATTATTATAGCTCTATATTCTTTTATACCATTGTCAGTCAAGACTCCAAAATCCACAAGCTAACTTGCTTCCACTCTTAGTCATATGTCCCATCATGCCAGATTATTTGTGTTACTTTATACAATTGCAACACAGCTTTTTGATTAAGGTAAACCCGGCACCTGAACCTTTAGCCTGGATCCTTGATCTGCCTGTTGCTCCACAGACTGGTCGATTCCATCGATTGAAAGGAGTCTAAAATATTCCTTAAGTAAATTTACCTTTTCATGAATTTCAAAAATGGCCTTTAAAGAGGCATCTCTAAACAAAAAGGCTTTTTTCAAAGGTCCTTTCCACTGATGTGGATTAAAGGTTAAGGTTTCTAAGACTGTTTCCATCAAGCTGATTGTAGGATTGCCAACAAGTTTTATTGTTCGTCAAGAAGTGGATGAAATAATGCTGAAGCAGGGAGTCCCTGCTCAAAGATAAGTCAATTAAAAATATCAACATCCTGACATGAAAGTTATAAGAGAACTGTGGTGAGGTGATGGTGATGATTTAGCCAAAAAAAAAAGAGCCACAGTTGTGTGATCTTTTAGAAGAAACATTTGTCCTCATTCATGTAACAAAAGCCACACTGACTGCAGCGAAAACCATAAATTATGAAACATATACTTGTGTTTGGGCATCATCACAAAGGGGATTTCAAACTGTCATGGGGAGAAAACCATAAAGTAAAATTCCCTGACGTGTCAAACAGTTTGAGTCCACAATTAACAGTCACGCCACATGGGTTGATGACTAATTTCAATCATTTCCTCTCAGATAAGAGAAAAGGCTTTTCCACCCATCAGGCAGGGCTTTTCTTTCGCTGGCCTTTCTCAACAGATGGCTCCAGAGGAGGCTATACATTTAGCTGCTTGAATGTCACCTCATCAAGGATTAACAACAACTTGAGAAATTACTTTGGACACCGAGTTACCGCTTCCAGACCACCCTTGAGGGAAGAACCTGATGATGTCTTCATTTATTAAGCAGATTCCATTCATTAGACTTCAAAGGAGGATGTAATGTCTTTAGGAAATTACATTTTTATCTTAATTGGTATCTTTTTTGGCCAAAAATTTGAACATTATTAGTTATCGTGTGACAGCTAGGCAGAAACCAAAGACAAAAAGTAGCTGGTTAAGATTTGACCAAAAACAACACATCTTACTGCAGCGATGACATCTACCTGGACTTATCATCTTTCAGGAGTGAGTCGGTGATCAGTGTGAGTAATACAAAAAAAATCAAATCTGAACTCTGCATGGCTCTCTAGCTCTGCATTACAACAGGACACCTGCATGGTTGGCATCACACTGATGGACTCACAAACACACTTACTCCGACAGCAAAACCCATCAGCATACATTCATCTTTGTAATGAGCAGAGGATGACAACGTGGCTCCAAAGTGTTGTATCGCTCCAGCTTTGGGAGTCGTCAGGGGAAATTAGGATCACATAAGTCTCGCGGAGGGGAGTTGCCAAAGCGGTTTTAGTCTGGGGCAGCTTCTGTCCCCGGGGAGACGTCAGGTTCATTTTAAGAGGAAGTCAATGACTCCGATATTAGAGGACACACAGGTGAAGCCTCAACAAGATATAGAGCGAGTGTGTATCAGATCTTTATGATGACAGAAATCCATATCAGTCTATGAACTGATTGGAGATGTAAAGATCAAAAAAAGGAATATTCAGGGGAATTTAAATAGATTTTTAGACTGCTATTACATAACAAGTACCCCTTTGCAAGCAAAAAATTAATGTTGAATTAAATAATAATAGAGAAGTATGAGTTCATATGGACTCATGACATAACAGGATTTCTGAAATTCACCATCAGTAAAATGTGCTTGGATGGTAATGTATTGTGGTATGGCATTGTGCTGTATTTGTTTTGTTATACTGTATCTTAATATATGTATTACGTTATCTCTGCTTCTATTTCCATTTCCTTCAACACCCACTGATCCACCTCCAGCAGCTAAAACTTTATAAGTGAATTCTATTACATTCTGTTGAACATAAAAAGAATCAGCAAAAAAGACCATGCCCCTTTGTTGTTTTTTTCTATAATTTAGAAAATATGTTAAGACTTTAAAATAGAGTTACAATATTCACCATTAACTAGTTCCTCTTAGCATGCTAATAACTGTTTATTGATAGTATGTTAGGAAGTTGTTGAACATGAATTAAGATCTAATTATGCTTTTTCTCACTTAATAAGTCATTAGTAGGGTATTGAGAGCAAACTCTTAGTTGACTAGGCGACTACGGTCATGTAGAATAAGGTACTAACTGGCACTTAACAATGACTAATAAGCAGCCGGTATGCTACTAATTAGCACGCTAATAAGCAACTAGTTAAAGGCGCAATATTTAACTCTGACACCTAGTGTTTAAAAATCGGTACTGCAGTCCAATTGCAAAATATTGTAGAGAGCTGTCTCCCCCGCCTCCTCCTCCCTATAGTCTATGTGCACACAGGTTTCCATGTCGCAGACACAGAAGCTTCAGTGTTTAGCCAGCTCTGCTTCGGTCTTGAAACCTTTCTGCGTTCTAACCTCTCCCCATTTTCAAAAGCATCTCCAGTATTTATCCTAGTTTTACCACGTTTCTGCTCGTGGAGCTTGATTAGACGCATGCAGAGGCTTTAAAGGTCGGGTACAATCAGTTATATCTGAACCAGTACGCTTGCCTGCTTCCATCGCTAAAACACCTGTTGGTTTGACGTTTACCCAGGAAACCGAGGGTGTTTTCAAAACGGCCCTGTGGGGTAGCCTTAAAACCACTTAGTCCAAACAAAAACAAACCTTAATGTCTGATGATTTAGTAAGGCCATTTATGATTTAATTCAGTAAATATCTTACACATTGGGCCTTTAATGGTGAATATTATGACCTAAATTTAAAGTGTTACTTAAAAAACATATCTAAATTGTCACGGTTAAGCTGTATAAAATGACGATTTGCTGCTTTTCTTTGACTTACCATATTTTTGTGAATATTTCTATTAAGGGACATCATCATCTTGGACTCTGGGACTTTTAAAAACGTATTTCTGACCTTTCGAAGACAAAACCACTTATCAAATAATTACTTCTCTTGTAGTAGAAATCAGGGCACAATGCAGATAGAAATAGACTTTAAAACTGAGAGCGAAAAAAAAAAAGTCCTTAAAAGTGAAAGAGGTTAAAAGTTAAATCTTTGGTAGGCTTTATTCAACTTTCATTAAATGTGTGTGTTATCTGGTGTCAAAAAGACAGCTGGGATTTCTGATAAATAAAAAACGACTTAACATTTGGACCTTTTTCAGCCTTTGAAGTCATGTGAGTGTTTTTGTAGGAATATAACGTCTTTGATTAAACTACAGTAGACGGCATAATGGCCCTAAATTTGGAGAAATAGGCTAGATTATCAACAAAGCCCTGGACTGGTTTTATAACCACCCACAAATCATATAATCTAAAGTTTAAAGATACTGTTGTGACGTTCTAATAAAAAAAAAATTGAGAAAATATTTACATAACATAACACTTAAACTTTGCTATTTTTATAAGGCCATAGCCTACAGTTTGCTGTTGACACTTTGTTTGTTCCTCAAACCTAAGCTTGTGGTCTTTCTGATTTGGATAAGTACCCGCACTTGATAGAAATGTTTAAAACTATGCTCACCAATGGGACAAAAAGAAGATTAAACCGAATAGGCAGTTTTTTTCTTGCCACTGTAACATTGCCAAATGTTGCCAAGCCTGGGGTACCTAAGTTGATCCTCTGGAACACTTTTTTTTCAGAAGTCATATTTTCAAATTTTCCATAGATGCATTCTTATCCTTTCAGTCAGGCAATATTTCAAAATAAGAGTCATTCTTATTTGTCCTTGCCTATACCAAGAAAGTAAAAGCTGGCTCATCTTACCCCACTGCTCCCTGGGCTACATAACACAGTTATCTATCTATCTATCTTGTACAAACTCACTTAAAAAAAAATCTATCTGTTTTTATTCATGTGTTTTGGCAGTAATGGTGTCATCACTTTGTTATCACTCGCATTAAAACATCTCAAGAGCCTTCAGAAAGTTTCAGCAGCATCATTTCGCTTCCATAAAGTTTTTTTTAATTATCTTTAATTCTCTCGATTTCTTTCCTTCAACTCTCAAACTTTTCCCCTTTTAGATTTAACCCACTTAGCCTACCTGCTATCTAGCCTATTAAAAAAAAAAAACCCACGCAGCGCGCCGAAGCTTCCAAGTTATCTCTGAGGTGGTTGTGCGCAGAGAAACACAGCAGCAGTATCAGCATCATATGCATCACACACACGAACCCACCGCTTTGCTCGGTCTGGTTTTGCGCCTCGCTCCTCCTCGTCTGGCTGCACACCTCACGAGCCCTCAGGTGCTGCGAGACGATGGCGCAGTCTGGATGAATCGCCTCCGCCTGAAATAAATAAAATACGAGATGACTTTGGTTATCTACACTGAAGCAGGCGCATGCTGCACAAACAAGACGATGCTCTTCTTTGCTGCCTGGTGGCTCGGAGTAGTTGTAACGATGAGTGAGTGGGAGCAGCGGGGATGAAGGGAAACCTTAATTATCATCAACTGGCACACCTCTTCGCATAAATCCATTTTTTTTTTTTACACTTGTCAAGGTGTAGTTTTCAAGACAGGTTTCCACATTTTTCATTAAGGCTTGACATTTTGCTTGAAGACTAAACTCGTGCATACCTCTTGCAAAATCCATGCACAAACCTCCTACAACAGAAAACTTCTGAATTAAGTATAAACTTGCTGAAAAATCGTCATGTTTTCCCTCATGATTTTGATTTTGAATTTGTGCCAGACAGATGGAAGTAATAAATGCAGGTCGTTAATTAATGCCACCAGCTTAATGAGGACAACTCGAGACAAGTGTGTGCTAGATAGGTTGTACACAGGACAATAATGGTTTTAACATTAAATTAAACATATCATTAGGCTGCAATTTAGTCCATCTGACACTTAATTTGGAGGTTTTTCTCATTTTGCAGAAGCAAAAATGTTCAAATTCAGCTGCACTTTGAGATGCTTTTAACAAGGTTCATGGGGATTGTAGCAAAGAGGATAAGCAGCCTAGTTATTATAATAAAAATAATACAAACATGTCACTCACTATATTCCTGCACAGATGAAAATAAAAGATGAAGAGTAAGAATTTGTCCTGGCGTCCTGGTAGCCTCTTGCAACACATTTCCATGTTATTATCTGTCTTCTTTATATTTGACATCAGGGGGAAGATGAAGGTGTGGGTGTAAATCCAGGTTATTTGTTGCTCCGAGTCTCTTCAAACAGTCACTTTTTTTCTTCTTCAAAAACCCCGGTGTGAGAATTCACTCTGTCAGCCTAAAATAGATGAATCCCGCGTCCTCCATGCATGCGAGCTGCTGCAAACTTATGGGAGTGAAGAGAGGAGCGTCTGTGACACATCTGCTCTCTCTCTCTCTCTCTCTCTCTCTCTCTCTCTCTCCCTCTCTCTCTCCCTGATTCAGGTGAATGATTGTCTCCATTCAGTGAAAGATGTCAGTGTCCTCGTGATAAACCGACCAGCCAATGGCCTGATTTCAAGTCACAAATGACGTATTTTACAAATGCTAATGACTGCCAGACACCTGACATCATGTTGATGAAACAAACAATGATAATATTTATCTGTTCAAAATGTTTTTTTCTTTATTAGCATTAATGGAAAGTGTTAGTCATATGTTAGGCAGAAGCAGCTCTGTCTGCAGGGACAGATCAGTCCTGGTTTGAATCATATTATGGATATTTGGACTGGTACCAGTTCACCAACCGCTGCCGGGGTGCACTTAAGCAAGGCGTGTGCAGACTCCTCACTCTGAAATCTCTCCATTTGTGCTGTTTGTTCATGTGTGTGTGCCACTGTATAGCTTACTTCTACTGCTGAACATTTCAGAGACAAAAACATTTTTACTGCACTACATTTATAAGCCAACAACTGTTACTCTGCAGATTAAGACTTTAGAAACACGTCAGCTAATAAAATAGGATGCATTTTTCATTGTTATTGCCTTTAAACTACCCAGCAGTATAGAAGTCATTAAATTACCCAACCTTCACCGTCAATATGCTGCTGCTGCTGCTGCTGGGAAAAAGTTGTGCTCACATAAATTTGTAATGCTATTATATTCAGAGTAAAAGTCAATTTGTTTCTTTGTCTTGGTAAAGCGACGTCTAATTTCTCAGGAAAACAAGGTAATGCACCACAGGAAATCATCTACTTAACAAGATTCAGAACTTCAAAAGAAACTCAGGCATAAATGTGTGGTTTGGTTAACTGATTTTACATCCTCAGAGCAAACAAATACATAAAATTGAGACAGATGATCAGCTCCCATTCCTCACCGTCAGCGAGCAGCTGCTACAATGAAACCTATTATGATATCAGAGACATAAACATGAAGGTAACTTTGCATTTCCAGCTTACATAAATCTTGCTGCCGCTCAGGGCAGGCATCTTCAATCACCCTATCCCTGTCGAGTACAAGCACCATAAGATTCTCCGACAATCATTCAATATCACACGTAAAAAAAAATATTTATCATTGATTCATTTACTTGTCTCTAGCTGTTGTGTAATCAGTAGAAGTAATTGCTACATGCATCCCTTATAAAAGCATTTGCTAAATGTGTATTCTTGTTTTGTGTCATGATTGTGTGTCCAGCTGTAAAAGTTTTTGGGCCGAGCGACTTACAAACAAGGTCATGTAAATGTGGAGCAGCTAAAAAAGCAAGACTCTGTCCCTCCAGAATAAAAGAACAAGAACAGAGGAATTAACCTTCAACTGGACATAGAGTCATCTTGAGCCCAAGAGTGATTTATCTGTAGAAACATTTACAGGCAGGTTCTAAACTTATTCTCCTCACAAAAAAGCAAGTGTCTATGACTGTATATTGACAATCCAGATATTAGTCTGTGTCCGTGTTGCCTCAAAAATGATTCAAAACACACCTCTTGGTATATGAAGAATCAGGTTATGATCACCAGTGTCTTCCTATGAAGATGACCCCCCAAAAATGTATGCATTTACCAACAAATGTTAACAAAGGTTTGTGTGATACCATGTGAGACCATCTGTCTAATGGCTTGTATTTCAAACACAGAGGTTGTTTGCATCAAAACAAGGCTGTGCATTGTGATTAATTACTGGTTTCAATCTTAAGGAGCAGGGAGGCCCACTTATCCACAGAGTGGATGTTATACTGTAAGTAAAACTGAAGCAGGGCAGCAACTAGTGATTAGTTTCAATACTTTTTTATTCTACCAATCTTTTATTTTAAATAATTGAGTGATAGTTGGGAACAAAAAGACATTCAACTTCCCTGTCAAATGAATGTCTGAGGACTCACCCTTTTAAGGTTTGTTTACACTGAAAGAAAGGAATAATATAGCACACTAGAGGGACTGTTTCAGCTCTTAGCTTTGGTATTCCGGTCACTATTCACAGCACAAGAAAACATTCAGTGGTCCACACCTGTTTGCATGTTGATTGATCCAAAACTTCAGATGATGAAGCCCCAAAAATGGCATTATTTTGGCATAAGCATGTTAAAAGCCCTTAATAATAGCATTAACATAACCAAAATATAGACCAACAGTGATGTCTACATTTAGATATGTCCTTTCCATTTGATTACATATATAAAAACCATGAAGCCCCAAAAACCCCACAAAGGACACCATGGCAACCTTTGTCTTACCAATATTCAACCTATTGCTGTACCTACAAACTTGATTTTGTCTTGATTGTCACATTGCTACACCTGCAATCTTAATCTTGCTGTTGTTGTTTGCTGTAATGCTATACCTACAAACCTCATGATGACTTTCTTGCCGCATTATTACTTTACCTACAAATGTTAACTTGAGGTTGTTAGCCTAATTGCTACAGCTTCAAAAACCTTTAACTCGTAATCATTGCACGCCACATTGCTATATAACCTTTATCTTTAAGTTGTTCACTGCCTTGCTAAACCCAAAGTTGTTATCTTGTTTTCTTTGTCACAGATCATCTTACATCATGCATTACCAGCATACCTATTTTTGAATGTGAATGGTTAAACAGCCTTATAGGTATGAAGTTTTCTGATGAGCCCACCAGTGGGCAGTTCCTCTCAGGGATCCCTCAAAAGAGATTAGTCATAAAACACCTTTAAAGACTTCAAAACACAGAACATATTCACATTAGAGAAGTTTGAACAATTATTATTATTATTTTGTGTGCCATTTTGCTTTAAAACTTCTTGATAATAAAAATGTTATAGATAAATTTGGCCATCATTAAACTGATAAATAGACTGCCTTCAGCTAACTATCCAGAAAAATCCCTGTCCTTCAAGAAATTATTTTTTATTTTTTATTTTAGTAGGCATTTCTCCAAACCTTGTACACATCGGTTTTACTCTGCCTTGAACTGTTCCAAAAATATATCATTTGAAATGGTAAATCTTACTCCCACACTTCCTGTAACATGACATCCATAACCTGCAAAGGGATTCCTCTCTCAGACAACCCACTCAGGCCTGTGATTGCTTTTTTCGACGAAAGACAAAGAAGAGAGAGACAGACAGACGGTCTAAAGCTTGTGAGGATCTTTCCATTTACTGATAGGTTTTCATTCATGATATACCTCCCTCAGTAAAAATCAACATGAATATTTAACCCAGTTTGGAATCCAATTGGCACTAACGCAGGCAGCACTGTGCTATTTCTGTCTACACACAAACTGAAATATGATATCTTTGTGAACATGGATTTGCAGACACTTGCACAAGGGCATGAGCTTTAATAAGGCACCCACGCCTCATCCTTCCCACATCATCGGTTTAATTTGCAGTGATTTTATTCCTTAATTAAATTTTTCCTCGCTCATTTTATTTTATTTTTGTAGTCATCTTTCTGTATCTGTGTGTGGTTGTTTAGTCTAGTTGTGCTCTGTTTGTGTATTTCTCTTTACTTGTGGTTGTTCCTTCATTAGAATCCATTGGTTGTTTTGTCACTTCCTTGTGCTATTTTATTCTTCCTCAAACTTTTTTAGTGTTTTCTGTGTCCAGTTAGGTCTCATTTGCATCTGTTATGGTTATATTTTGTGTCTGTAGCCCTACCAAATCAGTGCTACAGGACAAATGCACAGTTAAAGGCCCTGCTCAAGAGAGGAATGTCGCCCAATTTCATCAGTCACATGTATTATTCCTGACATTTAGACACAGGTCAGGCATTATTTGTGAATGTGTGGCCTTATACAACCTGAGGCTGAAGTGCTCACTATTAAAGTTTAATGTCAGTAGAGTGTAAAGTGTAGCTCTGCTCTGTGAAAATAATTCAGTCACTTTGCAATACTTCCTTTGTCAGTTTTTTTTTTTACCCTTTAGCAATGACTGTGTATGAACAGTATTTAATATGACAACTCAGCTCAGCATCTGATAGGTCCAGAAAGAAAACATCTAATCGGTAGTCGCTGAAGCAAATGCTTCTTTTACAGCCCAAAGACGAAACAAATTTAAGGTTTCTCCCACATAAGAAAGTGTGCAGAGTGATGTGCAGAATTTGCACGGTGCAAGCCTCAGCATTTAAGACTATTTATATAGACTATTTAAGTCTATGTGCAATTATTTTTCCCATAAAAGGCATGAAATATGGCACTATAATAAAGATGTTAAATCTCCAGCAAAATAAGCTGTAAAGAAAGAAAAAAGCAGACACAAAAAGCATTCAGATATTAGACATACATAATGAAAATATCAAGAAACACCATTATACATGTAGCCTATTGTGTAAACTAGGGCAGGAATGGGCTGAGTGATGGAGGAATAAATCAGCCCATCAGTGAAAGCAGTTTTGTTAAACTACTTCCAAGAACAACTTACAGTCAAAGAAGGATGTTGGAGATATTTAAAGGAATTAATTTGTCCTTTTACCCCCTAAGAAAGATAAATCATTTATCACTGTCTGAACTGCACTCATGCTTAAACACTTGTCCTACTTTCTTAAATCCCTCTTATTTAAAAACTGTTTAAAACTCTGTTTTTTTTTTTAGGCCAACTTTCTGAAGTATGTCAGATATCTTGAAATGTAATCACATTTCTCAGGAAGACCTCATGCCACTCATTTTAAAACTTGTAAGCATAATATTTCCCTTTGTGTTTTCACATTTTACACATGTGTTAAATTTGTCTGTGTTTTATGGGGAAAGCACAAAATAGCATGCTGGAGTCACTTTTTTAATTGGATCACACTATTGTAAAATTAATAATAATCATAAAAAATTCTTAAAAATGTTAGGCTGTTCTCAATGCCCAATTATTTAAGTCAATTTTACACAAATAGATCTAGGAATGCATATTAGGCTACTGAACATCTTTAAAAAATGCATTCATGTCTGTATGAAAGCTGTGGTTTAAAATTCAACTTTAATTCATCAGTCATGTGTCTACATTTACACATACATGTTACCGGTAATTAAAATAGTTCTGCCATTAGGAAAAGTTGATAAAGCCTATATGGCGAATAAAAACATATCAAGCGAAATAACTTACTCTGTGTAAAGCTACAAACGTGTGTCTAAGTTAGAATAAGCGCCACTGCAGCCATCTACAGGACAAATAAAGAAAAAGAAGCCGATTTAATTCACGAGCAACTTGAATTCAAGCTACGGTCAAAACTCTTTACACAAGCTCAATTTCGAGAGGATAAATAATGGATCCGTTAGTCGAAATCGTATGGTACGGGGTTGATAAATCACGGTGTTTTAAATCAAACAAAACATATAGGCCTACAACCAAGGTTGAGTTTAGGACTCAGCCACAGCTTGTCAAAACAACTACAGAAAACAACTCCTCAGTTCATCCAGCCGTTGCCGGCTTCCTGAAACTCTGGGAAATGTAGTCTTTAGCCAAAATGGATCAAACCAATCTGAAGACAAGGTGAAAATAGTAACAAAAACACAGAACAATATATGTCCGCGATACAAAGAACATTTTTGTGTCTTTCTATGTTACATTTGATTTTATTGATGTTAGATAAAGGCACAAATCATTAAAAATAATCGAAAAGTTTACGTCTCGCTCCCCCCTCTGTTACTGAAGAATACAGGCGTCGCCTAGCTACCGGTCCTTCTTCTCCCGTCGGATTACGGCCGAGGCAGCACGCCAGAGAACGGTTATCAAGTCGTAAAACGTCGAATAAAGCCAAAAGTAAGTTTTGTAAAGATGTATTGGTTGGACCTCGAACATAGCAAAAGTGTAATGTTTGTGAAAGCTCATAAAGTTTTGCAAATTTTGAAGTTTTCAGTCGCCACGTGGTCAACTAACTTCAAAGTTACTGTGGCTGTCAGAAAAAAAAACTCCTGTTACAAAACCTAACTTTAGCAAGTTGACAAATCAACAGAACTTATATAAAACACAGATTTCGACTTTATTTGATATCACTGAAATTGTGCCTTTGCTTGACTGTTAGTTTTTGTGAAATGGACATTGAATTTCCCGTCAATGTCATTTTCTTCTCCTGACTGTAGGTCTGCTTTATAGTTAATACAAGCTTCCTTCAAACAGTATAATGTTTTGTCATGTGGTTGGTTGGGTTTGTATTTGTACTTGTACGAGTATTTTTTTTTTGCATTATCTCTTATTTGTCTTTTGGGCATTAGCTTCCCATCCCAGTTCTTAGAGGTGAGTGTTGATGCTGCCTTTCAGCTGATGCTCTAACGCATGTTTTAATTAATTGTAGTCCTAATGTTGTTCTGAAATACAAGTATTAATCACGCAGTTGCCAGTTTATAGGGTACAGCAACTCAGGTTTATTTATAGAAATATCTTCATAGAGATGTTGGTGAGACTTATTATTTGAGGCTGTCGTTTGATAAGGCTAAAGCCCCTGGCATATTTCTTGAAAAGAGACCCTCACATTTTAAACTCCTCTCAGATTAGCACAATGCAATCCAACATCTGAAAGCAACAGCCTCCAAAATGTGCACAACATGACTTAAATGAGGGCTCCTAGTGAAGGTGGGATTTATTACAGAGGATCAATATGCATTCAATTTTTGTAAGGTACTACCAGTAAACTGGCAAATGAAATATAGGTATATAAACCTGTACTAACAGTACATTAAGCATCACTTGTGTTTTAAGTGAGTTTGATTAAAGTGTATGCTTGTTTTGTTTGTATTTTATGAAATGGTTCGTTTTTGTGTGTTTTATGCATCAAAATATAAATAGTATTTTTGGATGTGTTCTTCTGCTTGCAACATGTTTTTTTTGTTTTGTTTTTTAAAAAGACTGTTTTCAATGAAACTGTTTTGGTTTATGTGGTTACACATAAATTATTTTGAATATCCCATTCCACAATAGGGAGTGAACATTATCCTCCAGCATGCCAAAACAAAGGTGAGACATTGAGAGGTTCGGTTTTTGGATGCTTTTAAAAAAAAACAAAAAAAACATATTCACTTATAATTAAATACAGTGTTTCTTCATTGATTGGGCAAAGTACCTCTCTACTTGTATACCAAACCATGCACTGGGTGTATTTCACCTTGTGTCTTTTAAGTAAAAAAAATATTTAAAAAAGAGAAATCTGCATTGAATTTCATACTTGAAATGACTTTGAAAGAAACACTGCATCACACCCTAACCAAATAGTTGGCCATTTTCACCTGCCATTTGTGTAAGTTACATTAAATTCTTGTATGTTTTTGCTTTATTTTATTAAAGTCCAATGTGAGATTGATCAATTAACTGCTTTATTTTTTGGTAACATTTTTCTATATCCTGAAAGCATAAACACAAGAGGTCCATTGCATTCAGTTTGTTCTTCTGTTCACATTTCACAACACTTATTTTAAAGGAAAATGTATTTTTGAAAATACTAAGCTTTTTGATCAATCCACCGTCTGTTTGCTCGCCTTGGCGTTGTCATCTTTTTTTATAAGCTTCCTTTGATGCATCTAACAAGCACAGTTGCTGTTATTAGCTCACTTGACACTGAACTAATGCCTCTAGCTTCCACCTGTTGCTTCTTTTCTCTCCTCAATAATTTGAAACACAAGTGAATAGAGGAGAGACCCCTTTGATCGAGAAATGGATCAGTCTTTGCCAAACCCTCATCAAGGGAGAGCCCCTCAGCGTGCTGCTGCATCGGTGGGGGCGTTCAGGCAGGGAAATGTTCCCACACTGGAGAGAGGCGTCATCAGTGGGGACAAAGTCCAGTTTGGTAGACCGCAGCGACACACACGTTTGTCTCATTCTGAAGTCCAGAGCTCTGGAGAGGAGTGGTTGAACAGGTCGATGGAGGGAAGTGGCTCCTATGGTGAAAGCCCTGTCTATCAGGGCATGCAGGCTGAGGGAATCCGGCACCACCGCAGCAGCTACGAACAGGCTGGGAACAACTACCCACGCCGAATTTCCTCTAATGGCAATGGACCACTGTCTTCCTCTCCCAGAAGTCCTAACACTAGAGGCTATATGACCTTCCAGTCCAGCCGCAATCGTGGTCAGCAGCAAGAAGGCCGTCCGGTCACTGTGAAGGCCTCAGGCACCCCCCATCGCCAGTACAGTAGAGGCCGCAATCGTACCTCCTCTGAGACTGAACAGGGGGGCAAAGGCAGCAGGGGGCCTCACCAGAGGAAGAGAGGCCTCTCTGAGACGGAAATCAGGCCCAAATGGGACAAGTATGGCAACCTCACAGGGAATGGGAGAGACTTGACGTGTGTTTTTTGGTGTATTTAAACTACCACAATTTCTTTCTTTTTTTAATGTATTTTGTTTGTATTTGTTGTCTGTCTGCATTGTTGTTTGGCTTTTTTCAGATATCTAACTTTTATGTTTGATATAGTTGAAAAGTAGGTTTGTAGATCAACCTTTTTATTGTAATTAAGATTGCATTTGGAATAACTAAAGCAATCAGGAAATAAATGTAGGACCTTTATTCATTAAAATGAACTTGCAATGCAGCTTATAGGGATTTTGCAAAAAAGTAAGCTGAATCTCTGATATTTTGCAATTGTTGTGGAACGATTGCTTAAAAAAAAGGAATTATAATGAAGTGTTTTGGCTTTTGATAAGTCTTACAGTTGTGTTTTTGGTAGCTGCAAAAACACCTCCCTTTGACTGCGAAGATAGATCAATGTAATGTCTACTATAACAGGTCAGTGTTTATAATCGTATGACAAGGTTGAACTCTGCTGTCACTAAGAGAGTGTTGTTAGTTTGCACCAGCCAACCTTTTGTTCTCTAATCCAGACTTTGCAGACCAGGCAACTGTGTTTCACTGACTGAGGAATGTGTAGATGCCTGTCAGCTGCAGTAACCAGTCAGCATATTGAGAAGGGAGGTGAAGCACATAAGCAATAGTCTCTGTATTTAATGTCAACTTTCAGTTGACAGAAACTGTTACCTGTTATTCTGCCATTAATTTACAGTGTATTTTTTTTTTTTTTTTTTTTTTTTTTTAACTTTTCTGCTTTGTATTGTCTCATATCATTCCATCCAAAGCTTCATCTGTGGCTCTGCATGATGTTTTAACCTGTAAAATAAGTTGTCGTGGTCAAGCATGTAATGAAGTTCTGTCACATTTTTCATGTCACTATTTGTGGCGGCTGTTACAACTTCATATTGCTTTTGGTAGATGGTCTTTTTGGGTGTAGATCAATGTCAAGTTTTTTTTGTTTTTCTAAACTTCTGACTTCTTCCTTCAGTACCAAAATGAGTGGACTTCAGTGCCTCGCCTCAGAGAACATCTGGTTCGACAAACACCGCTACGATGAAGCAGAGAAGTGCTTCTACGAGGGAGCTAACGGACCCTCCACACAGCAGCAGCAGGTAGAACAATCCAGCAATGTGTTTCAAAGTCTGGAGCTGGATTCATTCATCAACCTGACCGTTCTTAGAAAAAAGGGAAATTGGTTTTTCCAGTTGACCTTTAATTCTGACACTTTTTTTGAGTGTCTTGCTGCTGTCTTTCAAGTTATTGACGCCTGATCAGCTCACGCCACCTTGTCAGTCAGTGGCCTGGTTAGATTAAGTAACAGTTACATCACCCTCAGGCCCAGCCCGGAGCAGCTGTGTACATGCGAGTTAAGCCACTCGATTTAGAAGTGACTCGTCCCAGTGAGAGGGGTCAGGTGGTTTGGCAGCTGTCTCTGCTTCTCAGACTGCTCAGGGCAGTAGTGGAGTTTGTTTTTTTTCACACAGATCTGAGAAACAATGGTGAAGGAAAAGACTAAAATCAACTTCAGTTTAAATAAGTCATTTCAGGCAAATCGCAAAAAAAAAAGCGACACCTATTTAACCCTTTTGATTTCAGGTGAAATAGATAGTTAAGACTTAATGTGCTGAGTTTTTTTGGATAGGTGTCTGCTTTTGCACAAACAAACTATTTGTTATCCAAAATAAATTACTGATTATGCTGTATAGTTTTTCAATTTTACTGGGCTTTTGTCTTAGTTTAAATCAAATTTGTTCACTTATCAGTACAAAATGTACTGATGTGGGAAAAGGACAGCTGCACCACGAGTTGCAGGTCAGGTCATGATACTGGGTCGGTGTGCTTTCTGCCTGCTGCCAGAATGTGTGTAACCTTTCTATTGCAATATGAGGGCCTGGTACATAATCCCATAGCTCCCATTTGATATGCTCTTATTTTTCACATAGTCTGAATGTATAAGGACTATATTAACTTATTATAAACAAAACTACAGAAATATGGAATAAGAGTAGCACTCACTTGGCTCATCAGTTACTTAGACAATATATATCAATATGTACAAATCAAATAGGTTAAATCAGAACTGCTGAAGGTAAAGTGTGGAGTTCCCCAAGGGTCAATGTTGGGGCCATTAATATTTATTCTGTACATAAATGATATATATGAAGTGGTCGACTTCAAAACCATTTAAATCATGTACAGAGAAAAAAATGATCAGTTACTGAACAGTATCCAAAGGTTTTTTTCAGCAGAAGGAAAGTAAACACAATCTCAGATTAATATTTATGTTCCAAAAACAGTAAGGATCGAACATGGAGTAGTTCAAAAAGAAAAAATACATTATGGAAAGTATGTTCTCTGTTGTTTGACTGGAGGTATTTTTTTTTAATTATTTTTTTTATAAATGTTGGATGTAAATGAATGCATGAAAATTATCTTAACTACATGTTTTGGAACAAGGATTCCTTTCAGATCCTCCCACTACATAACCAATCATCCTATGTGAGGGTGTATGAGCCGTCCTGCTTTTGTGTGTCTGCATTCTGCTCTGCCTTCTCACTGCTTCCACTTCATCACCACTTTACCCACATATTTACCTGCAGGATAGAGAAGTTAGTACCATCCTGCAGGACATGGCTTTATCCAGAAAGAATATCCTGCAGTCCATAAGTGGAGTGAGTACTGTACTACAAATTATTTGCAGGGACATCCCCTGTGCTGGCTGGACTGTACTCACTAATGTTCATGTACCAGCCTTTAAACAGGGGAAGAGCTGTTTTTACTACATTATGATGAAAGTATAGACGCAGGTCCTTTAGGAGATACTGAGTCTGTTGTTTAGTCAGTGCTTGAAATTAGATTTGACTTTTCATTTCTGTCAGCAGACACTTTTTCCATCCTTTACCTCTGCTTGCTTCTCCCAGAATATCCATTGCAATCTCTATCTAAGCTTCACTGTGTTTGTCATGACATTAATGGTATTTGCTATTAGAGCCTGACCAATAATAGGTTCTTTACCAATTACCAGTACGGTGGGCTAAAATTTGAATTTGTCTCAGAAAAATTATATATCAATATTTTAGTGATTGGTCCATATCTGCCTACTGATAAATTGGTCATACTCTATATGCCAAATTGCTAGCAGTATGAGTGTGGTAATCTTGCATACACACACAGAAAACAGACCTGTCCATAACTATTATTGTTCCTTCTTAACTGGCTGAAAATAGATGAACAGAAATCGAGTAAAACAACGCAGTCCGGGGGCGCCGTTAGTCTAGTAGTCTAGTGGTTAGTGCGACACCCCATGTATGGAGGTTATAGTTCTCCAAGCCGGCGGCCCAGGTTCGAAACTGACCTGTGGCTCCTTTCCTGCATGTTGTTTCCATTCTTTTTCAGCCCGATTTCTGACTCGAGGATGAAGTTCTTCTCTGCAAGAGATAACTTGTAAACCTAACTCTAACATTCGCTCTGGGAAACGATTAAAAAAAAAAAAAAAAGAAGAGTATGATAGAGTCATTCCCCATCATTTAGATTTTCTTTATGATGTTTTTGGCCAGAACAGGAGGAACAATTACTGTGGCTAATGTATTTCTAACCATAAGTATTGTGTTAAAGTGGACTTGTATAATGTTCATCTTTCCTTTTTTTTAACATCAACTTTTCGAAGTGCAGCCTGACTTCATCAAACCACAGAGAGATACTTGGACTTGTACACCCAAAATAGCTGTCTTAAAGGTTTATAAATTTATGTGCAAGACTCAAGTAAGATACCAGTGGTTTTCTGGTACACCCTGCAAACAGGTGCTCAGACGGTTTTACAGGCTCTGTAGACCTGTAACGTTGGCTGATATCTTTTCTTTTGACACTGCAAGTGCCTTTTAAATTATTAAACTTATTTTCTATCCTTGTAACTGACGAACCTGAAGCCGTGCATTATGTAGTATTTGAATTTCCACCTGCAACCACTGCTTTTCTTTGTCTTTGTGGTTTTCCACCTTTACCTTCATCTGCATGTGTCGCTGGGTGTAGGTGAAAACGACCCTGCAGCAGGCCAAAGGGCGCCAGCCAAAACGGCAGCACAGAAATGTAAGTGTTCCTCATCCATCGTCAGACCTGGAAACGCTGCATGGCCGAGACAGAGATTCTGGGTGTGCTGTCTGTGACTGCTGCTACCTGAAGTGGAGTGTGCTACTGATAACACAGCACTTAGATGTCTCAGTTTGCACCACCCGGCTTCTGTGTTTTTGTTTTGTTTTTGAGGGGTCAATGCCACTAACTGTTCTTAATTTTGGAGCGTAAATTCTAATCTGAGTATGGTTTTGCTGGAAATTGTGTCCTGGTTATCAAAGGCTATCATGAAATATTTCCTTCCCTGTTTTTAATCTTGAAGGCTAATTTTTGACATCTACTTCTTCATATAATTCTCATGTTATTTCTACAAGATGTAATTCACTGATCGCCCTACAAAGAAATGGTTTGGGAAATACTCAAATCAGCTTTCCAGAGAGAGGATCATTTCAACTGTCATAATTTGCCCAGCTTTGCAAAAGACTGGAATCAAGTGGAAATGCCACAAAAAAAGTTCCTGAAGCTGACTAATGAACAGTTTATGTCTAATCTAAACCATTTTTTTTCACTTGTGTTACCTTTTCAAACTTTAATACTTTTTAGTGAGGCATTAATTTGAGTATGATACTCAATTCTCCACATAATTGTGGTGGGACAAATTGATTTTGATTGTTGTTTAAAGTAATCTCAGTTTGTCTGCATGCTAGCATTTAAACCCAAAGTGGTGTTAATTTTAACACCAGCATTGTGTGTGTGAGTGAAGTGTATCCAAATAATTGTTTCTTGTAATGGATTATAGCCCTGCATGTTCTTTTGTTTTTTTGCCTGCTTCCTCCCTTTAGGCTTGGAGTGATCCTCCTTTACATTTACATTTGAACCCTGACCAGCAGCCGGACTATTGCTAATAAACGTGTTGATCTTTTCACAGTCATCCTCACACGGAGGAGACCAGGAGCTGGTCACACGTATGAAGAGCATGGAGCTAGAGAACCAGGCCCTGCACAAAGGTGTGTCGAGTTTTTCATGCCTTCCAAAGCTTCTTCTTACTTGTTGCACAGTAGTAATCATCCTTTACTTCACTTTCCATCAGTGGTGGAGAGCATGAGAGCAGCCCTGCAGAAGCTGGAGTCCAGAGTGGCTATGCTTGAAAAGACGCCCGCAGCAGCAGCGGTCCCATCTGCCAAGGTGAATAATAAGGAATAACATTTTTAGATACAGTCCATTACTAAAGATTCTTGCGTTATACCTAACATATTTTAAAATGGGCGTGGCACACTTGTCTTGGGGGGTTATTGGAAAGTGTATGCCTTTTCCTTTGTTTGTATTTAAATATCACAATATAGAAAGTATAATGCTAACATTCTTAATAAAAACCTTTATAATGACCCTTGAAGAAATAAAAAAATATATATTTTTAATAACTCTAGAGTTAATTTCTGCACCCTAGGAAATTGTATTTAATGTTTACAGATTTAGATGTGACTTCAAATCGACCTCAACAAAAAAATGTAAATAATCTTGCAGTTTTGTTAACATCTGAATCTCCATACACACCTCCTTCATTCTCACACATCTGTTGAATCCTGTCCTTTTGCATTGTTTTGAGCAGGCTGCTCCAGTCAAACAGGTGAACGGCAATGATGCTGATGACGACGATGATGACGATGACGACATGGACTTGTTCGGCAGTGATGATGACGATGCGGAGGCAGAACGCCTCAAACAGGAACGCATCGATGCCTACACGGCCAAGAAGGCCAAGAAACCCACACTCATCGCTAAGTCATCCATCCTGTTGGATGTCAAGCCTGTACGTGTCTTTTTAAAACAGTATCATTTAGCATTCATTTAATATACTGGTTTCATTATGGCTCTTCACAAATAAAGAAACTACGGTTGTGTCAAACTTCAATAGAAGCAGGAAATTTATCTTTCAGAGCCTTCAAATGTCTCTTCATTACTCAATAAGAAACCCAATGTGTGTGTTCCAAGAATAAGAATTCAACCGTGCATTTGTATGTAGTTTGCTGTAATATGTGATTGAAAACAAATGTCAAAGTATTGCTGTAAACTGAATGATCCTGTACGCAACTCTAAGTTATTTGCTTTGATGATTTAATGTTTTTTTTGTCTTTCTCTCTCTTTCTTCAGTGGGACGACGAGACTGACATGGCGAAGCTGGAGGAGTGTGTGCGCACAGTGCAGATGGACGGGCTCCTGTGGGGAGCATCCAAACTGGTGCCTGTCGGCTACGGCATCAAGAAGCTGCAGATCAACTGCGTGGTCGAGGACGACAAAGTTGGCACAGACATCCTGGAGGAGGAGATCACCAAGTTTGAGGACTTTGTGAGTAACGACAGGATGCATAATTTAAGGCTTGGTTTGCGCTAACAGGAAAACAGTTTTTCACTCAACCTCACGGGGAGATAGCTCTGATTATATCTGCTGTGTTTTGAACACATCTGAGTTCTTCTTTTCTGTTAAGAGTCATTTTCCAATGCAGCCAGCAGCACTGATGAAGTCCCAGTCTGTTTTACTGGATATGATATGAAGGCAAAAAATATTTCACTCGCAGGATGTTTCAAATAATCTTTTATTTTTTAAACCAAGCCTTTTATGGTTAAAAGAACATAATTGTCCTTTCAGGATTAGATATCATGTCCCACAAATGTTGATAAATCGGTTAAAGTTCAGTTCAGAGTTCAGTAACGTGGATATTACTCTGATATCTGTCTCAGTTGAACACATTGAAAAGAAAAGGAACAGTAAGTACAGATCCACTTTGGAGCACCTGAGTCATGGTTCTCACAACTAATGCCTAAGCACATGATTCCCTGCAGAACGAGGGATTGTTTTTTTTGCTTAAATGTTTTTAATTGATTACTAAAACAATATAAGGCGATTGAATGAAATTGCTTCAGAGATGTTGGTAGGTGAAATCAGTTAAGGTACTTTAAACAGGGCCAGTCTTAACTAAGCCCAAAGTCAACTGAGATTCATATCGTTATCTGAATCTTACCAGAACGCCAGTTTCCAAAACATTTGCCTTAAATACTTGAGAAAGGAAATATTTGTAGGTTGTGAATACTTTATTAATTAAAGATTTATAATTAAAATAGAGTGATCAATAATTCACATTGTAACATCATAAATATTTGTGTTATTCTTCTCTGTCTCTGCAGGTCCAGAGTGTAGATGTTGCTGCCTTCAATAAGATCTAAGCTCCCACACCTCTTTACCTGCTCCACCAAAGTGTTGCTGCTCTCTGCTTGCATGGTTAATAAAATGCAACGTTTTGAGCACAAAAACCTGGCTCTGTGTCATCCTTTTTCTTAACCCAGTGCTTTAAAGGTATCTTAAGGACTTTTCCCTCTGATGGAGTGCAGTTAATTTTTACATTTAAAGAGAGCACAGCTGCAACGTGGAACCCAACCCCACCCAGAATCCTGGGTATACGGGCTGCGTGAACGTCGCCTTGACTTTATGGAGCAAAACCATTGTATCAGAAACATTATATACTGCGAAAGTCCCAGCCCTGAAGTCCAGAAACAATCCTATCCTGCTGCTGCATTTAGGAGCAGTGATGGTCACACTCTCCTTATTGTGCTGAAACGAACACGATGAGGGGGAGCAGTCCAGGCTCCAGGATTTGGAGTTGTGTCCGAGCTTGCAGTCGCTCCCTCCTCCGCTCCGGTTCATGTTTTTGTAGCAGACGCCGATAGAAACCCCTCCATTACCGGCCCATTCCACCTCCCAGTAGCAGCGTCCAGCCATCCCGGCTTTGCACAGCACTTGAGCCCAGCTGGTGAAGCGCTGCGGGTGGTCCGGGTACGTCTGAGGCTCTAAACGTGTGGTCACTCCTCTATGACCATTGAAGAAGGAGAGATACGGGTTGGCTGTGCTCGGGTCGAGGGTGACTTCATTGTAATCTGGAGAGAGTAGATACACATTGTCAAAAACGGAGGCAGGGGTTCTAAAAGACGGATGTTAGGTTCATCAAAAATGTGCTCACATTGTAGGAAATCGGCTCTGGTCTTCGGTTCTGAGTTGTAGGAATGATCTGTGTTTTTGGCTGTTTGAAAGATGAGATGACAGACATTAAACACACCAGAAAAGTTAAGAGGATCGAAGTTGTATGATTATCATACGCTCTTTGTTTCATGAAATAAAAAGCTTCATCACTTTGAATGAAGCTGACAGTGTAATTGAGATTACAAAGTTAAGAAATGTGCTGAAAATATCTTGATCAAGACAAAGAGATAAACAACTCCTAAGGCTCATTTTATATTAAAGGTGCAATGACCAAGCTTAAAATGATGCTTCAGGCCCTGCTGATGGCAGGTGCAGGCTAAATGTGACATTGTTGATGCTAAACTTAAAACCAAATCTTAGCTTCAATAAAATAAAATAAAAAACAGTATTATTTTCCGTCTATCTAGATCACTAGTGAAGAGCAATAAAGTGATGTTTTACGTTTCAAAAAACTAAAAACTAGGATCTGAAGTCAGATGTGAAAGCTTGCATACCTTTAGCTTTTTCAGAGGTTATTTGATTGCTTGTTTCCTTCAGTGACATGACTGGAAATACAAAAGAGCAACTAGTAAGTAAATACTGTCAACACTTTCAAAAACAAACTGAATGTAATCGTCTTTAAGGTTAAAAAAAACAAAAAAACAACGGACCTTTCTCAGAGATTCTGTCGAAGTCTTTCTCAAGTGTTTCATCCAGACTGTCTTTGAGGTCAGCCAGAGCTCCTCTCATGGTTTTATACATGAGATACTGAAGAGCGTCAGTGTCGGGCATCTCCACAGACTTCACAGGGAAGTGAAGAGACTTGCACTTCTGCAGTGATGGACAACAAAAAAACAAATCAGTCAGCAGGATTTCAATGTAAGGTGAAAATAGCAGAAGTTCACTGTATTTAAAAATCCTGTTAACTGGATCTGTTCGGGAAACATGCAAGATATAAGATTACTTTGCCGAGTGTTACATTTCAGTGATTAACTTAACAAGCTTAGACTGTCCACCACGTCAGGAAACATTTGAAAACAATTCAATGAACAAAAGCTCAAAAAGTTAGAAAATTGACTAAAATTACAAATCAATTATAATTAAGAACTTTTATGTTTGAGAACTTTTAAATCTTGATATTTATTGGGAACTTTTTAATGCCAATATTTTCTAATCAATCAATATAATGCAATTATCATGATGGAATAGAATAGAATGTCTTTATTGTCATTATACAACGAAACTATTTGGCTTGATAAACTAGAGTGGGGTTAAAGTTAAAATCAGACATCACTAATTGTTTTCAATCTCAATTCATCTTCATTATTTGCACTCAGAATTCACAAAGTTTTCACAGTTCTAGTTACAGAAAAAAAGGGGAATTAAGACAACCTAATGGGAAGTTTGAGATAATGTGCTGGATTAGGCCAACCCCTCCCCCTCCCCTCCCCTCCCCCTTTACAGTGGGACTTTGAAAGCCAATAGAGCATTGTGACAGGCTTTGGCAACAGTCAAGGTCTTATCTTCTTTTATCTTTCCCTTTACTTTTATTTCGGTTCATGAACTGAAAGATAAAATGTTTGTTTAAAGCTCAGCTTAAAATAACTTTGTCAGTTTGTAGATCCAGGAAACTGCAGTACAGTGAAAACTGAAAAGGTTAGTAAACCCCTTCTGAAGCATAGACTTATGGTTTAAAATGTTCCTGATAATGTTGAACAGTTCAGTTTTGGGGCGCAGATGGCCAAGCGGTTAAGTCGCACCCAATTTACAAAGGCTATAGTCCACTCGGGGTTCGAGTCCGGCCTGTGGCTCCTTTCCTGCATGTCATTCCTCTCTCTATCGCCATGGTTTCCTACTCTATCCATGAAGGCAAAAAGCCAAAAAATAAATCTTACCAAAAAAAAACCCAGCCAATTCGTAGTTAAGTGTTTGCTTTCGTTTGAATCATTTCATACCTATTTTTTCTTCTTATTTAGTTATTTTCCATTTCATAAAGTAGTCCTATCATTTCATCCATACTTTTAAATTATACTTTTTTTTCACCCCACATCAGCTTTTAATGTGTGATTGTGCTGTGTTGTTTCAGTGTGTTGTTTACATGACCTGTGTGTGTTGTTGTGGTATTTGTTCTTACTATGTTGTCTTGTTCTTTCTCTCATTACTAATGTTCAGAGTCTTTGAGTTCTTGAGAAGCGCTTTAGAAATAAAATGTGTTATCATTATATGAACACGAGAATGTTACAGAAATATTACATTTTAAGATTTCCCTTCCAAAAAGTTACACGTTTTTTTAATAAAAAACTGGAGATGTAATTGGAGTCAGATTTGAAGCAGATGATTTGTTTTGGTGGATTTGATTACTGCTTGATTTAACCTTTCTTCAACACTTCAAGTCATTTGAGCTGGCTCAGTTATCTTTTGTTCCATGCCTGCAGGAAGTGGAGGTGGTCCTCGGTGCGACAGAGCTTCTCCAGCTCAGCGTCGCTCCTCCTCAGCTCCACTGTCTCCCTCTGGATCTTCTCCAGCAGCTCCTCAGCCTGACTGACAGCCACTCTCTGCTGCCCTCTGATCTGCTCCTTCACCTCGCCACTCTGCTTCTCTATGGAGCGGATCAGCTTTGAGAAAATCCTCTCGCTCTCCTCCACCACTGCCTCTGTGGAGTGCTGTGGAAGATAATGGTTTTTTTTCTCCTCTCCTTTTGGAAGCAATCACTCACATCCAACTTTGACTTTGTAACAACAATATATACACAGTTGCTAGTAAATTGAAAACCAACTCACCTTTATGTATCTGACAACATATCTGATTTCCTTCTCTGCATCCTTCATTTTCTGCAGCGACTTCAAAGATGATTCCTGGAGGTTTTTCTAGGAGAGTAAAAAAGATGAATATCACACATTGCGCTCCCTCAGGCTTCAAATTTCAAGCGGAAAGTTTTGATTTTACAATCAAAGGGTCGGATTGCACTGGAAGGCTTTGCTCTTTCAGTCCAAACTTTTAACACAGTGACATCAGAGCCCAACATACAAGTACAAGACCAGGTTTTATACTTTCTTTTCAATATTTGAAGTATTGAAGCCTTAAGGCCACTTTATAAGAATACCAGAAACATCATTTATGGGTCTGTTTTGTGTTGCTGCTCTATGCTTTATTAATCTATCTTCTGGTACTACAGCAAGTTATTCCAGCAATTTATCTTACATTTATTTTGTGAAGTGCAGAAAACGAGTCAATAGTCTGGAAAATCTAGTTTCAGGTGAGAGTCAGCGTGAGGTGCAGGGGACATTTGCATGCCTGAATACTGATAATATGTAAAGAGGTCTGTCGTTTATTCAATTATTTGGTTTGCTGATTCGTCCGTGGAATATCAACACAGTCAGCATTTGGACCCTGAGCACATGCTGCGACACAGATAATAAAGGCTTTTAAGTACTTTAAAAAAAGGGAATTTTGAAGGCAGAATTTTGAACCACAATCGGCACTACTTTTCAGGGTCATTACAGTCTAATCTAAACACACAAACTAGAAAACATACTGCAGAGGTTTGGACTTGTGCTGGGAACAGTGAACTTCCAGGAGTCACTGCTCGTTTCCTTGCGCTCATTTTTTCCCCTGTTTTCAACCTTTTTTTTGCTGATCTAGCCTCATCATGCTAGGTTGCAGGCCGTATCCACTCAGTCTTACTATTTATAGAAAAACACGAGAGTGGTGTTGAATTTTATTGAAGTCTCTGAGAGAATAAACATTTTTACAAAAAAAAATATCAAACCATTCTTTGAATAAAACCAAGGGGCCTGAAAACCAAACTCAAATGCTTCAATTCAGCAAGTCAGTCGTTTAAACACAATCAAACACATATTTAGTGTACAGTTTTATTTTCAAAGCACAATATGATCTGTTGTTATGCTTGCAATGTACGTATGTAATATGTTTAAATGTCATCAATATGGGACTCTTTTTTTTAATCCCTATCAATCTTATTTAAAGTTAAAACAAGCCCAAACTGCAACAACAAAAACCCATGATGATGTCATAGTGATGTCATGAAGGTTATTTTGCCAATCTTAATGAAGCTCTCTAGATCCGCAGAAGACATCAGCCCCAGAACAAAAACCTAAACTAGTAACCTGACTTTGACCTGTAAAATTAAGTAGTTTGGGTAAATCCTTTGACGTTTGGTGTCAAACAGTGTTTATATTTTATTTATACTTTATATTTGTCATTGTAAAACACTTATACAATTGTAGGCACATTTCTGAGTGTTTCTAGCTGAATATTAACCGTTTAAAAAGCTTCAAAAATAATCAAACTCACCTGTTGTGCTGCTCTCTCGTCCACCATAGTGACTGCATCGTGGCCCTTGTGTCTCCCTTTAAGACACTGTGAACACACACACTGCTGGTCAGTGCGGCAGTACAGCCTCAGTACCTTATCATGCTGCGGGCACAGCTTCTCCCTCAGCTGGTCTGAAGCTGGGATCAACATGTGTGCCTTGCCATGAAAGCGATCCTCGTGGACTCTCAGGTGAGCCCCACAGTACGACTCCAAACACACAAGGCATGACTTAACAGCTTTGGTTTTCCTCACTGTGCACTCGCTGCACTTCACCTCCTCTGCTTTGGACACGGTTTGAGGTGGAACTTGAAATCCGGACTGCTGTAACTTCTCCACCACTTCACCCAGGACAGTGTTTCTGCTCAGCAGAGGTCTGGGATTGAACACCTGTCTACACTGAGGGCAGCTGTATTGGCCCTTCTGCTTGGCTCTGTTCCAGTAGTCTTCAATGCAGTCCAGGCAGTAGCTGTGTCCACACGGGATCGTCACCGGGTCTCTCAAAATCTCAAGGCACACCGAACAACAAAACTGGTCTTGTTCTATAGAAATAGTTGCTGCTGCCATTTCTTCCACACTCACAACAGAAACTGGCAGGAACAAAGATGGGCGTGTCTCTCAGGTGTGCTCATAACAGCTTCTCTGGTTTCACCTGCTGCACCCTGAGGCCTCCAATCACAGCCAGCAAACCAGGAAATAGGCTGTTCCAGAAGAGGTGCAAACAAGCCCCTATTGACACACCTCTCCTAAGTATACATACCAGTATTTATTCATAGTACAATGAAATATGAACCAACCCTCATGCACATAAACTCCACGACTGAGAAACATTTGATTTCTTTTTTTATGTCTGCATTTCACAAATCACAATATATTAGCACACATCTGTTCAGCAAATTGTTCTGTAGGTTTGGTTAAAAATTAAATGACAAGACTTTTAAAAAATAACTAAAACAATACGAAACTTCAAGGCAAGGTCCTTCGAAATATTGGAATAAGATGTGTAGAGTCCTGCTTTGAGCTGCTTAATACTTTAAGTTGATGTACTGTTAATGGGATCTGCAGTGGCTCTTACAAATGCCTCATCACTTGTCCATCTGCACCATTGTGCAAGCAAAGAGGATAGCTGAAAACAAAGCATTTTAATTAATAGCAAAAGGTGAATTAAAAAATTAACTACTCCTTAGTGTTCAGTTCTCTGAGAGGAAAAGCTGCAGACAGCACGGCGCTATAAAGACATTCAGCTTGTGTTGATGTTGATGTCCACTAAATGTCTATTTCCTCCTGGGGTGAGCACGTCTCTGCATGTGTCTCTGTCTGGCTCCTGTAGAGAACTTTGAGCCTGAGGAACAGAACAAAGGAATTATTACAGCCCTGAGGCAGCAATAAAAGGTCAAAGATCATTCATGTGCAGATTATTTTTTACTCGTATGAAGACAAAACTGGTTTGGTAGATACAAAAATACCATGTAATGGAAGACACAGAAAGTGCTTCATATAGTAACAATGTTGCTTCATGTTCATGATAGAGCAGGGTCTTTGGCTTTTTCTTGCCTAGTGTGAGTGCGCCCTAACTTAAAGGCAGAAAAGGACTCTGCAGATCAAATGGAGCTTGATAACTCATTCCATCATCAGGGGACTTCAGAGTAGTAGAGTCTCTTTGTGGTTCAATCAGAGCCAGAAAGAGAAATGATTTGATGTTGTGAAGTAGCAAGGGATTATGGGGGTTGTTGTCTTCGTTTTTTAAACAACCATCATTTATCTGATGGGACTCAGGCAGACATCATATTTATAAATTGGGGTATTTACTTCATTCACTGGGAATATATATTCAATTTAATAACATTTTGTCCACTCCTTCAGACTAGCTGTTTGCTGATATAAACAGTTGACTGAATTCCTTCTTTGCTTTCTTGCACATAACTCAGGTGATTCCCTCGTTTCTTTGGAGGACAGGCGTTAAGAAAAAAATGGAATAATTCTTTGGCTTTGAATATTGTGGGAAACAACTGGGAAGCTGTGACTTCACAACTCAAATAAATCTTTAAAACAAGTCCAGTTATTTTTAATGCAGAAATGTAACACTTTGTTTCTGTAATAATATGTAACATGTTTGTTTGTTTGTTGTGGGTTTGTAGTGCTTTGACCACAGTCCTAAAGGGATGCTGTTCCTTTTAGACACCACCAGATGTCACTGTGTTTGTAATGTCTTTAGCCCAATGAAATCTTCCCATCACTGTAATCTCAAACAACAGATCAATACTAGAACCATTTAAGTAGTTGCAATGTTGTGGGTTTCTCTAAAATATCAGTTAGTATGTTACCACAGATACCTGCAGACGGTTTCCTGCAGACATACATTTATTTAGTAAATTCATTTACCAAACGGTGAGAAGTTGAAGGTGGGCGCAGAGGGTCCTGGGTTGAGTAAAGGGTTGAAAAGGTTGACGGGACTTTGGTCTAAGCCAGTTGGAGGGATCACTGGAAACACAAAGACAACAAACACAGTTACTGCAGAGTCTCTGCGCTCCAGAAACTGCAGCACTGTCACATCTCCACTTGTGCACAATCAGCAGGCTTCACTAAAAACAAACAAGTTGACACAGGTGTTTGTGCTGCGTGGGAACGTGGACTGATGGGAGTCAAAAGCAATCAAACGAATAATGTGTCAGACTTTCTACAATGTCACATAATAGACAATAAAAATAGAATAAACTTCAATGTTAACCAGCACACATGAAGAGGCCTGCACATTTTTAAAAAGAGTGTATTAAGTAGTGAAAACAGGTTTGTCCATATCATAGATGAATCCTTAAACACAGCCTGGACACAGGGGGCCAGCAGAAAATGGATAGATAAATAAAGAGACATGGATTCAATGATTAAAATGACAAGTTAAAGGTATTTCATAACAGGTCAGATTTCTTGGACAAATGTACCACAGATCTTCCCTTCAGGCTTAGCGATAAACACGTTCAACATTTTATGACTTATTCTGAAGCTGAACATCTAAAATAAAATGTCAATCTAAACAGTATACTTAAATGTCCTGTTTGATTAAACAGATATCAATTATTTCTATTATTCTTTTATTTACTTAAACAGTAACAAAGACTGTATTCAAATCTTTCATTTTGTGAGTGTCTCATCCACTTGTTTTTATCAAAGTTGAGAACAAACAGGTTTTTATAAACTCACCTTCTGTTGCTTCCATTTGTACGGCTAATGCACCATCAGCGGGCTGTGTTGTGTCGAGCTGCACAGCAGGACTCTGAGGACCTACTATTACTACATCTCTCACTACAAAAGACACAAACACAGAATCACATGAACCAGAGTTGACAGTATAGCCAGAATAAAACATGATATTAATGTTTGTACGTACCTCTCTCGTAGATGCTCACAAATCCTCCCTGGCAGACCTCCTGCAGTAGCCCTTTAAAGTCCGACACAGCTGTCATGACCGGGCCGAAGGTGAGGCCGGGGTCAACGCTGACTGAAGGAAGAGCTGACAGCATAGGTGGAGCAAGGAGAGACTGACAACTCTGGAGGGGAAAACACAGAGTGACCAAGAGTTTTAAATGTTTACGGTGACACTTCCCTCGAGGGGGAACAAAAAAAAAAAAAAAAATCAATCTGAGGGGGTTATTACCTGGAGGAAATGGATTTGGTCATCACTGTGGGAAAGTTTGTCCAGCTCTGCCTTGTTCTTCTTCAGCTCAGCAATCTCCTTCTGGATCTTCTCCAGCAGCTGCTCAGCTTGACTGACAGCCGTCTTCTCCTGGGCTTTGATCAGCTCTCTCACCTCGAACCGCTTCAGCTCAATCGAGCGGATCAGTTCGGTGAAGACGGCATCGCTCTCCTCTGATGCTGCCCGGGCGGAACGCTGTAGGGAGACACAAAGAGGCAAATAGCGGGGGACCGTATGGGTGATTAAATGGTTTATTATGAACTATGATGTACAGTGAAATAAGAGAGACCCTAGTAAGTCTCTAAAGACTCTTTGGCTGGACTAGATCTAGGAGACAGATCACATTACTCCTGTATCGGCTTCTCTGCACTGGCTCCCTATAAAATAGATTTTAAAATCCTTCTTCTCACTTACAAAGCTCTAGATGGCCAGGCACCTTCTTATCTTAAAGAGCTAATAGCACCGTACTACCCTTTGAGAACATTACGCTCCCAGAGTGCAGGCCTGCTCGTGGTACCTACAGTCTCTAAATGCACTATGGGAGGTAGAGCCTTCAGTTATCAGACCCCTCTCCTCTGGAATCATCTACTAGTCAGGGTCCGGGAGGCAGACACCCTCTATACTTTGAAGAGTAGGCTTAAAACTTGGGGCTGGCTCAGGTATGGACCGCCTCCTAGTTATGCTGCTATAGGCTTAGCCAGGTCCCCCAGCAGTCTAAGGGTGCGTTCAAATTGTCCCTCCTATCTCCTTTCACTATCCACTTTACCTTAACCCCGGAAGAATTTAAGTGGCCATGATAAGAGCCGTTTGAATTCTCTAAAAGTTAAGGAAAGGTGGGTCAATGCTTCCTTTATAACCTCCTTTAGCATAGGATACACTGGACCGTCCTTTTTCGAAAGGAGATGAGACATGACGCCCCACAATTCCTCGCGTCCGCAACATTTAAAGCGACTCGCGCATCCGACCGTTCACGGAACATTAACGATGACAGAAAAGGGACGGAGATCATGAAAGTTACCGCTGCAATAATATGCCTTGAACAACTTTCAATCTTTAACCCGTAGGCGAACTATGAACGTTATGCTGATGTTGTAAAACGATCAAAGTGAGTTTTAACTTTTATTGCAGCCTATGCTCAGTTTGCATTCGTTATTTATCCACTTTGAGTGTTTTGTCAGCCGTAAGCAATATCATAAATAACGTTAAACTTTCCTTCAGTCACAGATGCTGAAAGCCTTGCCTTGATTAAGGTTCTTGAGATATTATGCAAAGCCATATAATCAGATTATAATCACCATAAAACACATCACCCTGTCTTTCAGGTGAAAAGGGATCAGAGACATTTTTGAGCCACATGATGTTTTATTCAACATATTTCATTCAATTCAGAATATTTTGTGCATTTCTTCAGTTGTACATTCTTGTCTTGCATAAATGTAACAATTAATTTCATACTTATTTTGATGTTGATTTCTGAGTGGACAGGAAGCTGATGGTTTCACTATTTCAATCCCAACCTTGTGGTGATTAGGATTATTTCGCCGGCAAGAAGTCACAGGGGAAAGTTTTTTAAATGCGTTTTTAGTAGTCCATTTTCAGAACATTGTAGTTTCACCACGGCGGACCCACGTCATTAACCTCCGCCGGCCCGTCACATTTAATGACGTCGCCTAGCTCGGATTGTCGGAGCAACGAGATCGCCTTTCCCTAAATCCTTTATGAATTCTCCTAACATCTTTTCTTAACCTCATGACGTTTTCCCGGGGTTAAGGTAAAGTGGATGGTGAAAGGAGATAGGAGGGACAATTCGAACGCACCCTAAGGCCTACATGTAAGTTGCACTTACAGGGTGGCCCCTGCGCTTCCTTGTCTGTTAGGTTTCATGTTGGATCTTTGTGAATAATATAACAAACAGTAAGGTCTTTTGCCTGCTCTTTTCTAAAGTGTGTTGGGATAACACTTGTTATGAATTGGCACTATACAAATAAAGACTGACTGATTGAGTGATTGACTCAAGGTATAGATCTGTTGTATTTATGTATCACACCGTAGTGGGTGTGTTGTACTTACAATGAGGGAGAATATGGCTTGTCTCAGGTCCTGTGCCTCCTTTTCCCTTTGATGAATTTTCAGCTGAGAGTTCTGCTTCATGTCATCAAGCTGTTTCTGAGGGATCACATCATAAGAAGGTCAATTAAAGTCACTTACATCACATCATAGGGATCTGAGAATCTGACAGAAACTAAATGGTATTTCTAGTAGCCAGTGAACTCACACACCTTGAACTAAGCCTTATTTCAGAATGTGCAGTAATGAAAATGTTTGCGGGCTCTGTGTATATACCTTCATATATGACTTCATGCTACTAATAATGACTGGCACTCCTTTACATCTTTATTTACTGATCTAGTTTTAAGGTCAAACAGTCTTGTGAGTGTTGCTCTCACTGTGTCTGCACTATGTTTATATCTTCCATAGAGACTAGAGAACAAGACTTTGTGTTATGCTTGACTTGTGTAGTAACCAGATATTCCATTTATAAAAATGTAAATACCTAAACTTGAGTATTGTTCAAGACCAAAGTTCCAAAATGATACCAGTTTGGTAAAAAAAAAAAAAAACATATACATTATAGTGTAATAACAATGATCGCTGATCTTTTGCCAGCTTTAATTCAGTTTTGGGTAGCATCAGGCTGTTCTTGTGACATTATAATTTACCTGACATCAAGCTATCGGTCTGGTGAATTGACCAGCACAGTCATGATACCCCTTACTATTGTTTAGGCAGTACTGGAGGCAACAGAACAACTTTAAGAAAGCCAAATTTACCAGAGTTAAAGGGACACATTGTCAGTACTTTGCTTTACCAACCACAAGTCAAAACTGACTTAATTAAACCAAGGAGTCGTGTAATCTGTCCCCTTAATACAAAATGCATTTTGTAAGCACTTCATGGGATCATTTTTAAATCATGTGTTTTCCATAGAACTGTGTGAAACAAAAAAGACTTTGTCTCTGAAATGTAGAAGAAGAAGGAGGATAGAGTTAGAGCATGAAAAGAGTCAAGAAGTACCACAGTTTAGTATCTAGTGTTGAGTAAAAACTGATAGCTGTGTGGTGCCTTTGATCAGCAGCCTGGTTTTGAAGGTATCAGGTGATTTGATTTACCTGTCTCTGTTGTATCTCAGTCTCAGCCAGCACTGTGTCGTGTCCTCTGTGCTCGTCCGTCAGACACAGGTAACAGATGCACTGTTTGTCTGTGCGACAGTAAACCTCTAGTAGTTTGTCGTGTCGGGCACAAATGGTCTCCTGGAGTCTTTTGGAGGCCGACACCAGCTTGTGTTTCTTGAAAGCAGCAGACTCGTAGTGGGGCTGGAGGTGGACGTCGCAGTAGGAGGCCAGACACACCAGACAGGACTTGACAGCTTTGTTTTTCCTCCCGGTGCACACGTCGCACTCCACGTCGTCCGCCTCGGCAAAGCTTTGGTTGACGGCCTCTTGCAGTCCAGTCTTTTTGAACTTATCCACCACGTCGGCCAGCATAGTGTTTCTGGCGAGCAGCGGCCTCGGGTTAAAGTTCTGCCTGCACTGTGGGCAGACGAAGATCCCCAAGTAGTCATCCTGGTCCCAGTAGTTCCGAATACAGCCCGAGCAGTAACTGTGTCCGCATGGGATGGTCACTGGGTCCTTCAGCACGTCCAGACATATCGAGCAGTTGAACTGGTCCTTGTCCAGAACCAGTCCGGCATGAGCCATGGTCGAAACAGGTCAAAAGGGACAAAGAAAACGACCGAAAACACAGGAATGCTATTGACAGACAGCTGCTGTTTTGTTTACGGGAAGTAAAGTGTAGGGGCGTGGTCAGTGACGCGTCACCGGAAACGCTGGCAGGGGGTTTAATTTTTAAAACACTACATTTCAGAATAAAGTATCTAAAGATAGATAATCTCCTGAATTACAAAGAAAATAAAAAATGTAGGCCTTATATTTTGTCTATTAATAGTGGAAATGTCCTTTGTGTATAAACATAATTACAGTGGAGAATTAATAAATATGAGCTGTTTGTCAAAGCACTTTGTAAACCTGTGTTTTTAAAAGGTGCTATATAAATAAAGTTATTATTATTATTATTATGAGTGAATATTCCACTTAAAGATTCAAAATAACATCACTGCACATAGGTACACCGGTCATTTAAACAGTAATACTCCTGTCAGCCATGGTTGTAGATTTAATGATCTCCATACCAAAGTAGCTGATCAATGTACTGCTAATCAGACTCTTTGTTAGATACATTTTATAAAACGATCATATTCTAATCACTAATACTCTAAGTGTGCACACTGTTTTTTGTAGCTGTCAGATACATTTCCTCAGTAAGATAGTAAAGTAGAACTTAGAAAGCAAGGTAAAAGTAACTTTAACTTGTTTTTAAATGTATAACTTGTTTTTAAATGTATAACTTGTTTTTAAATGTATCAACAATCTGGCCCCTGGACCTCTCTCCAGATATGTTCGAAAACAGGACGGAAACAGGGTAACGAGAAGCACTGTGAATGGAGACTGTAGCGTACAACATCGTAGATCTACGTTTGGTCAATCAGCCTTCTCCATCAAAGGCTGTAAACTCTGGAACACATTACCACCTGAAATAAAATGAATGTCCGACTTAAAATCTTTTACAAAACAGGTGAAATGCTGGCTCAAAGCAAGCCAGAGCTGTACCCACTTTTAATTAATATCTTCAAACTTCATTTTAAACTGGTTTATAACATTTGTATTGTTGTACATGTATTTTAATGTATCCTCATATCGTGTTATGGGGTTTTATGTAGCTGAATGTTGTACATTTTAATCTGTTTGTTTACATAAAGGCCCAACTGGGGACACGAGTTGGAAATTAGCAATAGCTATATACTCTTTATGCAGCACATCAGTTTCATGCTTTGTATTGAAATTATGTTAAATTGCATTGTCCCTATTAAATAAATAAATTCAAAAAGTACAAACCGTAAGATAATGCAAAGTCCCCAATTAAAGAAAAGGGGGACAAGTCTACACACTTTACCCAATTCCACAACAGTTTGACCAAATGACAAAGACCTTTTGGTTCAAACCTTGAAGGCCATCATTCAACTTTTTGTAGCATGAGTGTGGCTTATTAGTGTGCAGGCCTTTTATTGCTGCTGTTGTTTAACTGCACCTATGTGAGTAATGTATATCCACGCTCCTTTCAAACCTCTAATTTCAACAATTAATTATATATATGTACAGGATATGGCATAGCAAGCACAACTGAGTTCCAGTTTGAAGAACATTGAGAAACAAAGAAAATGTCACACTAATAAAGTATTAGTTTGTTTTTTGATCTCTTCCAGCGGTTTGTTGAGAGTAAACATGTCTCAGTTTGTAGAGGGATGTTAACATACTTAACTAAAAAATAAATATCCTGCAGCATCAGTGAGCTATGGATACAAATATTGGTCATCAGGCCTACAAACTACAGTTCATTAGTAGCTGAGGTTAACACTTAAAAACAAGCACTTAAAAAAAAACCATTAATGAGTCACAGTTTTAAATACATTTTTAATTTAAAATGCTTTAAAATAATTAACAGACACAATAAATATTATTTGGTACATTAACCCTTTTCAATAAAACATAAATAAGTTAAGTGTAAAATAAAAGGACAGCAGCTGTCAGTAAACAAAAATAACTGAACAGGATGTTTTTAGAAGTGCCATTCAAAACATAAATAACAGGCAAGACATACCGGTACATGTTTTAGGAATTGATTTCTTTCCATCTTCATTCAGAACAATACATTACTTTGGTCACAAACGAATGCTTTTGAAGCATTAAAGGGAAGCTTCTAGATCTAAAAAGGCTCTCTCAATAAATAATTCCAGCATAAGCGCTTATTGTGCGTTGAAGGTCCAAAATAGTAGCCAGCAAACCTCTTATGATCATTTTCCTGTCATGTCAGGAATCGAGGACTTTCTCTACTATTTACACCCAATTCCAATCAAGAAGCCTCCCCTTTAAATGCATCTATCATAAAGTCAGTAAAAGAACAATACTGAACTGATAAATAATCCCTTCAATTCAAATATTCCCTTTTCGATTGTTGACAGGAATTCATTATGTGTACTTAGTTGGGCTGCTTTTCTGCGGAATGCGATTGGTAGATTAAAACAAAAGTCAGTACATGTCCATGGTTTTCATTCAGGTATTGCGCCGCGCCTACTTTTTTCCATAGAAAGTTATAATTCTTTGAAATTGGAATCTACGGCTAATGAAGGTAAACAGGCACAAAAATATACCTCTGTTTTAAAACATGCATTGATGTCAGTGGGAGGTTAAGTTCTGCTCTACATGCTAGTCTAAAGTTAGAAGATTTCGCTAAATGAGAATGAAAGCCGGTCTATTCACGGTCAACTGCCAAATAAGCTTCACGGACAAAACTACAGTATCGCTCGCTTGTTTCAGTGAAAACAACTTTCAAAATGATCCCAGTGCATTCATATGGAGCGTTTTAAAACATGGAATAAATTCAAGTTCAAGTTTTTTTTATATTCAGATGTCCTAAGTTCAGTATTTCTGTTCACGTCATACAAAAATACACAGCAGGTAAAACTGAGATAAATGGAATCTGGTAAGTCAACTAAACACTCTCTACGATGTTTTAACTGTTTGTGTGGGTGTATGTATTTCATATGTGTACGTGCAATTCAAAAGATATGGGTCTACACTCATGGTGCGGCTTCACTTGTTCTTCTCTTCCAGTCCGCTCTCAGCTCTCAGAGCCTGGCTGCTGGCTGAGATGTAGTTGATCCAGTGTTTCAGGTCCTCAGGAAGCTTAGGGCACTCGATCTGCACACAAACACAAATTCAGAATAAGGTATTAGTAGAATAAAGCCAATACAATACAATATGATACAATTCTTTAAAGTAAAGGGTAGAAAAGGACTATGAGACAGCTTAACAAAAGGAAGTATTGGATGCTTTTCTAGATCTCATGCAATAAAATATTTAGATTTTAGACTTTGCGTTGTAACTGACATAACTAAAGACTTAAGTTTAGTTTGATTGATATTTTCTCACTACTTCATAAAATAATCAAGGTAAAACGTAATTTAAATCAATTTTGCTTACTATGGTTAATACATGCTTTTTGTCTTATTCTTACTCACCTTCCTTTTGCAGATATACTCGATGATGATCTCTGGGCTGGAGCGAACCACATTCTGCCTGCAGAGCATAACCGCAGAGACAAAACCATCTCTCTTGGACACAAAGCGCTGCTCCAAATAAAAGGCTTTCTCGTCCCATCCCAGTATTTTGGTCCGGATCTCAAAAGCCTCTCGGAAAGCCAGGGAGCGCCGGTATCGTATAGTGGAGGCCCCAACCACCATTTTGGCCCCCAGTTTGCGTGAGGCCATGAACAGCCCGTTGCGCATGTAATGGTGGAAGCGTGCAAAGTCACACTCCCTAAGATATCGGGAGTTGTTCATGTGGCCCATATAGTCCAAATCATGTGGGAGGACCATTCCTTCAATGCTTTGCTCAGCTAGAATGTCCCATATTCTGGGTTGGAACCATGCCTCTACAAAGACATGGACACCACGAAGGAAGTACCACACATCCAGACTGCAGAAGAGCAGGAGGAGGGCACCCAGGACCAGCAGCAGCATCTCTCTGAAACAACAGTCCCAGTGTAAGTGATAAAAAGCCATCCTCATCCAATTCAAAGTCAAAGTCAACTTTATTAATTTCAAAATATGCCAGACATACAGTGGAATCGAAATTGCGTTTGTCTCCGTCCCACGGTGCAATACAACCAAAATACCAATAAGGTAAAATAAGATCAAATAAAATAAGGTAAAATAGATAAAATAAGGTAAAATAAGATAAAAGAAAATAAGATAAAATAGATAAAATAAAATAAGGTAAAATAAGATAAAATAAAATAAGGTAAAATAGATAAAATGAAATAAGGTAAAATAAAATAAGATAAAATAGATAAAATAAAATAAGATAAAATAAAATAAGATAAAATAGATAAAATAAAATAAGGTAGAATAAGATAAAATAAAATAAGATAAAATAAAATAAGGTAAAATAAGATAAAATAGAATAAGGTAAAATAAAATATAAAATAAGGTAAAATAGGATAAATAATATTTACAGTAATAAATAATAATAAATAATTTAGGTGTAAATAAAATACTACACAATACAAACAGCAATATCATGTGACTTTAAGAGCAGAATCGGTGACATCCTACACCTAAGTCATTTTAAACACATGGTTGTACAGAGTTTTCTAAATTAATCTCCACACAGTATAAAATAAAATGCTACTTTGACCTCTTCAATGTCAGTGTAGGTTTATAGAAAAACAAGAGGACAGTGTTTATTCGCTCGCTGTCATTGTATTTAATTTACACATACGGAAGTTTATCATTTATTTCAACCTTGAGTTAATCAGGAAGCGAAACGCTGCAGCATTCAAATGAACGCGGCGCAACTGCTGTGACAGCCAAAATCTGTTAGCTTAGCTGCTAGCCGCCAGCAGCTGGTGGCCTTGGCAGAATTGAAACCATTGTCTTTAAAGGCGAAGTCGTTACTGTAAGTTTTCGCATATTCTAAAATGTAATTAAGATCATAAATACTGTAGCGTTATTCATTATGTATATGCCTGTAAAACTTACTGTGCGTCCAGAAGATAGCGCTACCATGAGATGCGCTATAACTTGAAGAAACCGGTAGAATGAATGAGTGTGACTTCCGGGTGTGTGACGACATCAGAATCTTCTCTTTCTTCTTCTATGAGGTTTAACGGCGGCGGGCGCTCCTGTGTTTTCTGCTAGCGCCACGTGGTGGACTCGGTTCAGTCCTACAGTCACTCGAGTCCTCTTTTCTCACAGTGAATACTTTATTTGAAAATTCAATGGAAATGTCTTCGCATGATCACAGCGCTGCAACCAAGCTTCTCCACGATCCCTCATATCGATTTACTAATAGTTTCAAAAATGTAATTTCTCACAGCTGAAGATAAATTATTGTCTTCATGGGCCATGAATTCTTAGTCAACAACTGATGTATAATTGATGTATGAAAGTTTTTTGTTTATAAACATATTCTTGAAAAGCCAGCCTCGTGTAAAAGTTTTAATGTAGTTAATGAAAAAACTTCAGTACTCAGATAAAACAATGTTACAAATATATATATTTTTTTAGGGAAAAAGCTGTACAGACAATGGATGGTTGGAAGTTCTTTAACAGAATTAATGTTTTATTGACCCAGTTGCTTTGTTGTTGTATTAAAGACTAATATTCATTTTCTGGATGTGTTCATGTGTTTTTCTGTTTTCTTTGGACGATTGTGTTTGATGCAAAACAATTCCACTTTTTAGCCAGTCAATAAAAAGTCCCTTTAAACGTTTGGTGAGGGAATAAAAGTGCACCAATACGACTTCAAAACGGATGTGTTTTATTGCTTTCATAGCACAAGAGGATGCACCTTACACATTCATATTACTTTCCTAAAGGAGGAAGTTATCTTCAAAATCTTGTTCCAGTGTTGACACAGGTGAGTGTTATGTTGTGTCTCGTTATCAGAGGTATAGGCACGAGTGTGTTCAAGTCGAGTAATCAAGAACAGAAGACAAATGTCTCTTTCAGAGCGCTTTTCAATCCTAAACTGGTAAGTTAGCCGATTTACAAAAAGCCAGTCTCAACAGTTGCCCATGCAACACCTCATTTGTCCTTCTCCTCCAGCCCGCTCTCTGCCCTGAGAGCCTGGCTGCTGGCGGAGATGAAGTTCACCCAGTGTTGAAGATCCTCTGGAAACTCAGGACACTCCACCTGTTAGGACCACAGAATAAACGTATCATCCTAAAGCACTTTGTAATTTACACTTTGCGGTAAAACCTGTATGAATTTAAGCACATTTCTTACCTTTCGCTTACAGAGGTGCTGCATGATCTTGTCCGGGCTGCTGCGTATGATACTCTGCTTACAGTACATGACCGCACACACCAACCCGTCTTTTGTCGACACAAATCTCTGCTCCAGGAAAAAGGCTTTGTCATCCCAAGTGACGATGCGGCTCCGCAGCTCGTAGCCCTCCCCTATATACAGAGCTCTGCGGTAACGAATGGTGGTGGCCCCAACGACCATTGAAGCTCGCAGTGCTCGCAGGGCCTTGAACACACCGTTACGTGTGTAGAGAGAGAAGCGAGCAAAGTCACACTCCCGGAGGTAGCGGGCATTGTTCATGTGACACATGTCGATGTCATGTGTAGTGACCCGGCCTGTGAGGGTCTGCTCTGCTGTGATGTCCCGGATTGGAGGCTGGAACCAGGCCCGCAGAATCACAGCGGCTGCCCGCAAAAAGTACCACACATCCAGACAGCAGAAGAGAGCCAGCAAGGCGGCGAGCACCCACAGCACCCACCACATCTCCCTATAGAGCAAATGTACAATACAGAAGCACAGGAAGGGGTTACTATTATGTGCAGAACAAAAAGACACTTTTATTTGACTTATGTAACAAAATTAGGGAATAGACTTAAGTTCATGAATGTCAATAAATAACTTGTTTCATAATAAACAAAGTCTACTTTTCCTGGAAAGTCTCATAGAATGAGGGACAATAATTATTCAAAAATGTGTGTTAAATAATAAAATATGCAGGAAAAAAATACAGTTTCCAAAGTTGCATTTTTAAAAACATTCAGATGTGTTTAGAATCAAAACTGAATTCAACTAAGTCTCAAAAATAAACATAATTACAGTTCATTTTTAAATAGTTGTAAGGCCAATGACTGCAGCTTTATCTTTCAACAAATGTAGAACATTAAATCATAGCATTCAACCACCAAAACCTGCACGATCTGTAATTCAACAGGTTTAATCCTAGCACTGTTTCTCTCACATATAATAATATGTTGACCTGAAACTTAGAGGTTAATCTTCCATTATCTCTTAAAGATAAAGACAGCAGACCTATTGTGATTCAATGTAAGAATTGTAAAAAGGGTTTTGGTGTTACAACTCTCAGGATACCTGTGCACTGATTTACGAAACATGAGGGCGTAAACAGGCTCTGCAGGAAATGCAGGTTACCTCTCAAAAAAACTACATGTCGCAAGTTGAATAGTGTGCAGCTAGTAGTGCAGCAGAGGTGAAGTGAAAGAAGCATTCAGATCCTTTCCTCAACTAAAAACATTAAAGGCCTACTGTTAAAACATTGTGTTTAAAGATCTAAATAGAAAAATAATTTTCCTGTATTGTGGACTGATGAGGAGCTAAGTTTGTGCAACCTTTTCTGTGACTACAACCTGATTTATCTGCTGCTTAATAGACGGATTGTTTAGTCTGTAAAAAAGGAAAATCTGAAAATGATAACACATCTTGACTTGACTACCTACACAACCTGAAGATACTAACACGATTCCACAAGTTTGTCCAACCAATCGTAACATGACGTGAGTGAATGTACTTTAGAAATTCCTCAAATTGCTGTCAAACGAGTTGCCAAATAAGCATGTCAAGCAACCAATATATTAATCAGCTTTAGTGTTTTAGAAGCAAATCAAATATTTTGTAACCAGAAAGTAGTAGCATCGAATAATCAAAGAAAATAAGAAAAGAAAGAAATCCCCTAAACTCCGTGCAGAAGACGTAAAAAGTGTCAAAAAGACCATATTCAAGTAGAGCAGTAAATTGCACTTGCATTACTTCAGTGAATTACATTTTCAAGCTGATTTAAAGCAAGTTGAATGATGAGAAAATGTAAAACTATAAAAATCCCAATGCTTTTAAACTGTTACCAAAGCCATGCAAAACGCTGGAATTGTTTAAAAAGACTATTTATTTTTTTGTTATTTCATACACTTAAATGAAAGGCAATGAGACACACTGTGATATGAAATGTAAGCTAACGTAACCATCACCTGTGGTAACTCTGCAGTAAAAAATACCTGTTGAAGTAACTGTTGGTGACGTATACTGTGCTCGCGGGTTTGAGTTTAACTTCACGTGCAGCGGTGAAAATATGAAAAGGTTAAAAACATATCACTTTGAAATTACCGGGTAAAATTCACAAACACTCACCTGCCGTCTAAATCCTCGAGTTTCCTCTTGAATTTACCCAAACCTCACTCGACCAGGCACTGGACCCATTTACTACCTGCGAGTAGAGCACGCGTAATTAATATCTATATAACACTTCCGGACGAAGCCTTCAGAATAAAAGCACAAGTGAGTATGCTTTTGGTCGATACATTACTGACACGCAAGTTGTCAACTGTCAAATGAAAACAAAGCGTAATATATTGCAAATTCATACTTTAGAGTTACATTAAGGCATATAATGCGTTCAAATTATTATTCCTTTCAAGAATGTTGTGACAAGATTCATTCACTTCCTCTTTTTTTTGTGAGCACCGGGTCATTATATGGAAAGTCAAGAGGATCAAAACTAATCACAATTTACCTGTCGTTTATTGGTCACCTGTGGCTGGGGGCGCCATCATAGACTATAAAGATTAGGGCTAGGGTAAATTAGACATAGGGTTAGACTGTAAATATTATTTACTGTATTTACTATAAATATTATTTACAGTCTATGGGCACCACTTGTAATTCTTTTAAGTCACTAAACTCAAATAATATAGTCTATGGAAAGCCAAGGTTTGCATTTATTAAGCGCCATCAAAGGTGTATTGAGCTCCAACAAAATAAAATAAAAATGTTTTAAATGTAAAAAGTTGGTAGTGCTTTGATATAGCCGTTGTGTTGTGTAATGCACACAGCCTTTTAAATATAGCAGGGTTTTATAAACACACTGCTGTGAACACTGAACTCCATGTTTATTGTGGAAGGTTTTATTTCACAAGGTTTTGAGGAAAGGATAGTTTGTGCTGGAAACATATCGGTCAATCGAGGCCAAAACAGTGCACAGGAGGACAGCCAAACATGCCCCGAGGTTTAAACATGTGACATATTTTATTAAACATTCTTATTAATGGGTTTCTCCACCAATAAATCACAAGTGTTAACACCTCCTCAGAAATAAGTGAAAAAGTTCAAGTGAGCTCTACAAAAGTCAAATGTAGCCAAACCATGAATGCATGAGCAAGAATGTCAAATGTTATACATTTAATTACTGAGAAACTCGCAGACTTTTTTCAAGTAACATTTTTAAAGCAGCTTGTTTATTTAAGGATCAGAACACTTCCTACATCAGTGGTCAACTATTAATCTACCCTTAGTGAAAAATAATGTCTTTAAGACTTTTACCTTTATGTTTTATTTGTATTGTTCTAAGTCAAAACTATGTATTCAATATTTTCACACATGTACATAACCACTCACAAACGTATTTGCACGGGACAGGTATTAAACAACGTAATTGTATAAAGCAAAAACACAAAAAAAGATGTCTCACTACTAGCAAAAGTCTTGTTGGTAACCATGTTATCGAGTAAAATTCTACTGTGTTAGCCTTACAGTGACCAATAGATGACCTGTCATGAAAGAAAGTTCTTACTGTTATACACCTGCAGAAAAATCACACTTACTGTATGCCATTGGATGGTCTGAATACTACATAAACTTCATTATGAATACTTCAAGAAACTGTTGTTTGTGAACTAAAGACCAAAGAAAAAACATGTTATTTGTCCACTTTCACTCTTTATTATTTTACAAATGCAAGTAGGTCGAATACAATGAACCAGAATCTTGATTTGTTTCACTCCAAGAAAATTATCACAAAATGTAGTCATGAAAAGTATTTTTATAGGTAAAATAGAGAACAATGACATTTGATAGAAAAACATCGAGCTTAAAGCAACAACTAATTCAAAAAGTGCTTTGAATAAAAAAAAAGACAAAGGTTGTCCCATCCAAACCTCCTCCTTTTTGAAAAACCTGTAATGCTTTATTATCTTTATTACTATTTTCAACTCCTATAAATGAAGTATCTTTTTAAACTCTAAAAAGGAAGTTGAACATAAACGTTGATATGATTGTAGGAAACATTAAGAGAACTGATTATGAACAGACATCAATTATTTAATGAACATCTCTTCACAAAGCAGAGTTTGCATTTAAGTACTAAGGCGGATCCGCTTCATTGTTTTTTTTTATTCAGAACTATTTAATTTGACGTGTTCGATGCTCCATCACCATTTTCTTCATGTCCTGGTCTGCTATGATGTCGCCCATTTCAAGTTCGTGTCCTTGTCCAGCTAGCGGCTCATACTGGTGTCTGCAAAGAGCATTTAGCCAAGTCATCTGAGGAAATGCCTTCTTAAATGGTTTCATAAGCAAATGTGTAGTTTTTGTAACTTTTAGCTAACTCACATTACATTCATGTCAACAGCTGTAAACAAACTCACTGTTTCAGGTGTTCCTCGATGGCCTTGCGTTCATACACCGTGCCGTAGACCGTTTTCACAGGATCAACAAACATCTTCTTGGTGAGTGGACAGATCAGATGTTGGGGTATGAACTGTGCCACCGGATCCACCATTTTCTTTAGAAGAAGAAGATTTACTTTATCAATCCCACAAGGGGAAATTCCATTTTTTAAAAGAAACAAGAGGAAATAAACATTACAAGACAATATGTTGTTAGGAAACAGTGAGGTTCTTCTTCATCCTTATCTGTCTATTTTGTAAATTACTTTGGACTGGTTTTCATGGGGAGACTAGAGACTGGGTTTAAGCTGTGTTTACTGGATTGTCCGATAGTCTTGAAGGCACCATTCCTGAGGTGCGCTCAGAGCGGTGCTCTGTCGCTTTAAATGACGTAATAAGACAGGTGAAGTGGCAGCTGACGGAGGACCCTTATGGACGCCGACTTTGAAGCTGTCGGACTTGACAGCTGACCCACTCCCACGAACTTGTTATTGAAACCAGCCATAACTTGTGAACTAACTACAACAAACAAAACTGAACTCAAACACAAAGCTTGGGCTCGTTGCTCTAAAAGCCGTCCGGTGCGATCAGGCCGCCGGTGGCCCGGCAGACCCGCGTATAGGTGAGCTGACCTAACCTTATGTTTTCCCTGTGTGAGAATCAGTCCTTTCCGTACCTGTCATCACTTGACTTCTCTGTCACACTTCAGGTTAGGGCTAGTTCTCATGTATGTATACTGTATGTGTAGCTGGTGCTAGCTCGTTACAATGTTAATTTAAAACCTGAAAGACACACTTTAACGTGTACCATACAGCCATACAAAAAGACAATGCCTCTTAGACATTGACAATTTTATAGGAGACCATTTACTTTTTCCATGTCATCCATTGACATCGCTGCAGTTTCCTCTGTCAGCTTCATGGCTTCTTGTTCATACTCCGCACGGCTCGTCATGAATTCCTCTGCCAAAATGCTAGGAAAAAGAACAAAAACATTTTGAAGTTATACACACTTGTGATGTTATATTTCACAATATGATTGTTCTACGGTCTTGTATCAACACCTCTGCAAAACCAGACAAATGGCATTAAATGAGCCACTGTACAAAACCAAATTATTTGGTTATTTCACTTTTTGACAAACCCTCATATTATATATACCGTGTGTATATATATATATATATATATATATATATATATATATCATAACTTTCTAACAGTAAGTGTCAAACTACCATCATCAAACACAAGTATTAAAAAAACATTCTGATAAGATGATATCCAAATCAAATAACAACTGATGAAATGTAACTACAGATTTCTAGAGGAGGTAAAACTGGTAATTATAAGAACAGACGGAAATCCAAATAGATAAATAACATCCTCATCACTAAAGATATTTCTGGGTTAATAATCAGCTTTGTTATCCACCTACCAGTCACCTCAAAGTGTGACTTGATTTAGCATGTGTGTAATCTCACCTGTCCAGAGGATCCTCAGGTTCAGGGACGATGAGCAGTCCATACACAGCTTCCAGGATTTCTCTCATGGTGATGTGGGCGTTGTAGTTGCGGTCAAATATGTTGTGGCAGATGCGTCCCACACTGTTGACGTTGCAGTGGTAGACCTGTTCTCACATTTAAAGAAAACAACTCAAGTGCAAACAGATAATATTACCTCTGAAGTTGTTTTTTTCAACGAAAAGTGTGCATGTTCATCATTCCCCAATTATTATAAATATTATAATACAGGGAGATCCTTTTCTAAGTCTGAAGACTTAAAATATGAGAAAAAAACCCACAAGCCCAAACAACAGTTGTGATTCTGTAAAAACAAAAGAAATAAAAAACAATAACAAAATTAAGCAAAAAGGAGTACCGGTAGCCTAGTGGTTAGTACGCGCTCCCCATGTACGGGGAGGCTATAGTAGGCTGTCGGGGTTCAAATCCAACCTGTGTCATTCCCCACTCTCTCCCTGATTTCTAAGACTATCCTGTACTGTCTCTAAAATAAACGCATAAAATTACCAAAATAAGCCTTGAATAAAAAAATGGGTAAAATATATAATAGTAATTTTATAAGGATACTTGTGTGACAAAGCGGACGAGTGGAGGCTTCACTGGGTAGTCAGGACCAAACTGGCAGTACAGCTCAAACACTCCTTTCTCATACGGTGTGTCCGGAGGACCTTGCATGAGAATCTTCCAGAAAGCTGAAGATTATAAACAAAGATTCAGCCTTGTTGGTTTTAGAAGCCCTTAGTCCAGTGGTTCCAAAAGTTTTTATGCCGCCCCCCCTTTAGCAGTGAAAATATTTTCAAGCCCCCTCATCATACACATCAACATACAGTAAACAGTCGTTTGCCCCATAAAAAGTGAAAAATTAAAAAAGCATGTCACTCACTGAAGTCTGACTCTGAGGGGAAAACTTTGAAGAAGGGATGTGGATCACAGTGCAGACTTTTCAGCTCCTCCATTATACGTTTGTCCTTCTCCAGAACCCAACCCTGCTTTGTCTCCTTAATCCTCTTCTTCAGAGCACTAATAAAAGAGATTATGAATAATTTAGAATCAGATGATGTGCAAACATTGTAAAGGCAGAAAATATTAGGGCTGGGAATATTTGAGTGTCTCACGATTTTGATTTTGATTCTTGGTGTCACAATTGGATTAAGAATCTATTTTCAATTTTAAAAAAATCTGGATTCATGATTCAAAGTCTATTTTTGAATTAGTCATTTGAATTACTCACCTCTCAGTCACTGTCACTTTGCTGTTTATCTGACTTGGCAACAAAGTCTCTGGACTTTCATCATACCCATGAGTAAGGAAGATGCTTGACAAAGAACTCTACAAGAGGATACATTAATAAGCACGTTAACTTGATGCAAAGTGTTTAAGCCTGTGTTAAAACAATTCCTTTCATTTCCATGTCTACTGAAAGGTTAATAATACCATAATTAATAAATACCAACCTCAGTGATGGAGGACGGGTCGAGTTTCTCCTTCAGTTTCCTCTGCTCCAAAGACAGAACCGTCTCAATCTCGAAGAGCTTCAGACCGTCTTTGGTTGTCTCTGGTTTGAAACAGCAGCCACCTTGAAGCGATGAGCATGTGTGGAAGAGAGATAAACAAGTGTTTAAATAACTGCCGTCATGTTATATCTAACACAACTTTTTTAAAGGAGCATTATGCTGACACGAAATGTTTAAAATTGGTACTTCAGTCCAAATGCTGTTTTCCCCCTAGCCCCTCCTCCTTAACGCCGATGCGCAAGCGGGTTGCCATGTCGCAGACATGGAAGCTTCAGTGTTTAGCCAGCTCTGCATTAGTCTTGAAATGTTTCTGCGCTCTAACTTCTATCCATTTTAAAAAGCCTCTCCAATATTTATTCTAGTTTAACCACATTTCTGCTCGTGGAGCTTATTAGAAAAATGCTGAGGCTCTTTAGGTCGGATAGAATCAGTTATGTCTGAACCAGTTCTCCTGCCTGCTTCTATCGTTGCGACACCTGTTGGTTTGCTGTGATAACTGGTCTCATATCTGGCAAACCGAGGGGCATCCGAAACTGCTGTGTGGGAGTGCCTTAATAAAACCACCTACCTTCTCTAGTCAAAACAAATACAGACCATTCTGGACCGGAATCAAAACTTAGGAGGACATACTGGCTGCTGCATTGTTATCAGAAAAGCCAGCACTTTAATGTAGCATGTTTTCTTAATGTCTGATGATATAATAAGGTCCTTTTCACATTTAATTCAGTAGATATCTATCTCATATTAATCCTTTAAAGTCAATGTTTGGCCTGCCAATTGAGATTTTAAAAAATGTAAGGCTAATTTGTTTCAACAAGTTGTAATGGCTAAAAAAACACAGATGCACACACCAAACCTTCTTTACAACCGCTGAAAACATCATCTAATCATGTGATAAAGGGTCCTTCTGATCTTGTCTTAGTATTCTTATTCTCCTCACTAACTCCATAATTGAAGCTGTGTTTCAGAGATGTCATACCTGTTCCATTGCTGATTCCATGCAGAATGTTGTTCTCCACATTTCCAAGGAGGATTGAATCCACAATAATGTCTGATTTTAGCAGTTTGACTGTAATAGGGACTGGCTCCATTGAGGATCTATGGAAAGTTTTGAGGCTACAATATCAGCTCCCTTGAAATCATTGTGAAGTCATTAAACTGTGAGCACCGAGAAAATAAAAAATCAGGAGTCAAAATGCATGAATCATAAGGTTGGCAATAACAAGATAGGTTAGAAAAAAAATGACATTTACCCAGAATCATTTCCATCAGTGAGACACATGATGCGGAGTCTACAATCTGGGAATCTCGCCTTGACCTTTTCCAGCTCAGATGCCCCACGTCTCAGGGCGTCATACAGCAGAGTACAGCCACTTGCCTCGATGTTACGAATGTGCTCCTACATAAAGTTAACTTAAGTTTTCATTTCCATTGGGATTCAAATTTTTAATCACACCTGTGATATATTGACCACATAGTAATTTCTTTATATTTCAGATGTGATACAGTGTTTAGAGAATCACTTAATATGAGACTCTGTTCAGATATGTAGTGCGGATATGCAGTGTTCCATTTTTGTGTGAACATGGCCAAGTCAATGACTGAATGTTACAAGTGTCCACTTCATCAAAACACAACACCCAAGTGCAAATTTTACTAAAAGAAAAAGGAACAATCAAAGACAAAACTGAATTCACCTTGAACTTTTCCAGATTTTCAGTGAATGTGTGGAGAGTCTTCACCATGGAGTCGAATTTCACGAGGCCAATGATATGATGAAAATCATAAGCCATGGTCCTTGTTGCAAAGTTGTCGAAGAGCTCTTTTACAGCATGAATCTTCTTTATTTCAGCACTCTCATAGCACTCTTCCTCCATAGAGGAGCTTGTGTCGATCAGCACCTAACAAAGTTCAAGTCAAAAGTATTTGATAATAAATTGAATTCATATAGCAACAATTAGAATACAAGACAAAACAAAAACAAGACTGAGACAAGTAATGATGGGAGTCCGATGGAGAGGCAGAGTTACGAGAGGTTGTAGGCTGTGGTAAACAAATGTTTGAGGATTTTTTTTAATTTGTCCAATGAAATCCATGATCAACAGTTAACTTATCTGCATAGTTTGCACAGTTAAGTTTACATCTCAGATAGCGACACAAGAAACCGTTTAACGAGCCGAAGAGACGTGAACAGTCTGCAGAGAGTCAGACAGAGCAGAGCTCAGACAGTCAGTGAGTGGAGATATAACCCCGATGTTTAAAATGTTGCTGTCGGTGTTTTCTGCTCTCTCTCGGTTTTTAAAAGTTATTATCAAGCTTCTCCACCCGAAGCTCACCTGTTGTGATAACCAAATTTATAGGGATTAAGTTTAACGACGTTACACGTTGAGAGTGAGTAACCATGGTGACTGTCTGTCTCTCAATCAACAATGTCCTGCCCCCTCTATGAATTAAACTCTTCTGTCAGTAAAACTTACTTTGATCATGTGTCACAGAATGAACACGTTCTGTATTATGTTTGATTATATAAACCAAACTAAAGTTATTCCTAAACTGGCATAAAATGACCAATTGACCAATTCTCCATTGATGTCATAAAAAACAACAAAGCCTATAAACAAAGGCTGCAGGTATATGAAGCTACAAATGTAGGAACTCTGCAGGGCTAAAATAGAACAGAAACACAAGAACTTGAAGTCTACATGCATCACTGCATGAAAATGTTCCTGATGAACATAAAAAGAGGACACATAACTAAATCATCATTTCAAAGTGGTGAGGAAAACCTTCAAATTGTGCAGAAATATTGATCAAATTGAGGGAAAGACGTTTCTGTTGCTAAAGATGTTCCGGGTGAGACCTCCAGACCCCCTACAAAAATGTTTTTCAAATAGACTAAACTTGTCAGCACAGTTTTTGTGCATTTAAAAACATTATACAGGGAAATAAGTTTGGTTGAACTGGTCAGTAACTTACAAATTTGTCTAAAGATCAGTATGAAAAAAATCGTGATAAAATCATGATCGTGATTTTGGCAAAAATAAATTGTGATATGATATTTTTCCCATATCACCCACCCCTAGCAGCAAGAGCATTTTGGGGTTCAGTGTCTTGTGACATCTTTTTAACTACTACAGGAACAGTGGCTCTGAATTTTTTTTTAGCTGTAATGAAATAATCAAGCAAAATAAATTTGAAATAAGACATGAGACAGTCAAAGTGTTACCAGTATAGCCTCTGCTGGAGTCCTGCTTGTGACAAATGTTCCGTCATCTCTGTGATCACCAGTCCTGTGTTAAACGTCAAATACACAACAATCAGCACATTGTATCAAAGTGCTCCCTTGATTCTGGGAAACATCAGGTGGATATGAGACACTGAGATACTTCACCTGGCTGCCAACTGATTCACATCTTCTATTCTGACTTTGCCATTCAAACAATCACGCACTCTAATCATATCAGCGGATCCTTTGTCTTTGTACAGACACACCCCAAGGTTGTCTATCAAAGAAAAAGAAGATTTTAAATGACAAATTCAAACATTATGGTCTTAAATATCAAAGGTAGTAAATAAAAGTAATGGTATTGTCTTTCATATTGGTCAAGATTCAGAATCATTAACAAACATTTCAGAATTTTCTTAGTTGATCCTCAATAATAATCTACTTCATGAAGAAACAAAAATGTAAAAAAAAAAAAAAGTATTTCCCTCTGAATGGGCTAATAAAGAAGTAGGTAGTGCCTCAAATTATTCCAATGTACTTTACAAAAGTGCGAAAAGTGCAAATACATTCGAAACACAGAGATTTTATGGAGTACCTTTAGTCAGCAGAACAAGGCGATTCCCACACTGTCCCAGCTCCTTCAACTGTAGAGGTGGGGTCACATTGAGCCACTGATTGGAGGGAGTTTTTAATTCTTCCACCATGCATCCAAAAGTATTCTCCATATTTATCTGAAAGCTGTCATTTAATTGCAAAAAGATAGACCTGAATAAAGGCTCAATTCTTAATACAGAGTTTTAAAAAAAAAAAACTTTTATCAATCTTCTGATAAATATTGACTCTCTTGGTATAAGATGTAGCATATATTAATGTATACTAAGTATGCCACAGTATCTGATAAGGATCTGGAAAAACACAGAAATATTAGATATTCTAATTTAACAGAGAAAAGTACAAATTTGATGGTACAAACTTCTGGCCAATCGTCTTGTTATGGTCGATCCAAAGAGGATAGGTTTTGATGTATGGTGGCAAACTGAGCAAGATTTTTTCAATGTCACTGGCTCTCTGTAAAGATGTTTCTCGCAAAATCTCTTCAGTGCAATTTGGAATTTTCTCCCCATCTGAGAGGAGAGAAGAATCAGAACAAACAGAAAATACATAAAGTGAAGATGACTGTATGGTTAAATTACTGTTAAGTGGTTTTCAGAACAACAGGATGACACCTTAGGCTGGAGATATACTTGCTTGGGGTACAACACCAGCTGCATAATGAGCGTGATTGTTCACATACTTCATTATGCACTAAACAAGTTAGTAGAGGATTCCTCTAGAGGGCACACCAGAGAGCTCAGGCCGTATGGAACTACCTGATGCAGATGTGGATTATTTTGGTCTATCAACCAGTCTGAAAAACTTTCTGCCATTGTTGTCTCCGCTGCTGTGTCAAACCCTTACATCCCCTCTGTCTGCCCCTACAGTTCATGTGCATACTACGTCTTGTGACTGCAAAGCTTACATTTTTCAGGACGTGCAAAGCCAACGCTGCAAACAGAAGATGGGGTTGCGAGGCCGTTGCGAGCAAGTATATCTCCGGCCTTATAGGGTGTTTGACATTAATGAGGTTTCATATTATACACGAATGTCTTTAGGTGCCAGTGAATGCTCCTCTATAAAGCTCACTGCAGCCCTGTCCTATGTTCTTCACAGTATTCAAAATATAGCAGCTCATTAAAAGGGCTGAAAACGTAAACATCTAGCTGCATAGACCAGACTACCTTTAGAAAAACAACAATTTTGCTCTCATATTGACTATAAATATAAATTAGTGTCTGCACTTAGAAAAGGTTGATGACCTGTCATACTTTTCATTTTACCTTTGATTTTCTGGAGAACGTTTGCCTGTTCAAGGGCATCAGGTACTCCAGGCACTCTGACTGGTTCACAGAAACGGCTGCCATCATCAGACTGAAGAGTGATGAGTGCGTAGTTCTCACGGTCTGATGTCAGTTTCTGTCAAAATAAGGCGAACAGATAATGTCAAAAATCTCTAGAATTACTTTTCTTACCCTTGACAAGTTCATATCAAACATTTCTATCGTCATACCTGAGCTTCTGATCTGAGATGTGCCCAGCAGTACAGAGAATTCTCAAAGACATCCAGGTCCTCAATGATTTTCTTCCCTCGTTGTGTTCCGAGTTGAGGCAAAAGCTCCCTGAAGAGCACGTACAAGCCTTCAACAACTGCAATCTACAACAAAAACAAACGCAAAAACATCTGGAGAAACGGCTACTGGTGAAGCACACACAGAAAGAATAAGAATAAAAATAACAATTCTAACTCCTTATTGTTTACCTTCTGATTCCTGGTAATTATTTCGTTTCTGCAAAGTAACTGATGCAAACTTTGGGCGAGAGGGTTACATCCAGTCAGTTTTCGTACGCAGGAAATCAGCTTCTTCAGCTCTTCTGTTGCACAATTAGGTTTCTATGTGACAAAAAATGTATTTCACATCATCATTTAGTCCGGATGGCAGTGTATAATGAATTATAGCAAATGTTTTGCTAGTTTTGCCATCTTTTCAGACCAGTGTTATGACTTCTAGAGCCATGCTTGCAGATCTTTGAGCTGAAGGAAAATACCAGTATTGCGGCTATATCGGCCTTTTGCAGGTCGTCAAAAAAGTTTGCCGCGAGGGACTAAACACGGGAGTGAAGCTGTGACGCGCTGTCGCTATAAATGACTTCCAGATACAAGATGCTTCAGTCATTTATTCTTCTAAAACAAAACAAGATACTACAAACGCTGTTTTCGGATCATCAAATAAACTTGCGATCGCAGTGCAGTGTAGTGTGGCGGTCAACAGAAATTGTCTCTTCCCACGCTCACCCCCTCTCTCCGTCCAAGCCAAAAACCAGGTGAACAGGTGAGTGCGGCCCATATAATCACTGCCATCACCACGAGATTTCCGGTGAACACACCCACCAACAGTAACAAGCAGACCGTAAACAATAAACAAATCAGTAAACAACCCATGACACCAAATACACAATCAACTTACATTTATGGCTCCTACAACCAGCATGCTAACCATAAGGGTTCTCAAAATTGTTCCTTCGATACTTTTTTCAATACCATGTTTTAAAACAATCCCCTCTGTTTTTTTAAATGATCAAAAGTAATGAAAAAGTACAGAAGCTTTAAAAAACCTAAAGATTAAGAGGTCTGTATACTGACCTGTGACTGACATGGTGTTAAAGTTATGTTTATGTCTCTTACAAACCGACAGAGAGCAGGAGGAGGAGTAGTCTACATTGCACTAATGCGTTAGCAACGTTTTGGGATAATGTGTAGGACTTTGCAATTTTGGTAATAAAAAGCAAGGAATCATGCAAAATTGGGTGCCGAAAACTTCTATTTTTGTTGCTGTGAAAACAGGTATTAATATTATTTGACTTTTACAAGAATTATATTGAAATTTATAGCATCACAAATAACTGTTTAGATATTGGTGGTGAACCAACGAACTGTCCAACATTGCCATTCCTGAAGTTACTCTGCTAGTATTGATGATAACATGTTGATAGTGCCTGTAGTGTCTGTGCCATTTTGTATGAAAAAGCATATAAAGAAGTAGTGAGTCATCAAATGCACAGTAGTACTGCTCATGTATCAAAAAGTAAAACTTACCAGAACATGAAGTGAAGACAGCAACACACTGATTCCTTTCTGGGTTTGTTTTACTGAAGGCACAACGTCGTCAATGAAGAATGTCTCATTATGTGGGGTGTCATCCGAAAAGGAGGACAAAGAGAAGTAAACTGTGGACTTCTCTGAGATTTCACAACTCTGCAGGGTGTCACCAACAGCATGTGCACCTCTGTAAACACAAGAGAAGAAGATAATGTATGTGTGGGCTAATAAATCTGACTGTTAGAAAAACGATCAATACTTGTTGTAGAAAGTCTAAATTACTTGTAACAAAGGACGTGTGCTGGGATTCCACTTTCATTTGCCAACTTGAGTCGCAGGCTGGTGATGGTGTCACTTTCTAAGTTCACCGACAACTCAAAATCACCCTGCATGACAATAGAAACACAACAACAAAACAATAACAAAAAGATTTGGTATAATCCTAAAATGAAAAATTATCAGACATCAATATGGGAAATTACTTATGTAATTTGTGATCCCCTAAATATTTTAGGAGAAAAGGTCAATAGATTGAGTAATACATTAAAGATATCCATCAATCATGGTTTAATATGATCTGCGTTAAGTCTCACCTTGAGCATTATGTGGCAGCGCACCACGTCATCTCCATTGGTTTTAGCAACCTCTCGCTTTGGCTGCCGTGGAGCCTGTCTCAGGTTTTCTTTTGGTGTGAAGATGGCGTAAATAATAGATCCATTTTGAAGATGTCTCTCCTTTAAAGACCCTGCATGAAGACATAAACATTTATGTTAATATATTGAACTTGTTAGCAGACAGCTTTCTATTTGTAAATCCAACAGATACAGACCAACCAATACCATACCAAGAGAGAGCGCGCGAGAGTGCACAGAATTTTAAACTGCCTGAGTACTCGGCGAGTTCATGAAACATAACTAAATACCTTGATTGTGCTGGGCGGACCTGAGGAAGCTACAGGTGAAACACGTTGTTTGCGCACACTAAAAATATAGTAAAGTTATTTTTGAGTGTGCCACGGACGTCTGATTTTTTATTCGTGGTATGTTCCTGCAACTGTGAGCACCTGGGAGCGTGTTTAGGCTGTGCACGGGGGAACCCTCTTGACCATTTAGATAACTAAATACCTCTAGACTCCTAACGGAATATCGAGTGGAACTTTTCAAAATTGGAGGCATACTCCTGGTGTTTGTGTCTGTGCGTGTGCCTGGATAAGTGGAGCAGATTAACAACACTTAACACTTTTGATATAAATACAAACCTAATATTAAAATATAGCCTAAGATAATATATATATATATATATTTTTAAGTATGTCGACCCCCTGCCCTTTGCTCACAAGTGTTGAAGAAGGGATCGTCTGTCAGGGGCATCCCATCGATTGTGTAGAGACAGACTCCTTTTGCATTGCTGACATTTTCAAGATGGCTGATCCTTAACATCAGGTCCTCCACAGTGTTTTGTAATGGATCCATATCTGGAATATCAAAGATGACCTTTGTTACAATGTTCTCTGGTTGTCTGCAAAGTCTGCACTATGATCACTGTAACCACATCCTATTTCAAACAACACAACACATTGTGTGATTAACAACTCAGTGGCGTGTCAAAGTTCATCCAGTGGTCATAAATAGTTTATCAAAACGATGTTGTACTCCTACCTTTAATTTCTTTTAGTTGAGGACATTTGGGATACGTGTACTTCAGACAGAATGGCTCCAATGATTTCTGCACAGGGGCCACAGTTTGAACTTGGCGCTCTGGAGCTCTGAGTCTTCGAACGTCGTTTTTCATTGCTGAAAAACGGTTCTTCTCTACTTGACTTAAACCTTGAAGAATTAAATCAAAAAATGGTCTTTGAGTAATTTGTGTATAGCTTCTAGATCATTGTTATTATAATTCAGACTTTTTATCCAACTAGTTTCACAGTAGGCTACACAGCAGAAAGAAAATCCACAGTTATCATGCCATTCCCATTTTCTTATCTATTTATCATGTGTCCTTTTTTTCACTAGGTGGAAAAAAATATTGACAGTGTCTTTAGGTTGAGGTTCACCATACCCATGCTGGTTAGATCTTCATCTGTGACACCGTCAAGGAAATCTCTCTCATCCTTCACCCCCAACTGGAAAAACTGGTTGTAGTAAGTTTCCAGTCTGAACTTCTCAAGTATGTTATAGATCGCACCCATCTGAACAATGATATCAAAAAAGACAACATAGAAAGAATAATCCTTATTCAAGTGTCAATGTTGTGTCTGTTACAGCTTGAAAAAACATCCACTGTACACATAGATTACATCAGTATCACTTACCGTGATATGTTCCATAAATAAAGGTTACATAGGAAGAAACAGTGCAGTTCAATTGTTCTGGGTTGATTATACCATACAACACAATGCACTTTATTGTCTCCTTGGGCAAATTTGTCTTGGACTCAAAGTGCTGCAAACATTCAGCTGCTTACACATCAGAATCAATAAAAACAATAGAAACAAACACAAACCACACACAAAATATTTTGCACATTACCCTTATTGCACACGATCTGCATAAAACAACATAAGTAGGAGAAAAGACAAAAAAAAGCTCAGGAAATATAAGAACACCATGACGCTATTGCACAACCCATACCACCTTAATTCTGATCGACTAGTTATTTGATTCTAAATCTGTGTCTTCTGTGGCGTGATGCGTTTAAGGTGCTGTTGAAACATCATTGTGTTTGCATATCAAAGGCTGCAAATACAGAAAGCCAATTGTCCTTCCTTAAATACAACAGTCTTACTCTGTGTAGCCCCACACGGTTAACCAAGACACGGGGACAAAACTCAGACATTTTTAAAAACAAAAATGACCAACATGAATACAGAACAAAGTCTGTGAACATGCACGTGTATGATGACTTCAGTAAGTTATATGACAATGCTACTTATATGCATGGTCTTCTTATTTAAATGCTAGCATGAGAACACCCACAATAGCAATCATTTTGAACAAAGAAAAATTTGATGATAGGTCACTCAAACCCAGAGTTAGTGAACAAATTGTAACTTTCTGGTGAAATAATCAATATTGAAATATGAAAGGGGTCACCAAAGACATTATAAGTCATCTACAGGGTAACAATCAAGCCAGTGTAAATGTACATGTGTTGTCTCAAAACGTTTTAATATAAGCAATACACACAAAACAAAACGAAAAGGTATCTCAAACCTTATTTTATAAGTGTCTCATGGTGTTTCTAATGCTAGTATATTATCACCCTCTAGCAAATCAACACATTCTGGTTCATTTAATGTCCAATAACTAATGTTAGCTGACACATCATACAACAAAAGATTATACATAGAGACTAACTTTATGAACATCCATTGTGAGTAACCCAGTTAGCTCTAAAAGCGAGATTCAAAACTACTCTCTGTGATGCTTTTATTTTGCTTTTCTTATTGCCTTACGCCTCAGCCTCTTTATTTCCAGTCTTCAAATATAATGTGCTTTTATTTTGAAAAACTGCAAAGGGGATTTCTGCTACATCGTCAGGTTATGGGAGTAAATAAAAACAGCTAAAAGAATAACCAAGAGGAGAAAATGTTACACTTACGTGGTTTTGTGAGGTGGATTTATCTTAAAAACATCTGTTTGAGTGACTAACTCTGTTTCAGAAGGACGCTACATGTTTCCATTTGTTATCGCTGAGCTCTGACTCAGTGATAAGTGACAGGAGGATTAAATGCACGTAACTTTGCCATGCTTCAACTGTAACCGAACAGCTACGATTGGCTTAATTTGTCACTTAATAAATCTTAATTGACCAATAGGTTTTCATCGATGACTCCACTGGTAGAAAGTGTGGGGGGTGAAAATACATTTCAGTGAAAGTGTGGGTGTCGCAACACCCACGGGTGAGACGCGCCTGGCATTTTTAAACAACACAACTTCTGATCGAATTCGGTCTATGTTAGCAAATGTGAAATTATATATTTAAAATAATTAAACTACAACCTTGAAATGAACATATTAACTTGCTGTATGAGACCTACAGTCTATGATGTGTGGACTTTAACCTTGGGAGTTTATGATTCTACAGTAAGGCACAAATGAGCAAAACCATTTTTTTTACTGAAGACTAAAAGCTTGGAGAAGAAGAAAAAAAACATAATCTGTTCTGACGGTAAAGTGCTATGTAGCCTAATGCATAAGTAAACATCGAAAAAGTAAAAAAACAACAACATCTTACCTTGACTACTATCATGGATCTTGTGAAACTAACACATAAAAGTTAAGTTTCGATTTACGCTACTTGAGACTGTGCCTGAAAATGAAACTAATGGACATGTCAACAACTTAAGACCGATCTGCTGCTGAGTCTGGCAACATCGTCCGGTGGAGAGGTATCAGAATGAGTCTTGCCAGCTAATGTAGGATGGACGACGTTTTCTTCATCACCATCACCTGTAGGCCTATACACATTGTATTCACAGAAGTAAAGCTGAAATGGAGTGCAAGAAATAAAGCAAGCCCCTTTAAGTGTTTAACCACTGTGCCACCAGGTGGTAGCATTATACCAAAACGTTGTTACATGGATTTACCTGCAACTGTAGGTTCAGGTTTCTCTAATTGACTCCGACATTTTTTGTTTCATATTTTCCTGCAGGAGAAAAACATTAGACATCAACATCACTGTAAACATTAGGTTGTATCTGAAACATACCTACATCTACCCACATAACAGTGTGAATGAGTCCACGCGCGCCCTCTGCTGGGCCCCCTGCAGACTTGAGCGATGCAGCCCGTGTATTGTTGTCAGTGCACTAGTGCAGTTTCCATGATAAGTTTGCTTAAAACACAAACTTTACCCACACATTCACCCTAAGACAAGCTAAAAATGTAGCCTACTCGTGTGTAGGTTGCTTAACAACAGTTAGCTCAATTATTTGTTTCTATATTGTATGTTATGTGAGCTTATTACTGCAAGATTGGCTGAGAGACCTTATGCTTCTTTTGTTATCAGAATAAACAGGCGAGCTGGTGTCAAACGTGAAAGTTTATGCATGATTCATCACACAACCCAAGAGAGTAGAGCACACAACTGCTACATACACACCGACTGCACAGCTGAACTACAGCTTACTTTAGATTATCTCATGATGATTACCTCCTTTTAGAAGTGTGGGTGTATTGATACTGATTGAAACTTCCCTGACTACTATATATATTTTTCTGTCAGAGTAGCAGGGTACAAACAACTCCATGACTTTTATTATCACAGAAAGTCTACCCTAACGTTGTTAAACATGTTCAAGGTGTATATCTGTCTTACTGACAATGTTTGAGTGACTTGCACAGTAATATATTTAATGTTCTATTTTGGTAGTCAACACAGTATTTTATTTTTTTTGACTGATGGAAAGAGGAGTACAGCATTTATTTAAATTTTGTCACTATCAAGTATTTGTTCAATCGAACGCCACAACTTCTGTAACATAAAAGTATTTTTCTCACAACACACATTTTGAAGCAGAGGGGCGACTGTGAAATGTTTCAGTGCAAAAAAAAACAACACAATGACCAAACACAGCTTTGACATTATTCCCTTTCTTTTCATTTTTGACACAAAAAAGTGAAGCACGAACCTCACTTGTATCTCTCTGCAACAGGCCTAGCAGACTATCTTCTTGTTTTTGTCTTGTCAGTGTCTGACTTCAAGTTGGCACTCTTGGAGGAGGGACCGGCTGGTGTAACTTGCCAATAAACTCCAGCTCCCTCTTTGCCTCTTGGACTTTTTTCTGCTGACTTGTGGTTCCCTCAGGTGGTCTTTTATGGGAAGTGAAGTATTGTTTATTTAACTGTTTAGGTCCTGGCCTGGTGGTGTCCCCTCTCAAAACACCATTTCTATTTCTGTCCATACTGTTGTTGCTTTCTCTGGGGCCAGTCTGTGGATGAGAGTTACTAGACTGAATGTTGCTCGTCTTCACCGTTGCTGACACTATACCACCTCCACAGGTTTTAGTCTGTCCCTTATTTTTTGTCTTTGTGCTCCCTGTGGTTGGCACTGAATGGTCAGAACAATTGCTCCTCCAGGAAGGACTTCTTCTTCTCTCTCTTTGTGGTGATGAATCACATTCTAAGCTGGTGCTATGAATCCTGTAATGGGATGACTGATGAGTGTCAGGGATGGGTGAGTTTTTTGATGTTTCTATGTGCAAACCAGGACTTGATGCAAAAAATCAAATCCAAGCAAGTGTATTCGTCTAATTATTGGTCAGAAACATCTAGTCCCACTTCTTTTAGCTCTTGCACTAATGTCAAAACAAGGCCTGCATTGATTGTAATAAGTAAAAATATCTGTTAATGAGGCAAGCACATTTGACTTTTTGAGTGTCTTGAAATAAGATGTACTAACTATAAATAGTACATCGCTTTTCAAGACTTTACTTAAGTAATAAGTAACCAGTAGCAGTCAAAGACAAAACTGGTAAAATATCCAGCAGTGAGAACTACAGACCAATTGCCCTGGCTAGTATACTCTCAAAAGTATTAGAACTAATACTCTTGGATCACCTTCAGGAATACATTGCGACAACAGACTACCAATTTGGTTTTAAGAATAAACACTGTACAGACATGTGTATATATGCTCTGAAGGAAGTTGTTAACATGTACAGGAGGAAAAACTTGACTATATTCATGTGTTTTCAGGATGGGTCCAAAGCCTTCGATAGAATAAATCATGGTAAATTATTTATGAAATTACATAACAGAGGGGTCCCCCCTTATTTGATAAGAATATTGCATTCCTGGTATTTGCATCAATCCATATGCGCCCGATGGGGCAGGAGTATATCGGCACCCCTTTCAGTGACCAATTGGGTCCGACAAGTTGGAATTCTATGTATATGGACGATCTCTCTGAACAGCTTAAAGCTTATAAGACTGGTTGTATGGTGGGAGAAAGAATTGTTAACCATTTGATGTATGCTGATGACTTAGTAATCTTGTCACCTTATAGTGCTGGCCTACAGCAACTTCTAAAAATCTGCCTGAGTTATGGAGTGCAGTGTGACATAAAGTATAATAGTAAGAAGACCGTTGTCGTGATATAAAAGCAAAGGACGATTGAAAGCAGAATTTTCCTTTGTTCTTTATCTCTGATCATCCCTGAGTGTGGTAGATAAAGTCAAATATCTGGGACATATTATCAGGAATGACTTGAGTGATGATGTGCAGCGTCAGTGCCGCAAATTGTATTCTCAAGCTAATATGCTGGCACAAAAATGTTCAATGTGCTCAGACAATGTTAAAACTGAGCTGTTCAGAGCTTACTGTACTCCCCTATATATACTGCTCACTTGTGCAGTTATAGTAAAGCTAAAATGAAAAAGCTGCAGGTGGCATATAATGACGCATTCAGAATATTTCTGAAGCTACTCAGATGGACGAGTGCAAGTCAGATGTTTGTTTTTAATAATGTGACCACATTTCATGCTCTGCTGAGAAATTTTATGTTCAAATTTATGTGTTGATTAAATAACTCAGAAAATGTCATTATAATGTCACTGACCCAGCCCAGACTAAGCAACACAAGGTATTCCTCGTGTTTCTGGAAACACTGGTGTAAATGTCTCTTTGTATTGTAATCACATGTAGATGATGATATCCCTTTATTAATGTCCTGTATTTATATATCTGTGCTTTTTTTTTAATAACGATATGGACCTATGGGTCTGAAATAAAGTATAAAGTAAAGTAAGTATAAAGCAAAAACACAATAAAAGATGTCTGACTACTAGAAAAGTCTTGTTGGTAACCATGTTATTGAGTAAAATTCTACTGTGTTAGCCTTACAGTGACCAATAGATGACCTGTCATGAAAGAAAGTTCTTATACACCTGCAGAGAAATCACACTAAAGACCAAAGAAAAAACATGTTATTTGTCCACTTACAGTCTTTATTATTTTGCAAATGCAAGTAGGTCGAATGCAATGAACAAGAACCTTGATTTGTTTCACTCCAAGAAAGTCATCACAAAATGTAGTCATGAAAAGTATTTTTGTATTGGTAAAATAGAGAACAAGGACATTTGATAGAAAAACATTGAGCTTAGATCAACAGCTAACTCAAAAAAGTCCCTTGAATAAAGAAAAGACAAAGGTTGTCCCATCCAAACCTTTTCTTCTTTAACAACTAAAACACCTGTAATGCATATGCTTTATTATGATTATTACACTTTTCAAACTCCTATAATGGAAGTATCTAAGTTGAACATAATCTTTGTTATGATATTTTAGGAAACATTAAGAAAACTGATTATGAACAGACATCAATTATTTGACATCTCAGCATTTAAGTACTGAGGCGGATCAAACCTCTTTCTCCTTCAAGTTTTTATTTATTCAGAATTATTTAATTTGACGTGTTCGATGATCCATGGCCATTTTCTTCATGTCCTGGTCTGCTCTGATGTCGCCCATCTCAAGCTTGCATTCTGGTCCGGCTTTTGGGTCATACTGGTGTCTGCAAAGAGTGTTTAGCCAAGTCATCTGAGGAAATGCCTTCTTTATTGGTTTCATAAGCAAATGTGTAGTTTTTGTAACTTTTAGCTAACTCACATTACATTCATGTCAACAGCTGTAAACAAACTCACTGTTTCAGGTGTTCCTCGATGGCCTTGCGTTCAAACACCGTGCCGTAGACCGTTTTCACAGGATCAACAAACATCTCCTTGGTGAGTGGACAGATCAGATGTTCGGGTATGAACTTTGGAACCGGAAGCACCATTTTCTTTAAATGAATAAAGGGAAAAAAACATTTCAAGATGACATGTTAATGATACTTATAATGAAAAATGACACCGCTTTTGTCAATATTATACACGGAGCTTGAAACTTGAAACACCAAGTTAAATTACTTGTATGTGTAAATGTACTTGGCAATAAATACCGATTCAGATTCAGATTAATTTTAAACAGGAAAGGCACAGTTTAATATGTCAGCCAAACAAAAAGACAATGTCTATCACACAGTGACAATTTCATAGGAGCCTTTTTACTTTTTCCATGTCATCCATTGAGATCCCTGCAGTTTCCTCTGTGTGTTTCTTGGCTTCTCGTTCATACTCCACACGGCTCGTCATGAATTCCTCTGCCAAAACGCTTCCATTGGAAATAAAATAAAAATAAAATAAAATACTGTGTATCATAAGTTTCTAACAGTAAGTGTCAAACTATCATCATCAAACACAAAAATTAAATAACGTTCTGATAAGACCAAATCAAATCATAATTGATAAAATGAAGCTACAGATTTCTAGAGGAGGTAAAACTGGTAATTATAAGAACAGACGGAAATCCAAATAGATAAATAACATCCTCATCACTAAAGATATTTCTGGGTTAATAATCAGCTTTGTTATCCACCTACCAGTCACCTCAAAGTGTGACTTGATTAAGCATGTGTGTAATCTCACCTGTCCAGAGGATCCTCAGGTTCAGGGACGATGAGCAGTCCATACACAGCTTCCAGGATTTCTCTCATGGTGATGTGGGCGTTGTAGTTGCGGTCAAATATGTTGTGGCAGATGCGTCCCACACTGTTGACGTTGCAGTGGTAGACCTGTTCTCACATTTAAAGAAAACAACTCAAGTGCAAACAGATAATATTACCTCTGAAGTAATGACGTTTTTTCTTCTTCAATGAAAATGTTTGCATGATTCTCTAAATGCTTATTATGCCCAATCTACATTAAAACAAATAAATAAATAAAAGTAATATTAATAAGGGTACAGAGAGAGGATTTTCCAAGACTAAAGTCTTAAAATAAAAGGGGGAAAAAACTCAAAATGAGAAAACTTGGCACTGTCTGAGCTAAGAGTTGTAAATTCACAAAAAAAAAAAATCAGGGAAATTGTAGGAGTAATGGGGGTCAGCCCTATGTTCCCACAGCCCTATGTTCCCACAGGGTAGGATTAGAGTTAGGGTACTGATAAACTGATACAAATTTATGAAAAAGGAACATAGGGCCTCATTTTGGAAAAAAATCTTAGAAATGTGGGAACATAGGGACGCTCCCAGAGTAATGTCAAGTCTATAAAATGTACCACTTAAATATAATTATACTAATTTAAGCTTTTGACCCTCCATTGGCTCTGAAAACACAAGCCCCAAACAACAGTTGTAATTCTGTCAAAAATATTAGTCGTAGTTTGAAAGGATACTTTGGTGACAAAGCGGACGAGTGGAGGCTTCACTGGGTAGTCAGGACCAAACTGGCAGTACAGCTCAAACACTCCTTTCTCATACGGTGTGTCCGGAGGACCTTGCATGAGAATCTTCCAGAAAGCTGAAGATTATAAACAAAGATTCAGCCTTGTTGGTTTTAGAAGCCCTTAGGCACGGGTTTGAGTCTATTTTGTTGTTAATTCATTTTCAGCCTAACATTTACCTGGGAGTCCTCTCCAGGTAAACTCTCCAAATTGTCCATGCTTTTCTGGAACAGTGTGTATTGACCCACTAGGGGTCCTATGCCTCACTTTGGTAATCACTGCCTTAGGCAACGCCAAAATATATCTGATCATAGCACAGCAAAGCTTTATAAAAAATTCATGAATGAGAAACAGTGCAACTGAAAACAAGATGTACTGCACAGTAAATACATATTATACACATGTAAATTAAAAATGTGTTGTCCATAACAAAATTAGAAATATAAAAAAAAGATTCTATGAAATAAATGTTTGACCAGTTTTTTGGAGATCTAAATTATACAAGGTTACAAAGAAGAACAATTATCTGTTGTGATTATGACGTTATATTGATGTTATGCCCCCCCCAATTTCCTCATGTGCAGCAGACTACTATTGTTGGCTATTGTAGAGTATGACAGAAGTGGCAAAAACTTCACCAGTCGTTTGCCTCACAAAAAATGAAAAATTCACAAAAGCACGTCACTTACTGAAGTCTGACTCTGAGGGGAAAACTTTGAAGAAGGGATGTGGATCACAGTGCAGACTCTTCAGCTCCTCCAGTATACGTTTGTCCTTCTCCAGAAACCAACCCTGCTTTGTCTCCTGCATCCTCTTCTTCAGAGCACTAATTAGAGAGATTAGGAATATTTCAGATGTGGGTGGGAATCCATGATTGTGTTAAATAAACACCTGAACCTGTTTCTGTACAGCACCTGAGGAAGAGCCAAGTTGGGCTCGAAACGTTGTGTTTGTCTAAATGTATTTGGGAGCCTTAGCATTGCTAGTCTTTGTCTGCATCCAACATTTGAATACCATCTGACTCTTTACCAGGGACTCAGCGGTTTGTTACAATCAAAAGTACACGAGGATTAAATCATTTAAAATTACATTCCTGTTACTCGCTATCAGAATGGGTTTGAAATGATTGAAAAATATTTGGTTAGTTACTTTAATATTCTAGCTGCCCTGAAATTAACAATGAGTGTTGGTTGTGCCACGAAATTGACCTACACCAAAATGGCATGAAAACTGTATTATTTCTGTATTAAAAATTGTTTCGAAATTCAAGACAAAAAAATACGGAAGGAATCATCTAGCCCCACTTGCCCAGATTAACACTATAATTGTAAAAGCATTAAGTCAGTGCACACAATGAACAGAGAGAAGAACCCACGCATGCATGGGGAAAACATTCAAACTCCACACAGAAAGGACCTGTCCAACAGGGATTAGAACCAGGAACCTCTTCACAACCGTTTAATACCTGGGTAGGAACCTTTGTCATGTACTGTGTTGCTAGGGGGACATAATAAAGAATGGGCTCTAATTAGTCAGCATTAGCCTCGGTGTGCTTGTAAACAGTCTTTGGTTTAGGTTATTATTGTACCGATAAACAATGTAAGAGCAACAGCGCTAAGCACGGCACCACCGTGCAGCCTTGTCTTGAAACCAGATCAACAAAAATAGAAGTCCTATGCACCCAATATTGGTTAATTTCTTGTTAGTAATTATAAAAAAAACACTTATTATCAAAAAGTGTTAGAGTGTCAGAAATGTTGTCGACCTTAGTACAGTCTTTGTAAAATGTGCTCTACCGACTTGTAGTCGCCATTTCCTTTTAGTTTATTTGTACCATATAGCTTATCTGTTAAAATGGCTTCTGTTTGTTTATATACCCTTAGTGGTCATCATTTGAATTACTCACCTCTCAGTCACTGTCACTTTGCTGTTTAACTGACTTGGCAACAAAGTCTCTGGACTTTCATCATATCCATGAGTAAGGAAGATGCTTGACAAAGAACTCTACAAGAGGATACATTAATAAGCACGTTAACTTGATGTGGAGTGTCAAATACTGTGTTGAACTGATACCTTTAATTTTCATACCACTTTACACTGAATGGAGGACAATAATTAATAAATACCAACCTCAGTGATGGAGGACGGGTTGAGTTTCTCCTTCAGTTTCCTCTGCTCCAAAGACAGAACCGTCTCAATCTCAAAGAGCTTCAGACCATCTTTGGTTGTCTCTGGTTTGAAACAGCAGCCACCTGGAAGCCATGGGCATGTGTGGAAGAGAGATAAACAAGTGTTTGAGTAACTGCACAATCAAAGAAGTTGTGTCATGAGTCCTTGGCTCTGGTGGCTCAGGATGCTGAATGATTTCTATCACGGTTAGTGGGATTGTCAGAGTAATGGAAGAGATGGGATATAATTTGATTTCACACCTTTAATTCTAACACAAATTCATCAAGGAGTGCCCACTGAGATATTAAAAATGTAAGGCTAATTTGTCTCAATAGGTTGTGATGGCTGAAATAACACAGATGCACACACTGAAACTTAATCTTTACAACCACTCAAGACAACAGCTAATTTCAAGCTAAAGTCCTCCTGGGGCCCGTTTCAAAATAGAAGGTTGGAGAAACTCTCAGTCTAACCCTGAGCTCTGAGTTGATTTACTCTCAGGTGGGAAACTCTGAATTTTTGGTTCCAGACAGCTGATTTGAGTTTGTTAAATCAACTCTGAGTAGGTTCACTTGGTGTTTAACGCATGCACCACCATTTTAAAAAGCCAACATTAATGGAGCCCCATTACAATGATTCACCATGGCAACAGGTGACAAAAAAGAGATCCTTGTACTATAACCATCTAGAAATATAGCCTACTACATAGTCATGTAGACATACAGCGAATATGAACAGGTTTTAAGAAGAAGGGCCAAATGTAATGGGGCGGCTGTGGCTCAGTTGGTAAGAGTCGTCGCCTCTCAACCGGAAGGTAGAGGGTTTGATCCCCAGCTGGGCAACGTGTCTGACGTGTCCTTGGGGAACCCTTGGGTTTATGTTGTTCAGTGGCAGTGTATGAATGAATTAGTTACTTCTGATGAATGATACTACATAACAACCACTGCCATCAGGGTGTGACCTGTGGTGTGAAAGAGCTTTGAGTCTGAAGACTAGAAAAGCGCTACACAAGCTCTAGTCTATTTACCATTTAACACTGCTGCGGTGGCAAAGGAGAGAGAAGTGGTGTGGGATAAGACGGCTTCTCACGTAATGAAGTCTACCCCTAACCCTAATCCTAATAATAATGCAGGTAAAAACTGGTGGAATGGTGTTTAACCTAAAATTCGTTTTCATTTAGATGCAATTAAGCGGGAGAAAAGTGACTTTAAAACAGTTCAAAATGAAATATAAGAACAAACTAGGCTCATGGTGTTAGCCTACCTTATTTTAATAATCATTTTATTTTAACATTTCATTTTCATTTCATCATAATATTTCATATTTGAAAATCGTATTTGAAAATACTAAATCTGTCTCTTAATCTATCCTGTTTAGTTTATTAATTAGCCCAAATTAAATTAACATCTCCCGATGTAAATGTAGGCTCTAATTCCCTGCGGAGTAATGTAGCCCCTTCAACTCGAGGCTCCTCGACTAAAAAGACATGCCATGTTCGACAAAGTAGTTTGTTTTATACGTTATACTGTAGTATAGTATACCTATACATGTAAATATTAAAACAACCTGGATTTTTATTCGGACAAACGTGAATCTTCACTAACACAGCGGGATATGGACTGAATGAAAGAATAAGGAAATGAAAAGGTGTTTCTGGCTCTGAAAGAGGTAGATAGTACGTGCCTACACATGTTAAGAGTCTGGGTATCATCCTAGACAGCACATTATAATTCCAAGCTCACATCAATAATGTCACCCAGTCTGCTTATTTCCATCTTCGTAACATTAAACGCCTCCGCCGTCCTTCACTCCCAGCAGTACTGCCATCCTCGTCAACACCCTGGTTACATCCCGCATTGACTACTGCAACTCCCTTCTCTTTGCTCTTCCTCTCAAGTCCATCCACAAACTTCAACTGGTCCAGAACTCTGCCGCTCGCATCATCACTAGAACGCCCTCTGTTAATCACATCACCCCTGTCCTACAGCAGCTTCATTGGCTTCCGGTTAAACATCGCATCACCTTCAGAATTCTGCTCCTCACCTTCAAGGCCATCCACAACCTCGCTCCGCTTTACCTCTCTGAACTCCTGCACATCAACACACCTACTCGCACTCTCAGGTCTTCTTCTTCCATTCAACTCACTGCACCACACGCCCGCCTGTCCACCGTGGGGTCCAGGGCCTTCAGCCGCTCTGCCCCCCACCTCTGGAACTCCCTCCCACCACAAATCCGTAATATCGACTCTCTCTCCATTTTCAGATCTCATCTCAAAACACATCTTTTTAAACTGGCATATTCAGTCTGATCATTCTCCACTCATAACTCCTTTACATCCTGTACATTTGTGTTTTTTGTGTTTTTAACGTTAATTTTATCGTTGTATTGTTACTTTGTTGTTTTTATCTCCGTTCTCTAAGGTGACCTTGAGAGTTTTGAAAGGCGCCTTAAAATAAAATGTATTATTATTATTATTATTATTATGTCTGTATATGCAACTCAGTGCAATAGGGCTATGTGCAATCACACCAGCACTTTAAAGTTACAGGCAGTTACAGTTACAGCACTTTTACTAATAATACTCAGGCACTTCACCTTCCATAGCAGGAACTTTAAGCACTTTAACTCTAAAGGTCACTTTATCCTGGTTTGTTTTCAACAAAATGACACGGCCACTTTATATGTTTGCATAAATATGTCTCTGTCAACTAATGTACAGTTTATGTTTTTGCTTGTCATTGTGGTTATATATATATATATATATTTATACATGAACCACCAACCTGCCAAGGCACCACAGATGGAAGTTATCCTATGGCTACAATCTGGCATATTTACATTAATGTTCATTAATGGACACTGTCCCTATTTTTAAATACATAAACAAAATAGACTCAATGAATGAAGCTGACTTTCAGAGATGTCATACCTGTTGCATTGCTGATTCCATGCAGCATGTTGTTTGTCACCTTTCCAAGGAGGATCGAATCCACAACAATGTCAGATTTTAGCAGTTTTACTGTAACAGGGACTGGCTTCTCGGAGGATCTATGGAAAGTATTTAGGCTACAACGTCAGCTACCTTAAAATCATTGTGAAGTCATTAAACTGTGAACACTAAGGGAGTCAAAACACATGTACTCACAAGGCATGCATTAACAAGACATGTAAGATGATTAGAAAAAATGACATTTACCCCACATCATTTCCATCAGTGAGACATATAATGCGGAGTCTACAATCTGGGAATCTCGCCTTGACCTTTTCCAGCTCAGATGCCCCATGGTTCAGGGCGTCATACAGCACAGTACGTCCATTTGCCTTGATGTTACGAATGTGCTCCTACATAAAGTAGACAAAGAATCCTTTCATTTCCATTAGGGTTTACTATTGCATTACACAAAAATGCAAATTTCAATTCAATAAAAAGGACTGATTTTAGAAATAACTGAATTTACCTTGAACTTTTCCAGATTTTCAGTAAATGTGTTGAGAGTCTTCACCACAGAGTTGAATTCTACGAGGCCAATGATATGATGAAAATCATAAGCCATGGTCCTTGATGCAAAGTTGTCAAAGAGCTCTTTTACAGCATGAATCTTCTTTATTTCAGCACTCTCATAGCACTCCTCCCCCATAGAGGAGCTTGTGTCGATCAGCACCTAACAAAGTTCAAGTCAAAAGTATCATACTGTAAGTGTGCCCAGCTGACCATGGGTGAAAAACCCAATAAATTACTATTCTGGCAAATTAAGAAAATTAATGCAGACCGCCATTAATGCAATCAGGAATGTACAGGAGAGGATAACAACTGTCCCAAAGAAAATCAATCTAACGTTTGCCACAAGCTACAAAGCCCTGTAAAAATCGGCTTTATTCAATTGTTTCCTATTGTGCTTTGACTTGTGTCATGACCAGAGACATTTTTTTTTGTCTCACTGTGAGCCATTTATTGCACGGTATGACAACATTGCCAGTGTGACCGCACTCTAAATGTCAAACTGTTTGCAAGGGGGGAACAGAAATTCACAGAGCAAAGAAATAAATATTTAATGGATGCAGTGTGGACAGCAGGCATGCAAGTGTGATATCGTGATATCCAGGAAAGGGGTTAAGGCAGCTGGACCTGATAGGCATTTCTAAACTATTTCAAGAAAAATTAAGGGTCTCTCTGTTATATTTATGTGGAATCCTTTGAACAGGGCTTTCTGACCTCATCGCTAGGAAGTGCCATTATTACACTTGACAAACTCTCAACAGAATGTGTGTCCCACAGACCAATCTCAATCCTTCACTCTGATGCCAAAATTATTGCAAAGTCACCATTTTATCACTTGATGCTGTAATTTTGCTAAATGTTGCTAAGTGCTGTGCTCATGAAGGATTAAAAGCTGGGTCATTGTAATATAGCAATGAGTAAGGTCTTTTACCTGCTTTTTGTAACATAAGAATGAGTAAGGTATTTTTACCCGCTCTTTTGTAATATTAAATAACAAAGAGTAAGGTGTTTTACCTCCTTTTTGTAAAGTGTCTCAAGATAAAATTTGTTCTGAAAGATTGATTGAATCAAGGCATTCAACCTCGTTGAATTGCCTTATCTTTTGGAAGTGCTTAAATGTATTGGTATTGAGATTTGTTGATTTGTTGATTCATCCGCTGAAGGCTCAACTAATTACTTGATTTCACAACTATTTGAGCTTTTTCTCAGATTTCAGCAAGGGACACCAATTTCTCTGTCACTTTTTGTACTCCCCATGGAACCATTGGTTATAGCTATAAGACCCTCTTCGTACTGTCCTGATAAAAGTCTGATTACCGTCTCTGTCCTCCATAATAACTGGCATCATTTCCAGTCACTACTATTAACTTCTGTTAATCATCTATCTCCTTCCTCTTGGCCATATCTTCCGTCAATTTAGCATCCAGTTCCATTGCTACACGTATGACACCGAGCTCTACCTGTCCACAAAACCCACCTTCTTCCTCCCGCCTATTTTCCCTTTCTGATTGCTCACAGGAAATCAAATCCTGGTTCTCCTGCAACTTCCTCATATTAAACAGTGACAAAACCGAGGTTCTCCTCATCGCCACCAAATCCACAATTTCAAAACTTGAATTTTTTTCTTTCACTATTGATCCCTCCTGAGTTTCCCCCTCCCCTCAGGTTAAGAGGTCTGGGTGTCATCCTCAACAGCACACTATCATTCCAAGCTCACATCAATAATGTCACTCGGTTCGCTTATTTCCATTCACGCAACTGCCTTGTTCACACCATGGTTACATCTTGCATTGACTACTGCAACTTCTCTTTGGTTTCCCTCTTAAGTCCATCCTCAAACTTCAACTGGTCCAGAACTGTGCCGCTCACATCATTCCTGTCCTTCAGCAGTCCTTCATTGGCTACTGGGTAAATATAGCTTTGACTTCTGAAGATTCTGCTCTTCATCTTTAAGGCCATCAATAACCTCACTCCTCTGTACCTTTCTTAACTCCTGCACATCAATGCATCCCCCCGCACTCTCAGGTAGTCTTCTTCCATTTTTTAATTTTAATTGTAAATGTTCACATTTATGTATATAAATATGTATATGTAATAATTATTATTATTGTAAGAAGTATTTTTTTTATTCTTTGTGTTTTTATTTATTTCCACATGTTCTATATGAGGAGATGTTATGTTTTAATGTTATGTGTATAAATATATTGTACATGTTCTGTTGAATGCATGAAATCAATCAGGTGTGTCCTGCTGCTCACTTGGCATACATTTCCTTTAATATCTGTTATCTTTATATATGGAAGACAATCTGATGTACAATTGTTTTTTTTATGTAAATGGTAAATGGACTTTTCTATTCTTCTGGATTAATTGAAGTGCATTCACTCTACAGGTCACATTTACACCATATTCACACAGCGATGGCAAAGTCTACTACTTAAAATGCCGAACTGTGCATCAGTACTATTTCATTCCAACATATTCAAACAACACTGGCGTAGCAGCAAGAGCAATTTGGGGTTCATTGTCTTGTGACATCTTTAACTACGACAGGACTGCTTACATACTGCAATTATCGAGCAAAGAAATGTGTTATATCTTAGTCTTACAAGGAAATGATAAGACGAGAGACAGTCAAAGTGTTACCAGTATAGCCTCTGTTAGATTCCTGGTAGTGACAAATGTTCCGTCATCTCTGTGATCACCAGTCCTGTGTTAAACGTCAAATACATAACAATCAGCACATTGTATCAAAGTGCTCCCTTGATTCTGGGAAACATCAGGTGGATATGAGACACTGAGATATTTTACCTGGCTGCCAACTGATTCACATCTTCTGTTTTTTCTTTTCCACTCAAACATTCACGCACTCTGATCATGTCAGGGGATAATTTGTCTTTCTCCAGACAAACCCCAAGGTTGTCTAACAAAGAAAAAGAACATTTTAAATGACAAATTCGAACAAACATGGTACTAAATATCAAAGGTAGTAAAGAAAAGGAATGGTATTGTCTTTCATATTTGTTAAGATTCAGAATCATTAAGATAAACACTTTTCAATAGTAAAATAACACATTTTCTTAGTTGATCTTTGATGACATCTGCTTCATGAAAACTTTTCAAAAAGCAAAAACAAGATCAGTCAGACAAGACAAATATAGAATTACTTCCAACAACTTTGATTGAATTAATGTAATAAATACTAAAGTAAAAAAGAGAATATTTACCATTGAGTGGGCTAATATAGAAGTAGTTAATGCTTCAAATTATTCCAATGTACTTTTACTTTTTTACGGGAGTAAATGTTTATTTCCACAATGCAAAAAGTGCAAATACATTTGAATTGAACTCCCCATTTTGTCCCTATCCCTCTTCCTGCATCTCCCTCTATCCCACTTTCCAAGCCCAGACACAGTTTCAGTAGATGGCTGTTCATCATAAGTCTGGTTTCTGCCTCTTAAAATATTTTTTTTCTCGCCACTGTAACTTTGCTAAATGTTGCTAAAGTGCTCATGATGGATTAATGTGTCTTGGATTATTAAGGTCTTTGTAATATAGGTATTGAGTAAGGTATTTTTCCTGCTTTTTGTAAAGTGTATTTATTGATCAAACACAGTTAGAAATACCCCATACTGATAGATCTTTTATGGAGTACCTTTAGTCAGCAGAACAAGGCGATTCCCACACTGTCCCAGCTCTTTCAACTGTAGAGGTGGGGTCACATTGAGCCACTGATTGGAGGGAGTTTTTAATTCTTCCACCATGCATCCAAAAGTCTTCTCCATATTTATCTGAAAGCTTTCATAATTGCACAAAGATAGATCTGAATAAAGGCTCAAGTCTTAATCCAAAGTTTAAAAACAAAAGTCTGCAAAATTTCATATTCACAAATGTTACTATCCTTTCAGGGTCAAGAATATCACTAAAGAGGAATTTATGGCGGTCATTAAGAGTCAAAGCTTCAGTGTGGCAGTAAAAGAAAGGCTACAGGATCCCAAAATAAATATGGACGTATTCATTAACAAACATGAACAATAGTTATAGCACGTGCAAGTTGCCAGTGTTGATTGCTGATATCCCTACTGGAAAGTTAATATTATAATTACTTTTCCTTGGTCGGAGCAATGTCTTTTCATGTCTTTCATGTATCAAAAACTGGTATAAGATGTAGCATATATTTATGTAAGTATGCCACAGTATCTGATAAGGATCTGGAAAAACACACAGAAATATTAGATATTCTAATTTAACAGAGAAAAGTACAAATTTGATGGTACAAACTTCTGGCCAATCGTCTTGTTATGGTCAATCCAAAGAGGGTAGGTTTTGATGTATGGTGGCAAACTGAGCAAGATTTTTTCGATGTCACTGGCTCTCTGTAAAGATGTTTCTCGCAAAATCTCTTCAGTGCAATTTGGAATTTTCTCCCCATCTGAGAGGAGAGAAGAATCAGAACAAACAGAAAATACATAAAGAGAAACTGACTGTATGGTTAAACTACTGTTAAGTGACTTTGAGTTGTTTTTTATTTTGATAATTTAAAGGTTCTATATGTAACTTTTTACATGTATGAATCTTTTTTATCCCCCATTAATAAGCGAACGGTTAACTGATGTGAAAAAGTAGATGTTCACTGTCTATCTGTGTTGCCTGTATACACAGAGATCAACAGTACAAACCCATCACACACTCCCGCTACAGCCAGAGGCCACCTTCCACACACTTCTATCCACCGTAGGATCTCTCAAAGACAGACAAACTCATCACACATTCCCGCTCTCAGCCAGTGCCTGCAGAGACTGTCGTTTGTAGGATGGAGAATGAATCTAATATGGAATCTGTTAGTACAAATAAACGACTGGCCTCAAGCACAACACAGACTCACTCCTTCACAGACTTTCACATGTGTATGACCACTTACCTCCTCTGTAAACATTATGCTGGTAAATATCCAGTGTTTGGTGGCCGATGATGATGCTCGTTTGTGTACGTACGAGCACGTAGGAGCACGTATGACGAGCACGCGAGCGAGAGCGAGCAACAGGTTACTGGTGTAGTTCGCCTAACGGCCTGCAGTAATGCTACAAACGCAGTATTTTTTAAAGTTACATATAGCCCCTTAATATTTTGTTTTAGGGGTGCCAGCCAGGTCTTTCTCCTGTCATTTAAGATAAGTCGGTTGTTTTTGTAGTTTTAAGTTTTAGTTGAGTTTTTTGTTTGGATTATTTAAAAAAAATGTCACACAAGGATAATACACAAAAAGTGTACACCCTTACATTCAATGACAAATCCCCACAAATAAAAAACTCCATAACCTGAATATAAGGTTTATAATTCAAAGCAAAATGGTCTTATATTAATGAACTCCAGGAAACCACAATATAAACTCAAACACTCAAAAATAACAATACTCAATATCCCACAATTCCTCGGTCCTAACAATACAACACCAGCAGCATAATGAGCATGATTGTTCACACACTTCACTATGCACTAAGTTCAGTGGCAATTAAAACATCCTACAGATGTGGATCATTCTGAACTCAGTTACACATCAGCTTGTCTGCAAAACCTTCTGCCATTGTTGTCCCTGCTGCTGTGTTGATCCCTTACATCCCCTCTGTCTCCACACTGCCCCTACTGTTCATGTGCATACTACATCTTGTGATTGCAAAGTATATCTCCGGCCTTATACAGTGTGTTTGACATTACTGTAACAATGTTTCATATTTATTTCACACAAATGTCTGTATGTCATCTATACTGCAGCCCTGTCTTATGTTCTTAACAGTAAAATGTAGCAGCTAATTAAAAGGGCTGAAAACGTTTGAATATCTAGCTGCATAGACCAAACTGCCTACAACAGCAGTTTTGAGCAAGCACCTCCTACATTTGCATTGCTGATTCACAATAATATACAATGCTGTGGCTGCTATCTATTTTTTCTCCCTTTACTTGTGCTGTGAATCCTCTCATATTCACATTTGTGTCTGCGCTTAGAAAAGGTTGATGACCTGTCATACTTTTCATTTTACCTTTGATTTTCTGGAGAACGTTTGCCTGTTCAAGGACAACAGGTACTCCAGGCACTCTGACTGGTTCACAGAAACGGCTGCCATCATCAGACTGAAGAGTGATGAGGGCAAAGTTCTCATGGTCTGATGTCAGTTTCTGTCAAAATAAGGCGAACCGAAGAAGTCATAAGTTGACTAGTGGAAAGCCATAGATTTTTTTTGTTAAATCAAAAATCTCTTAAATTACCGTTCATACCCCTATCAACATTTCTATCATCATACCTGAGCTTCTGATCTGAGATGTGCCCAGCAGTACAGAGAATTCTCAAAGACATCCAGGTCCTCAATGATTTTCTCCCCTCGTTGTGTTCCGAGTTGAGGCAAAAGCTCCCTGAAGAGCACGTACAAGCCTTCAACAACTGCAATCTACAACAAAAACAAGAACATCTGGAGAAACGGCTACTGGTGAAGCACACACAGAAAGAATAAGAATAAAAATAACAATTCTAACTCCTTATTGTTTACCTTCTGATTCCTGGTAATAGTTTCGTTTCTGCAAAGTAACTGATGCAAACTTTGGGCGAGAGGGTTACATCCAGTCAGTTTTCGTACGCAGGAAATCAGCTTCTTCAGCTCTTCGGTTGTACAATGATATTTCTAGAAGACAAAAAAAAATATTTTACAGCAGTATTTAGTCCAGAGGGCGGATTATAGTAAAATGAATTAATATGGCAAATGTTTTGCTAGATTTGCCATTACTGTGGCTATGACTGTGTGAGAGTCAGACAATGCACGAAGGCAGAGACTTGGTTCAACGCGCATTATCAGATAAGTAAAGAGATGTGTCCAAGTTCAAGCCTGCAGAGTGTGTGTGGGCCCCTACTCGGGTATACAAAAACTGAGGTTGCTGTCTCCCCATTGCAGCTGCAGCGTGCGAGTGAGGAGGGACGTCAGGACAACAGGAAGGTGTACGCCGAGGGAGAGGAGTAGGGTTGCCACCTTCCAAGCAGAAAAATAAAGGACACCCTGCAGCAGGGTGCAACTCAGTAGGGGCCTGACCACCACTGGCCCAACGGTGGGGTGGGGCACCAGTTGTGGTGAATCATGATTTAAAACGTGGTTTTAATGAAGTAATAAGAGTCATACTTAAAGTTTTAAGTGCTTTATTAACACTTTTTTTTCTGAAATAATTTACAAAAACGCAAAACTTCAGTTTCAGGCAGATACAGTAATGTATGCACCTAACACGACTTCAGCAGATGCTTACTACTAGCTAGGCCTATTTAATTTGCAACTTAACTTAAACTTCAAATAAAGTTATTAACTTAACATTAATTCATTAACAGAGTATTATTGAAGTGCTTTTGACACTGCTGTGACATAGAGGGGAGCAGTAAGATGACAGATTTTTAATTAAATAAACAGTTCGAATTGAATAGTATTTTTATTCATTTATTCTGTCCTCCTGTCTGTCGTTTTTGTTGTTTTCTCATGAAATCATGAATGATACTATTAATATGGTTTTGAACTATTTTCTTATTCTATTAATTAAGTGTCTTCTGTCGATGTATTGATGTTGTATTGATGATATCTCGCCCAGGCCAAACTGTGAATATAGATTTGGCTAAAATAAATGTCATCTTTTTGTTTTATGTACCGAAAAATATTCACACTATCCAAACTATACTGGAATAACCTATCTATAAACATCGGAGAAAATATATTAAGTAGGCCTACAATAGTTTCCTTTACATTATATTCATTTTCACTGACACTGTCAAGCCAGTCATTACTTTCTGCTCACGTCTGTATTTCTGCATCCGTTTACGTTTCATTGGTGCACGGTGCGGGTATCAGAGACAGCTGCAGACGTAATATTTACAGTCTATGCTGCAGACATGTTTCCTTCTGACTCCTATGACTTTCTCTCACCCAATCACTGACGAGCTCTCATTTCTCATGCAAAAAAAGAAACAAACAAATCAACGGACGCTCTGAGGAGGCGGGAACTAGCCGGCTGAATGATGCTGAGTTCAAGGCATCTTGGAAATACGGGACAAGCCGCGTCCCGTATTGATTCAAAACGGGACGCAATATCAAAGTGTAAAATACGGGACGATTCCGTATTTTACGGGACGGGTGGCAACCCTAGAGAGGAGTGAAGGGACGGCGCTAGGACCAAGCGGAATTCCTTTCTCGTTTCTTGCTTGCGTGAACCATAGACTGAACATTTGATTGAAATGTGGCGCTGCCATTTTAACAGACAGTAGTTTGAGCTTATATTTTCTACCCTGCTTTTAGTTCACTTAGAAATTTTAGTGAACCCAGCTTACTATTTTTAGCACTTTTTTTTATTTTTTATTTTTTTTTACTATTTTTAGATTACTTTCACTGGTTGTCTTTTATTTTAGTTTAACTAAGGGCTATTTTAAGAGTGTTATTTATTTACATTTTAATGGTCTAACAATACAACTAAATTGAATCTAGAACTTGGTAGTTCTTTACAGTGGAGATACAGTGCTGGTACAAAAAATTTAACCAGACACTTTTGTTACTTCAATTATTTTTTCAATAGTAAACGATACCACCTAAATATTTTAATATATACAAATATGTATTTTGGGGCTTCTTATTCTTTATTTTGATACTGTGGATAGAGTCCGAAATCAGTGTGTGTGTGTGTGTGTGTGTGTGTGTGTGTGTGTGTGTGTGTGTGTGTGTGTGTGTGTGTGAGTGTGTGTGAGTGTGTGTGAGGGGGGATTCTACAATTCACTTAGCAAACACTTTTATCCAAAGTGACATACATCAGAGAGTGAGAACAACAAAAGCAAGAGTTTAAAAAAGAAGAGACACTGTCAATAAGTGCAAACGAACAGCTTTAAGTCAGATCGGACACACAGGTGCCGACAGGCATTGCACAGGGGCAAAGCACAACATTGACGGCAGTTCTTTAGAGTTCTAACCAGCATATATAGAAACCATCTTCAGTTCAGATCAGTTTATTGCAATTTGTAGCATGAAAACCACATTGGAAAACATTTGCAAGAGGTAGACAGTACAATTGGACAAGGACGCAGGACAGTGAGTTTAAAAAACAGGTAATAAATAAATAAATATAAATAAAAAGGAAGAAGAAAAACAGAGACAGTTAGGCCACATGAGAAACATGCCTGTAAATCATGCAGGTTTGCTCAGGCTGCGCACAGCGCAAGGGAAGAAACTATTTGCATGACGGAAGTGCATTTAATAGAGCGATACCGTCTGCCTGAGGGAAGAGGATCAAAAAGACTTGCAGCAGGATGACCCGTGGGGTCCCTGGTAATGCTGAGGCTCAGGGCACGTGACAGGAGCCTAGCACTATAAATGTCTTCTAGAGATGGCAGGCCTACCTGCATGGCGAACTACTTTATTTAATGATTTTTTCTCCTGCACAGTTAGGTTACCAAACCAAACTGTCAGCGAGCTGCTGAGGATGCTTTCGATAACACTCCTGTAAAAGTTATGTAAGATGTGTCCGTTTAAGGTAAATTCCTTTAATTTCCTTAAGAAGAAGAGAAGACGCTGTTGGGACTTCGACGATGTTACTGATGTGTAAGTGCCAGCTAAGGTCATCTGAAATAGTGACACCAAGAAATGTAAAATTCCTCACCATCTCAACTGCCTCGCCCTTTATGATGATGGGAGGATGGGATACCCTTTCCCGTCTGAAGACAAGGACTAACTCCTTGGTTTCGGAGGAGTTCAGGATTAGATTGTTTAACTCACTCCACCTGACTAAGTTTTGTACCTCTGATCTGTAGTGTGATTCATCATTTGAGTTAATGAGTCCAATGACAGTAGTATCGTCAGTGTATTTTACGATAACGTTATTATCATGTAAAGCAGTACAGTCATAAGTACACAAGGAGAACAACCATGGGCTTAGAATGCAGCCTTGCGGTGACCCAGTGCTTAAAACAATTTCATCAGACAGACAATCTCCGATTCGAACTCTTTGAGGTCTCAGAGTCATAACACTAAAAATCCATTCACAGATAGCATCACACAAACCAAGGCACTACAGTTTGCGTATCAGGTTTGAAGGGATAATAGTATTAAAAGCAGAACTATAGTCTACGAAAAGCATCCTGAAATAGGATTTCCCCTTGTCTAAGTGTTCATAGACAGTGTTCAGGGCCACAGAAATAGCATCATCAAATGATTTGTTTTTCCTATAAGCAAACTGCAAGGGATCCAAGGAACAGGAATCTGACATTTAATGTAGTCAAGCACAAGCCGCTCCAAGCATTTCATAAGCACTGAGGTAAGTGCAATAGGTCTGTAGTCATTGTGGCAGGTAACCTGTGACTTCTTAGCTACAGGTATTATGGTTGATTCCTTAAAACATCTTTGTACAATGCGGCACTCCAGCGAAATATTAAACAGGTCTGTGAGTACAGGGGCAAGCTGCTCAGAGCAAGCTCTATGGATGAATGAACGGCACCTTCAACTCAATCTTTCAAAGACTGAGCTCCTTGTCATCCCAGCCAGTCCCTCTATGCAACCACAGATCAATATCCAGCTTGGAACAACCAAACTCATGCCCACAAAGTCTGCCCGGAACCTGGGTGTCATGATTGGTGACCAGCTAACTTTTAAGGTTCAAGTAGCCTCGATTGCCCGGTCATGTCAATTTGCCCTGTACAACATCAGGAAGATCAGACCTTACCGGTCAGAACATGCTACACAGCTCCTGGTACAGGCTCTTGTGATATCACGCATCGATTATTGCAACTCTCTACTGGCAGGTCTTCCTACATGCACTATCAAACCTCTGCAGATGATACAAAATGCAGCAGCACGACTGGTCTTCAACCTTCCTAAAAGAGCACATGTCACTCCGCTGTTCATCTCCTTACACTGGCTCCCAGTTACTGCTCGCATCAAATTTAAAACTCTGCTGCTTGCTTAGAAAACAGCGACAAAAACGGCTCCTCCTTACTTTAACTCTGTCATCCAGGTCTACACTCCCTCCCTCCCACTACGCTCTGCCAATGAAAGGCGTCTGATCCAACCTTCACAACAGGGTCCTAAGACGCTGACTAGACTCTTCTCCTCTGTCGCCCCCCGGTGGTGGTACGAACTTCCAAACTCCATTCGTTCTGCAGAGTCCCTCTGCACCTTTAAGAAAAAGCTAAAGACCCAGCTCTTTCATGAATACCTACTAACTTAATGATGATGGTTTCGATATCATTGATGATGATGATGGTTGTGACGATTGTTTTTGTTTGATAACAACGACTTATAAGATGGTTTCTATACTGATTAGAGCTCTCAAGAACTGCTGTCAATGTTGTGCTTTGCCTCTGTGCAATGCCTGTCAGCACCTGTGTGTCCAATCAGACTCAAAGCTGATTGTTTGCTCTTATTGACATTGTTCCTTTTTTTTTCTAGATCCTTGCTTGTGTTGTACTTACTCTCTGATGTACGTTGCTTTGGATAAAAGCGTCTGCTAAGTGAATTGTAGAATTGTAGAATTGTAGTGGGAGTGTAGACCTGGCGTATAGAGTTTAGGTGAGGCGCTGTTTTTGTTGTTTTGAATTTGATACGAGCAGTAACTGGGAGATCCAACAAAGCATCCAACAAAAAGGCTAGCTGATAGTGGCTGTAGATTCTGTGCCATACTGTATGAAAAAACATATGAAGTAAGGGGTCATCAAATTGTGCACAGTAGTACTGTTTATGCATCAAAAAGTAACTTACCAGAACATAAAGTGAAGACAGCAACACACTGATTCCTTTCTGTGTTTGTTGTACTGAAGGCACAACGTCATTAATGAAGAATGTCTCATCCTGTGGAGTGTCATCCAAAGAGGAGGACAAAGAGAAGTAAACTGTGGACTTCTCTGAGATTTCACAACTCTGCAGGGTGTCACCAACAGCATGTGCACCTCTGTAAATGTAAGAGAAGAAGCAAAAGTATATTTAGATAAATAAAATCACAGTTTTAGCAATAATATCAATACTTGAAGTAGTAAGTCTAAATTACTTGTAACAAAGGACGTGTGCTGGGATTCCACTTTCATTTGCCAACTTGAGTCGCAGGCTGGTGATGGTGTCACTTTCTAAATTCACCGACAACTCAAAATCACCCTGCATGACAATAGAAACACAACAACAAAACAATAACAAAAAGATTTGGTATAATTCTAGGATGAAAAATTATAACTATATAAATATATATATATATATATATATATATATATATATATATATATATATATATATACTGTATATAATAAGACATCAATATGGGAAATTACTTATGTAATATAATATAATAATTTGTGATCCTCTAAATATTTTAGAAAAGGTCAATAGATTGAGTAATACATTAAAGATATCCATCAATCATGGTTTAATATAATCTGAGTTAAGTCTCACCTTGAGCATTATGTGGCAGCGCACCACGTCATCTCCAATGGTTTTAGCAACCTCTCGCTTTGGCTGCCGTGGAGCCTGTCTCAGGTTTTCTTTTGGTGTGAAGATGGCGTAAATAATAGATCCATTTTGAATATGTCTCTCCTTTAAAGACCCTGCATGAGGAAATCAACATTTATGTTAATATACTGAACTTGTTAGCAGATAGTTTTCTATTTTGTAAATCCAACAGATACAGACCAACATTTTCATGTTTAAAGTCCTGTTGCAGTCAAAACATTTTGTCCATTAAACATAACTAAAATACAACATATGTTCAATTGAAAAAGAAAAAAAATGTGTCAGGTTCCTATTGGTAAATATTACTGTTTTTTTTTTTTAGAACTTATTTTTTATTGAGTACACAGATAAAACACACAACTTCAGGAAATGCTTTTCAGTTACACTTGTCCAATTTCTCACGAAATCTTTTCGTCATTTTACCAATTAACTATATATCCATATCCATACATGTAAACACACACCCATTAATTCATACCTACATTAGATAGACATAACCTTATATACATATAATCACACATATGGCAGAATTCACACCTTTTTTTCAATCCTTTTTTTTTTTTTGCTTGACTTACCTGTTCTGCAAACATATTGGTAATTTGCCACGAGACAAGTGCATTTAAAGTAAAATAAATTAAACTGAAGTTAAAGTAAAAAATAAAAATATTAAGAGGTGACTTGAGTACCTGCATCACTGGGGCCCATTTTACATCAAATCTGTTTGTTTTCAGCTGTAATATGGCTGTGATTTTTTCCATGATGAAAACATTTTTTAATCTCTGTCTCCACTGATTTATGTTGGGAGGCTGTGGTTTCAGCCAGGATGCTGTTATTCGTTTCTTTGCTATTAATAGCAAAATTCTAAGCAAGGAAATCAAGTCTCTGTCCATGCTGATATCAGGAGCTATACCTAAAATAAAGAGTGAAGGATTCAAGATTAGATTGATTCCCAGAGTTTGACTTATTTCTTTTTGTACATTTTTCCAAAAATCAACAACTTTCGGGCAGTCCCGAAAATATATGTAACTTCCCCCACTAGTCCACATCTCCTCCTGCATAACTCAGAAGTATTGCTGTATTTTGAGGTGATGGATGGGGTGTTAAAGTATCACATTTTGACTTTCCAGTCAAACTCCAAAATTGGACTGTTTGTTAATTTATGTCCCTCTTTGAATGATTCCTCCCATTGTTCATCTCTTATTATAATGTTTGTTTCTAGTTCCCATTTTTCTTTAACCCTCATGTTGTTATCTTCAGATTCATGTTGTAACACCTTTCTTTGTTTCTTTTTCTGTAAATGACATAACTACTTCCTCTATTTCAGAGGGAGCTCTGCAAATTTTATCCCATTCCTTATGGTTCTGAAGATAACTCCTTAATTGTAGAAATGTATAAAAAAATCTTGTGCAGGTAGACTAAACTCCTTTCTAAGTTGTTCAAACATCTTCATGTTTTGTCCTTTATACACTCATGCTATATAAATCAATCCTTTGTTTGTCCACTTGTTGTAACCTGTATCCATAGTGGAGGGTACAAAATCTGGATTTACTGCTATTTTAGTAGCTCTACAAGTGGAGTTTGACAGTCCCAATTTATTTCGTACTATCGACCACATTTTCAATGCTTCCCTAGTGCATTCATTAGTAATCTTACCTCCTCTCTGAGCCTTTTCTGTCAGAAAGGCAAGTGCACAAAGAACAGTATACTTAAGTATACTTAATTCTAGCCTTTTTATTTTGCCAAATACATTTTGATATGATCTTGTCCAGTGTTTTAAAAATGTAGTTAGGAACCCTTGTAGGCAGCGACTGGAACAAAAATAATAATCTTGGCAGGATATTCATTCTCACAGTTTCTATTCTTCCTATCAGAGTCAGAGGCAGGATTTCCCATCTAGCTATATCCCTCTTGATTTCTCCAATCAATTTCCCATAGTTTGCTTCAAAAAGCTGTGATATGACAGGGGTAATGATGATACCTAAGTATCTAAACCCATTGTTAGACCATTTGAAATGCACCTTCTTCTCTAGTTCTGCTGGATATTTGCCTGAGAGCATCATAGCTACGGATTTAGACTCATTAACTAAATATCCTGATATTTCTCCATATTCAGCCAAGTTATTTAACAGAGCTGGAATAGATGAGGAATGTTAACTTATATAGGTTAATATGTCGTCTGCAAATAACAATATTTTGTGTTCCAAACCCCCCTCATCTTTAATTCCTTTTATGTCTTTGTTCATTCTTATTGACTCTGCCAGGGGTTCAACACTAACAGCAAACAGTAATGGACTAAGACAATCTCCCTTTCTGACCCCTCTTTTAAGGAAAAAGAAGTCTGAGCAACATCCATTTACTCGGATTCTTGACTTAGGGTTATTGTAAACAATTTTTACCCAATCTATAAATATTTTGTTAAACCCAAACTCTGCCAAAGTCTTGTATAAAAAACTTCATTTCACAAAAAGCTTTTTGGGCGTCTAGACTCATTAACATGAGAATGGTACTGATTTATTTTTTGATATGGCTACACCTCTTCTCTTGCCATATGAAGCATAAAATACATGGTTTACCCATTCCCTTCTCAGTTTTTTATGTTAAACCTCGGTTAAATGTGTTTCTTGTAGAAGAGCTATATGGAACATTGCATTTTCTTCAGTTGACTCAGTATATATATGATTTGCACCATGGACATTATATGAAATTATATTTAGCTTACTCATCTCACTCTTGTTTCATTTTAAACCTTTCAACTCTGCACCTCTGTGCAAACAACTGTGCACAACCTAGCACAACAAAAAAAGAACAGTAAGCATCTCCTTTAGAACTAAAGAACTCAAATACATAGGTTTATAGCTGAAAAAAGTGGTTTTGGGGTTTAGTTACCCCACTTTCTTTCTACTTTCTTTAACTATTGTCCTTTAGTTTAGTTTTGTTTCTGCCATTAGTTATTGAAAATTGGTTGGTTATTAGTTGGCTTTTTGTAGAGCAAAATTTCCCCCTGTCTACTACAACATGGCGCCACCGGAAATCCATTACTGGGGTTTTCAAAAGGCATATTATTTGCTATATGCAGTATGACATTAAATTGTCCTAAGATAAGACTAAGATATTTTATGGAAACTAGAAGAACCAATCTTCAAGTTATGCATATATCTTTTGGATAGTATTAACCTTTTCCTTAGTTAGCTAGTGGATTAGCTTTAATTGTAGGCTAGCTTTAGCTCGTAGTTTAGCATAGTGACTTTTAGGAAACTTAGTTATTTGATTTAGCATTTAGTTTTAGAGTATTTATTAGATAGTGGCCAGGATGAATGACTGTGGACCTCTAAAGTCCAGTAATCACTTAAATTCTAGCTCACTGTTTGGTAAAAAAACAACTTTGGATGGAAACATGAAGCTTTAAGCATCTAAAAGATTCACTATGTCCAGCAGGTATTTCTTACAGTACATACTGTATGTGTATATTATTTTTGTACATGTTTGTAAAGTCAAATTAAAATAAAATAAAACTTGATTAATTCTAGACTGTTTAAGTGTTCAGATCTGCTCACAAGTGTTGAAGAAGGGATCATCTGTCAGGGGCATCCCATCGATTGTGTAGAGACAGACTCCTTTTGCATTGCCGACATTTTCAAGATGGCTGATCCTTAACATCAGGTCCTCCACAGTGTTTTGTAATGGATCCATATCTGGAATATCAAAGATGACCTGTGTTACAATGTTCTCTGGTTGTCTGCAAAGTCTGCACTATGATCACTGTAACCACATCCTATTTCAAACAACACAACACATTGTGTGATTAACAACTCAGTGGCGTGTCAAAGTTCATCCAGTGGTCATAAATAGTTTATCAAAACGATGTTGTACTCCTACCTTTAATTTCTTTTAGTTGAGGACATTTGGGATATGTGTACATCAGACAGAATGGCTCCAATGATTTCTGCAAAGGGGCCACAGTTTGAACTTGGCACTCTGGAGCTCTGAGTCTTCGAACGTAGTTTTTCATTTCTGAAAAACGGTTCTTCTCTACTTGACTTAAACCTTAAAGAATGAATACAAAAAAATGGTCTTTCAGTAATCGTGTAACTTCTTGATTATTGTTATTATAAATCAGACCTTTAAACCAATAGTCTCACAGTACACAGCAGAAAGAAAATCCACATATATCATTCCATTCACATTTTCTTTTCTATTTATCATATTAATGTTAAATAGATCATGGTTCTTTTCTTTTCTCACTAGGTGGAAAAATATTGACAGTGTTTGTCTTTAGGTTGAGGTTCACCATACCCATGCTGGTTAGATCTTCATCTGTTACACCGTCAAGGAAATCTCTCTCATCCTTCACACCCAACTGGAAAAACTGGTTGTAGTAAGTTTCCAGTCTGAACTTCTCAAGTACATTAAATACCGCACCCATCTGAACAATGATATAAGAAATACAACATATAATTAAATAATGACATATTCCTCCTTTTTCAAGTTACAATGCTGTGTCTGTTTTCAGCTTGAAAAAACATTCACAGTACACATAGATGACATCAGTATCATGTAGTCTACCTCTGTTTATTCATTAGATTGTGGGGATTTGGGAAGAAACAATGTAGGAAAATGTTCTGGGTTGATTATAAATGTTTGTATATGTGTCTTTTTATGGAGTGACAAAGTCAAGAAAGTGTTGAAACATTAGTTTGTTTGCATTATCAAAGACTGTGTTGCTCTACTAGAAAAACTCAGAGAACACTCAAAGAAAAGTTAGATGATCAAAATGCCACGTTCAGTCAAAACCCGGAAATAGTGAACAAATTGTAACTTTCTGGTAGTAACCTATGTTAAAAGTAAAGGGATCACCAAAAACATTACAAATCATCTTGAAGGGCAACATCAATGTTACTCAAATGTGTATGCTCACAAATCCTCTGCCTGAATCTGCTAAGAGTAGTTATAGCTATTTAGCCTGTTTTTCTGTAAAATTTGAATGTAACCAATAAACTCTGCTTCTCTGAATTTAATGGGCCTATCGAGATCCTCAGAATTTCCCAACATTAAAAACAATACGAATAACTAACACAATCCTTATTTTAGATCTTGGAGGTGCACCAGCAAGCATATTTTCCATGCACCTGCTGTTGGTGACGCACGTCATGTAACATCACGTTGGGTGTGTTCGGTAAGCACACAGAGAGGTGATCTCTGTCAGGTGTTAATGTCAAAAAAATAATGGCACTTACAAAATCCAGTTAGGGCCTAATATCAATTGCTATTATCACGTCGGTTGGTAAGCTATATCAAATTAGGGATTCATAAAGATAGTGTTGTTTTTTTATCTACCAAAATGTGTTGTCAAATGAGGTCCATGTAAGTGAAAGTAAAACAAAATAGCCTACCATTGTTTAAAATAGCCTTAGTAAACTACAACCTTGAAATAAAACTATTAAGTTAGGCTACTGTATGTTGACGCTCACTTTTCTTGGAGTGCTGACGGTAAAGTGCAAACTAATCCATAATTAAAGATTGAGAGAGTAAAAAGGAACAATCTTACCTTGTCATGTCAGCGATCTGGTGACACTAAACCTGTTTAACTATTCCTTTCAATTTAGTTGAGGCTGTGACTGACAATGAAAAGGAAATGTCAGAGGCAGCCTTATGGACACAGCCCCAGCCTAATTCGATGGACGCTGGGTTAATTTGCTTACTGTTCATTGTAGGCTACATAATTAAAACGCTTTGGCATCATCACTTTGATTTTATTAGACACAGAGAATAGGGTTTTATTTTTCCAGGTACATTTTAACTCGTCTAATTTTGGCCATATTAGAGGCACAGGGTTTTTTCACTGTGAAAAAAAATGTGTCTTGCATTTCCTCATCTATAACGCTAAACAAATATCTGGGTCGCGTCAGTTTTTGGTCATAACCATTGCATATAAGTCTAAGTATTTAAAAGTAAACATCACACACAAAGTAAGGACATTTGTGTTTGAGAGATTATTTATTTGTTGCAACAATGCTTCTTGGCAATACATCTTATACCGTTGGAAATCCTTATTTCCCTTTTAAATGGTGCCACATTTGTAAGGAACATGCATTTTTGGGATAAGCAACAGAGCTGAGTATGTGAGTTGCGCCCATGAAAAACTTGAATTTTTTGTTTAATAGATCAATAGAACACTATGAAACATGTTTACCCTCTTAAATCACTAAGGACAAAAAATGTCCACTTCCAAAAACTGCTATAAAAATAGAACAGATTCATATTTGTATCTACCATTTTTTGCATAAATCTCTTAAACAACTCCAGCCCTACTCAAAACTATCCAATATTTAATAATTATCAGGAATGTAACCCTTTATATGCCAGAATCATGTAATCAAACTGGCATTTAAAGGGTTAAATTCTTGATAATTATTAGGATATGAATATTAATCTGTTCTATTTTTATAGCAGTTTTTGTAAATTGGACATTTTCGCCCTCCAATGTCCAAACAGGGGACTACATTTTAAATCTGTTGCTAACAACCAACAATGCATCAAAGTCAATATTTTGGATAATCTTTGACATATCCAAGACTGATTTTTAAAAAAAATCCCCCAGCCACCAAATATTTGTTATATGGAAAATAACTAATTTTTGTGGGTTCTTTTTCATAAATAACAACAGTGACATCAAGTAATCAAACTGGCGTTTAAAGGGTTAAATTTCTCAAAAATAATTGAATGTTTATTAGTTTTGCGCAGGGCTGACGTTTTTTAAGAGATGTATGCAGAAAAAAGTAGAGAAAAATATCAATCTGTTCTATTTTTATAGCAGTTTTTTGGACGTGGACATTTTTGTCCTTAGTGACTTAACAGGCTAGTAAATTAAACTGATGCCTGAAGGTTACATTTGACTCTTTCAGTTGTATCTGAAACATAGGCTGCCTACATCCGGTACATATAACAGTGCGAATGATTTCAATTGCCATCACTTGTCATAATTTGCCTCTATTTTACTATTTTATGATGTATTCTTATGAGAAGCCACTGGTACTGATGTTTTCTGTATCATGAGCGCCCTCTACTGGGGCCCCTGCAGACTTCACCGGTGCAGCAAGTGTGTCGTTGCCAATGCACGATGTTTTTCCCCGTGTTAAGTCAATGTGTAATAAGCACAAGGTACGCTTAAGATGCTCTGAAGTAAGTTTGTTATTCTTGATAAAAGTACTATTCTTCTATGTAATATGTTTTGGAGAATCTCCGAAATTAATATAAAACTTTTCTGACTAGATTGATTTGTTATTGAGTAATGACCTCTCCATGTTGATGTACTTTGCTAGCTAAAATGTACACGGTGTAGCTTGCTCAACAACAATTAGCTCAATTATTTGTTTCTATATTGTAGAAATGTTGGAGCTTATTACTACAAGCTTTGGCTGTGAGAGACCGTATGCTTCTTTTGTTATCAGAATAAACAGGCGTGCTGGGGCCAAAAGTGAAAGTTTATGTCTGATTCATCACACAACCCAAGAGAGTACACAACTGCTACATACACACCTACTGCACAGCTGAACTACAGCTTACTTTAGATTATCTCATGATGATTACCTCCTTTTAGAAGTGTGGGTGTATTGAATGAATAATTAACATTTATTATTGTTAATAAGCATAAGGTACGCTGTTCAAGGTGTATTTCTGTTGTACTAACAATATTTTAATTACTTGCACAGATTTAGTTAAATTGTGTCACTAGTAGCATCAAGTATTTGTTCAATCGAACGCCACAACTTCTGTAACATAAAAGTATTTTTCTCACAACTCACATTTTGAAGCAGAGGGGCGACTGTGAAATGTTTCAGTGCAAAAAAAACAACACAATGACCAAACACAGTTTTGACATTATTCCCTTTCTTTTCATTTTTGACACAAAAAAGTGAAGCACGAACCTCACTTGTATCTCTCTGCAACAGGCCTAACAGACTATCTTCTTGTTTTTGTCTTGTCAGTGTCTGACTTCAAGTTGGCACTCTTGGAGGAGGGACCGGCTGGTGTAACTTGCCAATAAACTCCAGCTCCCTCTTTGCCTCTTGGACTTTTTTCTGCTGACTTGTGGTTCCCTCAGGTGGTCTTTTATGGGAAGTGAAGTATTGTTTATTTAACTGTTTAGGTCCTGGCCTGGTGGTGTCCCCTCTCAAAACACCATTTCTATTTCTGTCCATACTGTTGTTGCTTTCTCTGGGGCCAGTCTGTGGATGAGAGTTATTAGACTGAATGTTGCTCGTCTTCACCGTTGCTGACACTATACCACCTCCACAGGTTTTAGTCTGTCCCTTATTTTTTGTCTTTGTGCTCCCTGTGGTTGGCACTGAATGGTCAGAACAATTGCGCCTCCAGGAAGGACTTCTTCTTCTCTCTCCTTGTGGTGATGAATCACATTCTAAGCTGGTGCTATGAATCCTGTAATGGGATGACTGATGAGTGTCAGGGATGGGTGAGTTTTTTGATGTTTCTATGTGCAAACCAGGACTTGATGTAAAGGGAGAAACACTGTGGTCGTCACATCTGGTCTGATCCATTATCTGGTCCCTGCCAGGCCCTGGAAGTGAAGTGGTGCCGTGGCTGTCTTCATGCCCAGAAGTAGAGATCCTTGTGCAGATAGGTATTTGAATTGTTCTACGTCCAGAGGAGGCTAATGTGCTTTTGAGCTGCCCCTGAGTCCTCGATGGTGAAGGACTATTAATGACTTTAACTGATGCAGATGTCTTGCTAGGAGAAGCTCTGAGCGGTGGCTTGGATTTGGTCTGGCACAGCAGAGGAGGTGGATGTGGTCTTAGGGACGCTCTGCTGCCTAAATAAAGTGGAGTCTCATCAGAAACCTTTTGTCCTGCAGTCAGTCTAAAGAAAAGAAAAAAGCAATAAGATCAAGGAACATTTTCTTAAAAGAAGACAACAAAAAGATGTGCAGTAAAAACGTTATTACATTATTAGTAGCATTGGCTTAGTCTGAAAAAGCTTGAAAGGAAAAAGACACAAATTACATTTTTTAAAGCAGCTCCTTATGTATCAGCAGTGAGTGTTTCTGTGTGGACACTTGAGCGCTGCTTAAGTGAAAAAAAAGTATTTGGAGATCCCCCTATGGACTAGTTGCAGTTCTGTTTATAAGCTCCATCTCTCCCATGTTAACAGATTTGACACAGAACAAACTATAAAATCTAAATAAAAATCCAATACATTTTTCTTCTTCTCTACCCATCTTTTAAAAATGTGTCTTTTTGGGAGTCAAAAGAGTAAAAGGTTCAAACCTGGAGGTGTTTTTCAAACCCTTCAAAGGCAGAGGCGAGGATCTTGAAGGTGAAACAGTCAGAGAAGTAGGGAAGAGCTCCAAGTCCATTTGTATAGCTCCTCTTAGCTCTCTCAGCTCTGCGCACACACAAATGATAGGGTATTGAGATTTGAAAAAAGTCTCAGACGTGTCCTTGAAACTTGCCGTTGGATAATTGAGCACAAAAAGCCATCAAAAGACAACAATCACCAAGTGCACAAGAAAGCACTCGTTTAATGGTGGTTTTGCTCAAACGACTCTATTAATGGACTCAAATTAGTTTCTCCATCATTTGGCCCAGAGTGGATAGATTTGGCTGAAGTGCTTAATTTGTCCTTTTTTTTTAATTCATAAAAATGTTTTTCCAGCTAATGTAGGTGGCCGATATTTTCATCATCACCATTTCAGCTGGAAATGTATCACAGAAATAAAGCTGAAATGGAGTGTAAGAAATAAAGCAATGACCCATCAAGTGTTAAGCAATACTGTGACACCAGGTGGCAGCAAATACCAAAACGTTGTTTCATGAATTTACCTGCAAGTGTCGGTTCAGGTTTCTCTAATTGACTCCGACATTTTTGTTTAATATTTCCCTGTGAGAGAAAAAAAAACAGGCTAGGTAAAGGAAGCATCAATTTTGATTCATGCACTTGATATAATAATGTCATAGAAAAACACATCCAGCTGTCATTTGTGACAGTAAGTGGAGAAATAACAGAAGATAAATGTATACAACATGTTCAAGAAAGCCGGAGTCTTCAGAAAAAGCAAAGGAACAAGGAAAAGGGATAAAATTCACAGCAGGAGAAAAGAGGAGAAGAATGTGAGTGTTGACCACTAAACGACTGAGCAGAAGTGTTCCATCGTGATTTGGCCTCAAATATCCTTATACAGAGCACATGAAACCATAGCGCTGTGTATGAGGGTGTGTATCACTTACTAAACCAAAGGCCTGATTTAAAAGTTTGTTATGAGTGACTACTAATTTAACATCAGCATACACACTTATAGTTTTTAAAGCATGTTCTAAAAACACACACATGCACAAGTACACATACATAAATACTGTACACACAGATGCCTGAAGACTGACAGTTAAAATGTTTTTTTGGTCATTTTTCTCGGTGGGATTCAAACCCAAACCTTGCAGTGTTTTCTTTATGGCCTGCAGACGGAGTTTCTGCGGTGTCTCTGACAGTAATGTGGCTGAAATCCAAAACAACGCTGAAGGCTGTGCATATACACATACACATATACACACTCCAAAAATAGGCTTTGTGGTCTTAGTTGGGTTTGAACCCATTACCATGGTGCTGACTTTCTGGTATTTTAGGGAAAAGCTGGTACTGTGTGTTACTGTTATTATTCTCATACATGAAACTCTGAAACCCAAATCCTCCTCTCCCCTGAGCTGATGCAGACACACAAACAGGAGAACAAGGATCATCATTCCTACCACAGAATCCAACAGCAACTGGCTTTTTATGGCTGCCACCTTTCATTATCTGAGGTGATGGTTCTGATGTATACTGGGAAGATGTTGGCCAAACTTGTTCTAGTATGTCTACCAGTAAATAACTTCAACATCCTGAAGGAAAATCTACCACAAGTAGGTTTCTTCAGCTGCTCCTATGATTACAACAATCTTGACAACAATATGATGGATTATCTATTTAAGTCAGTATGGACAGATACAGGTCAGGGGTCATGCTCTGAGCTCTTGGGAAACATAATCATCTACATTTTCACTTATTAGCCATCACATCAACTCTCCCCAATTCAGACCACTAAAACACTGACAGAGCCCATAAAATTATTTTTATCACCAACTGAGGGAAAAGGAATCCTCTGTCTCTTGCAGCATGCAGACACGGTCCATCGCCTATCGTCAAGTTGCTCTGAGAGCATACAGGAAGCCTTGAGGGACAAAAGCCCCACTTAGTGCCCTATTATTGGCTAAAGAAACAAAAATGGCAACTCCAACCAACCTACCTACAACACCAACTCATTGCTACAAAAAATGTAAACAGGTCCCCAAATTAAAACTTCAGTTATAGAAAATACCTCACAAAAATAAACTGCAAAAAATCAAATCCAAGTGTATTCGTCTAATTATTGGTCAGAAACATCTAGTCCCACTTCTTTTAGCTCTTGCACTAATGTCAAAACAAGGCCTGCATTGAAGTAAAATATCTGTTAATGAGGCAAGCACATTTGACTTTTTGAGTGTCTTGAAATAAGATGTACTAACTATAAATAGTACATCGCTTTTCAAGACTTTACTTAAGTAAAAGCATATCTTTTTTACTTGTTACAAGCAATGCAGGCTTATCATGTACTGCTCATTAGTTTAGATAGACAAATATGACCAGAAATTAGACAAACATGCTTGCTTGGATGTGAGTTTTTTGCAGTGAATTTGATAACACTCCCCAGCAGATATAGACCTCTGGCCAAACTAATTGGAAAATGTTCAGTTAATAACAGCACTAGAGAATGATTGTGTAAAATGTGCAGCCAATGCTTTAGAGGGGAGGATATTTGAAGAAGGATTTCCTCACAGTTTCCACTTCTTGAGGATGATGAGACACTATAATTTCCTCAAATGGCTTTTTTTTTTACATTCAACACATCGAGACTGTATTGTATGTTTTAGGAAGTTACTCCTGGACTGCTGTTGGACATGATGTAGTGTAAAGTTCACCCCAGCTAAGAGAAAATGGGTTGTTTCAGATGGGTGTTTGGGACCAGAGTCTGATTAGCTGTTACACATTGCATTAAAGAGAAATTTGGTCATACTGTATCAATCCTCCAAATGCATAAAAACTATACAAAAAACTGCTTGGTGCAATGTTGATAAACTCATGACAATCCTGGAGAGGGCACTTACACTAGCTTGGCTATATTAATGGTCACAGGAAAAAAAATATCGAGTCAGATGTGACACTGAAGATGTTTTTTCATCCCATTTTCTTTGACACATTGCTAATTACAGCAGGCCATGAAACACAACACAGATATTCATGATCATAAAATAAAACATGTCATCTGAGTTGGAAGGTTTAAATGTTAAATGTTAAAATGTTAAATTTAGGATTCAGGACGGTTAAGATTTCTCTTTCAGTATATACAGTTAATTTAGAAAAATGTTAGACATGCAAACCAAGGCTGTTAGGTTTTCATTTACTAAGCATCCTCATTGGTATGTTCCTGCATGATTGTTTAACTGGACAAGGCTTAATAAAACATGAAACTGACACCATAAAACCTTCTATGTTTACAGAATACACTAAAACTCAGACAGGAGATCCTAAGGGCTGATATCAGTATCCATCCTTGCAGCGATGGTAAGTTATCATGGCCAGTGATGCTTTGCACAGCACAGCATTAACATCATCCCCTACAGCAGCAAATAAATGAGAATGCACAGTAATCTCATGCTCGAAGGGCACGGCACATTTAAAGCCACAGCTTCATCCCACCTGCTCACATTCCAGGCAGCAACCCTTCGCTTGAGGAGGTTTCTTCACAGGCACATTTCTGCTTTGCCCCAGGTTGTCTTAAGTACGACATTGACTGCCTCTACAAGACTCGACCAGGAGACGACTCTATACAATAAACTTCACACCTATGGGTCTTTAAGATTAAAAAAACAGACATAATGTTTATCCCATCCCCTCGGCCTCTGTTATACTTTACTAATCCTGATGGAGTCTTGCAGGAACATTTCCCTGCCTGTTTGATTTCGTTTTGCAAAGGCATCTTCTCTTTACTCTTCTAATTATTTTAACAGTGTGTATTGGCTATGCATCTATATATATATATTATATTGCCACTGATGTACCCAAGTCTCTCTTGAAAAAGAGATTACAAAATGTCAATGAGACTACCTGGTAAAATAAAAGTAAAAAAATAAATAAAAGGAAAGGGTCACACACCATTTTCCCTTTTGGTTTTTAACGAACATCTGAAGCACATAAACTTCAAGAGTCTTAAACAATCACCATTTTATCCCTCTATACAGTTGTCCTATTTTTCAACTTGTCTTGTTTCCAGACAAACTGGCAGTGAAACATTTCCAGGAAGACATGAACACACACACACCCACACAAGTACACACAGGGACCGAGAGAGATAAGTTACACATCTGGTCTGCAGCGAAACCCTACATCTGGGTTCTAACTAACTCACTCTCACAATGCCAGACAAGCAAGTCAGTGTAGCAGAGCATGCATGCACGTTTGTTGGTCAATGTGTGTGTTTGTGTAAGCATTTAGAAAGTAATTGGAGTGATTGAGAGCAGATCGATTTTTCGCAGCACTGCAGAGCTTTTGGCCAGACAGAAGGAAAACAACACAGGCTTAGACAGAGCCTGTGCAGGTTTCTTGTGCAAGCCTCTGTTTGCATGCGTGTATGTGTTTGTAAGTGTAAACTCAAACCTGTGCAAAGTCGTGTGCAAAAATATTTCTAACTGAGGAGGTCCATCTTTTCAAATTCAAACTTCAGAAAAATTAGAAGGCTGCCCCTGGTTAAGAAAGTCAATATCCTTCTGTAATTGATATAATCTGCATTGTGTTTGATCCATCATTAACAGGTTTTAAGTAAAAAGATATGATGGCATTTAACAACTGGAATATATTTTAATGAAATTGGAATATTCTAATAAAATTTCATCAAACATTAAGTCGGGCTGAGTGTTTTTATGTTTACAAAACTAGGCTTAAGTCAGGTTCAATCTCTCCTTTAGTGTTATGTGATGAATGCAATGAAAACTAGAATGACAATGACTTTACAGTACAGGACTAACTGGAGTAATGTCCAATATGGATTTTTTTGTATCAATGTTAACAGACCTATAAGTATTAGGATACAATACAGATTAAGGGGTAAAATATCCTACTGTGCATTTACAGTAAAATGGAAAGACTATCCAGATTTCATGTGAAACTCAATGACACAAATCAGAGGACGCTAACAACGTTTTTTTTTTTTTTTTTGATCGAATGAAGATTAAAGATGTCTTTAGCATTTTTTTTTTTTTTAACGTTTTCCATGTTCTTCTTACCTTCAAATACTTTACCAGTCTTTTCAACTCTCCACACTCCTCCATTAGGACAGACCTGGAAGAACAGAGAGACAGAAAATAAATGGCCAGATAGAAAGAGAAACCAGACAGATATCAAATATAATGGGGAGATATAATGAAACATGAAAAAAGTAAGTGTATGGTTAGTATCAGATGCACTGAACCAAAAATACAGTGTGCGGAAAAGTAGTTAATGGAAATAGTTCAAATGAATCAACATGTTTAACATTAAATGAAACAGTCTGATGTGACGTTTGAATGTTTTTGGATTTTCAGTGGTTACATGTTTGTCAGAAACAATGTGGCAGATTGATGAGCAAACTCAATAATATACAGTAAGTCACCATCATCAATAGAGGTGCACTCGGTGTCTGCTATGAGTCTATCCTTTGCAGTTTTCATACTGAGGATACAGTGTCCTATTTATCTTTCATTCTCCCCCCACGTTTACTTTCTGCTCCTCCGGTTACATAACCAAATTTGACTTTCTTCACTTATTTAAAAGTGAAAAAGGAAACTTCTGCCTGCCCTGAGATCCATTTTTTTCTGACAATGGAGCCTTTTGTTCTGGTCCAGTCAGGAAATGGGCGAGAGCAGGCGCAAAAAGAGAGGGGGGGGCTGTACTGCCCTGTGGGCCTCAAAGAATGAGGGATGAAGGAAGGAAAGGAGGGATGGAGGGTGAAGGAGGCAGAAACAGAAACAGAAGCAGCCAAGGAGAGAGGAAATTAAAGAAGAGAGAAACTCACTTCCAGACATGAAGAACAAACATGAATTACAACAAGACATAGAACAAAATTTACACCAAACTAATTGATACCAAATGTGATATGTCTCTTCTAGTGGTACAAACAGAAAATGAAACCTTGCTTGTTGTAATGTACCAGTTTCATGTGTTGTTTACCAATTCTGCACACACTGTTTATGCTGCTAATACTTTGTTTTTTAAGGAATTTCACCACAATAAAGCAAGGATTTTTCCATGGAAAAACTGTGGCATTATGGGAGATTAAACAAATATTTTAGACAAAAGTATTCTCCTCAAAGAAAATGTACATCATGTTTTTTTTGTATCAAAATAATGTTTGTTAAACATGTCTGTTGTTCTTATTTCAAACAAGATACTTGGATGTCACATATGAATGTACAGGCTGCAGGCAGATATAGCTTTGATTAAGAGGGTCAAATGTAGTGATGGACAAACTCATAGGCCACACTTAAAGTCTTATTGATAGCTAATTCTTCATCAAAATAAAGTTTGGGAAGTATTTCTTTGACTTGATTTGACCTACCTGAGTCGATCCACCACTTGGTCAATGTCAGTGACATTCAGCTTGTCTCTCATGGACTGGACCTCATCCGCAGCACTGGACCGGACCGAACAATGAGAGCTCGGTCTGAAAGAGAGGGGGTGAATTTTGTAAGAAGTAAACCGAAGGAGATAAAGATTATGTGCATTACTAAAAGCACTGCACCATTCAGCACCTCATCAAAATATACAAGATCAGTGTTTGGGTTACTTACCTGCTTCCACAATCAGAATCTGCAGAGTCGATACAGAGTCTTTGACAGCTGTTAAGGTGACCCAGGGCGTAGTCCACCGTCTCAGGTTTGTACTGAAACAAGAGCTCTTCATCGTCTCTATAGCAACAACAGTGAAGACAAGGAAAGTATCTTTACACAAGTTGGTTTATTGCTTCAAAAGCCCTGCCAGTGCTGCTATATATAAGTCTTAAGCTGTGGCGGAATATGAATGAATATCTCTAAACATAAGCCTAAAATCTGCTTCTTCAGTTTTGCTTTAGATTCTGAGTAATTTCATCTATTCATTTATATATTTTTGGTTTCTTGATTTTTGTTTTTTTTGTGGCTTTTTGAAAAAAAAAAAAGTGCATTATTTTATGCAGACATATCTGGTGGTGTATGCAAAAAGGCTGTACAAAGTGTGCACTTACTAGGACTCTATTATTAGAGCTGGGCTCATTTTACAATATGCTATAGTGATTCCAGAAAGGCCAAGATAAGCAGCAGGAACATTATATTTTCTGAATGATCCTTTGGAGAAAAAGGAGCAGACAGATGGTGTAGGCAGCAGCAGGTGGTGTGACATTGTGGTCTGTTCTTAATGTTATCTTGGCTTGAGGAGAAAAGTACTCATTCCAGCCATTCAGACAATTAAATGGAGCTGTGTGTGTGCGTGTGTGTGTGTGTGTGTGTGTGTGTGTGTGTGTGTGTGTGTGTGTGTGTGTGTGTGTGTGTGTGTGTGTGTGTGTGTGTGTGTGTGTGTGTGTGTGTGTGTGTGTGTTTGGAGGGGGGTAAAGGCGTGGGCATCAGGACCCCACAGGAGGAGGCCAATATAAAAATCAGTTGACTTTTACAAGGTACACACCCACTCACACACCCTCATTCCCACATACAAATGGTTCCAACCACTGTTGGGGTAAGAGCTACTTTTACTCTTTGTGTGTCTTTAAGCAATTAAGTCAGTGAGAACTTCGCTGTGAAGACAGAAGGGTGCTCTTGGCTATCATGCCTGGTAAATTAGCTTACTAAAAACACACACAATTCCCAGCAAGTGTATGATAAAGAGAGAAAAAGGGCTAATCTCTATCGTGATTCTTTGGAAATATGTTCTCTATTTCCATGCCAACAAAGCATAATCAATTGAACCAAGATAGCAAACAAAGGGTTCGTAGAGCATTATTGAGTGGAAGTGTTATTAAGGAAACATTGTGTGTGCTTTATTTCTAAAGCCATTCAGCTGCTTTACACTTGGGACTTATCCTAATTGAATGATCAAAGGCCTATAACACACACACACACACACACACACACACACACACACACACACACACACACACACACACACACACACACACACACACACACACACACACACATCGTGCATTAAGGTTAACAAGTATACTAAAGCCAACTTCAAAGAGGAAAAGAGATTTGTGCTGGCACTGTTTTGTGTGGCACCAATACTTGTTGGTCATTTTTCAGGAGGCAACAATAGGCTGTATTTCCCCCTCTGAATTGCACTTTTTATAATCCTAGCCGGAGCACTCTACAAGAGTGACTTGATGTGTGAGCAAGTAAGGCATCAGTTCATGTCTTGCTCAGTGACATTTTAATAAGACACGGTGCTGTTGGGGCATCAGACCTGTGGCTCTTTTGGATATTGGAAGCTGAAACCTTGGGCCTAACTGTCATCCCAATTTACAAGATACTCTTCAGAATAAATCCCTGTCCACTTGGCAGATAAAGCAAGCACCAGAGGTGACATTATACATTTTGTATTTCTTTTGACAGATGAATCATTTTTTCGCAAATCAGTGGACCACACTGAGAGTTATAACAACTGTTTGCGCCCATTGTGAGAACAAACCATCTGCTGCGCTGTCGGTCAGGGGATGTATCCCCACTTTAATCCTTGCTTAATAATCAAACAATTATACTTGACGGATTTCTTGACGTTTTGGGAGATGGCTGTTCTGCATTCTGTTCGAGGTTTCTGCATGTTAAAGGCAGTTTTTTCCTGCCACTGTAACTTCGCTAAATGTTACATAGTGCTGTGCTCACGGTGGATTAATTTCGGTTCTTTGTAAATAGTATAACAAAGAGTAAGGTCTGCTCTGTTCGTAAAGTGTCTTGAGATAACTTTTTTTTTTATGAATTAGCGCCATTCAAATAAAGGTTGAGATTTATTGACTGACAGTACAGAAAGCCATGTTTCTAAGTGAATTTTACTTCCAATGTAGCACCATCACAAGGGTCACTTTTCTGGTTTTAAGTGAATTGTTTTAAAAACCATTGGAAGAAATCAATTTGATTGATTCGAATTACTTGTCGACGAACTGTTGACCTTGTTGGAACTGTCTGTATTGTTTAAAATGATTGTAGGCTATATGTTTAATGGCTAAATAAAATACTCATACATGCAAACATACATACATATATGTATGTAGAAGAATGTAATTATAATGCTGACTATAAGTAGAGTCTGGTAGAGAGGCTGGCATCTTACATCTCAGTATGGCATTCCAGCAGCTAAAGCGAGTAGAAAGTGAAAATCTGCATCATCAGTGACATCACAGTTTAACAAAGGGGTTATTGTATTTTTTTGGTGTGGCTTCTGATTTAAGGTTAGGACATCTTCATTGAATAAAACTGACTTGCTTCCACTTAGTAATAAGTTAGCATTATTTTATTTTGGGAACGGGATGGAATGGATCAAAGGAGCTATCATAAAATTCACTGATTGAGTTTTTGGGGGAAAAAATGTAGAATCGGTTCATTCTGTCTAAATATGTGGCTGCTAAGAGAGGATTTAGAATAATGAAATTAACAACTACAAAAACAAGACCATGCTGCAACTTAAGGGCAGCACAAACATGGACGCAGATAAAAAGAAAAACACAGTCAAAAGGATGTTGACAAACTGACAGGCAATAAAAAGTTTGTCACAGAAATGCAGAACAATCCATCTTACGTTGTGCTTTTCCTAAAAGGCCTGAGCTAAATCTGTGAGGTGACACGGGGCAGCATTCCTGGCAGCAGCGAGCTTGTTGCTAGGATAGTTACGGGCTCACACTTACTGTGGCTCTCACATACTCACATGCCTGTACATCATCACAAATAAACGGCTATTTTAAAGTGTAATGTATTATCAAAGTCTTACTAATAATGATAGTATCCTTCAAACTTTTTATATGACATCTTAATATCATTCACTTGGCCGTTGCTACAAGCTCATTGCTGGCCTGAGTCAGAAGATTAATTATAAAAATTGAAACTCAAAAGCATTTATAAAATATAACCTCTTAAAGAGGAGCATATAACTCCCTGAAGACTGTGCCTCATGAAAACAGAGAACCAAGCTTTATGTGTTCTTGCTTTAGACACGTAACTGACTGATTAAGGTCAAAGTTACTCAAGAACACAAGCAAACAACCAGCCCGATTAAAGTGACTATTACCTATTTTAAAAACAAAACAAAAACAAACATTTCATCAGATTAAACTGGGAATGATGGGGCCTTTAAAATCCAGGCCAGTGTTTGATGGAATTTGCCGTGGAATGTGTGGAAGTCTCCCTCCTTTAATTGTCCTATTGTTGCACATTTGCAAACCAGTTTGCAACTTCCCTACCCCAAAAACCTTTGTTCCCCTTCCTCCCATCCCATTTGTAAGTGACATGTGAGCACAATATAGTGTTTTATGGCACTCTTTGTCAGGGGAAGAAATGACGCAGGGAGTGAGAGAGGAGGGTCTTAACCTATACTTTCCCATACCTACTTTATGTGTTGCTTCTCTTGATAGAAAAAAAATCTGACTAACAAAGTAGATCAAGATGGAAATTGTGTTCTGCCCCACATTTTGCTAAGCTGCTATCTGCTAAGCTATCATTTAAAGCAAGAGTAGAATAAATTGTGTATTCTTTAATATTAGGGATTCAAATCATGCAAAGCTCGTAATATATCTTACACTAAACTGATATATAAAGCATGTAGTCATCACAAATATGAATTGAGTTTTAGTTTAAACAGAATGTTGAAGAAGTGAATCTAGGAGCCCATGGACTAATCAATTCTGTTAAGCTTTTAAAGAAGTGTAAGCTGCAATAAAGTAGGAGAGGAAACTAAAGATGCTTGATATGCTTCAATGCCATCAATTATTTTAAGATTGTAGATTAAGAGATGTTTCTTGAGCCATAGTATACATTTAGTGTATTTTTTTTTTTGCCTGACCGAAAAGAACTGGCAGGTAGGTGGGGAACACTAAGATGATGCACTTGTGCAGAAATATATTTAGTGAGAGAAATAAAACATGTGCATGTGGGATTTGTTTCTATGAACACACCATCTTGACAAGCACTGCTATATAACAGAAGGGTATGAACCTTAGCATTTGATAAACTTTCATAATTGATATTTTATATTTCATATGTCTTTTTTTTTTTACTTTGTTCATTTTGCAATGAGCAACAACATGTGGATGCTGTTTGAGGTCAGGGCCTCTCCTTCCATTTTTCTTGTTTACCAGGTCGACACGTTTCCCCTCGCATAAGCTGCCTGAAAAGTTGGACAGTGACCACACCAGGCCCCTCTGAAGTGTTCAAAGATTTTAAACTTTAAGACCTTAAAGGAATCGGTTAAATAGTAAAGAAGAAGCCAGTGCAAAAACAAAACAAAACACATTATGGACACAGGTTTTAAAACGGGACCTTTCCACCATGATAACATATTCAACCCCACAGTGTTCTACACATTGTTTTACCAGCTGCTCAGTGTGTTATTATGAGAAACAGAAGATAGTTGGTATGTCTTATAGGTCTTTCAGGAATTTATTTTCACTGTGGTTAAACATTCCAATATGGCAGTAAATGTACAAATATTCCTGTAAATTGTTTCTTATTAACTATTACCAGCACTGTCAGTTATTTATAATGTTTGTTTTTGAGAAACCTCATGCTTTTTATGTTGTAATGTTTTTGGCCAAAATGTCTAGAGGTCATAAACACAGCCTTTTAAATAATTCACAGATAACGTGCAGTAGAGTGAATTTACGTGCACCTACATTCCCTCCTTGCCAGCCCTCTCACTGAGAGTCTGCAGTAACATCTTGACCTCTGCTCTCAGCAGCTCTTTGACTGCAGGCGGGTCTGGGAGAAAGGATCCCCTTGGATGTTGTAGTGGGGTCCCCGCCCTGCTGCCAATGTTTCCCTGATGGCTCTCCTGCCACATCTTGTACCACATCTCCGCCTATAAACACAATTGTAATGGTTAAAAAACAGCTATATTCAATGTTTCATCAATCAATCAATCAATCAATCAATCAATCAATCAATCAATCAATCAATCAATCAATCAATCAATCATTATTTGTAGAGCTCCAATTCATAACAAGTTTGATCTCTAGACGCTTTACAAAAGAGCATATGGGATAGGACACAGGAAGGATTTCTCCTTCGTATTCCTCGCGTTCCTGTTGTCCACACTTCCTTGCCGCGGAGGTGGAGGTCGGAGAAGGCCGTGTATGAATGAGGACGGCGGTGGTTGTGGGGATGACACAGTTCGATGGTGGTGGCTGGGTGTCATAGTGACATGGTTTTTTTTACAGTACAGGAGGTGATTTCAAGATGTTTAACAGTCCAAGTGACGCTCACAGGTGACAGCTTCTGATTTAAGTGATGGTGCTGACTTTCTCAATGATTTAGCAAAGCACTCATTTAAAGCAAAGTGGAAAGGAGAATTATCTTATTTCTATCAAGTCTCAGTGAATGAAAAACCTGTCTATAATCTGTACTAAAAGAAAAACATACAATGAGTCTACCAGTGCATACACAGTAGTGGGAGCACTACACGAGTTGTACTATCAGTCAGAGAGACTATAGCTACAGTTAGTTATTCTGCACGCGAGAAATTAAGCTCAATTTTCTTATTTCATTCCTCCAAAACGAAGAAACTTGTGGATCCATCCTTGTCTGTTCAAATGTTTTTTCTTTTTTTTACTTTTACTGTAGGTTACTAAACTGTAACACATCTCCATTTCTCTCTTTATCTGCTTTTTGTGAAAACATTTTCAGGGCTGTCCTTGGCACAAGCAGACATTGTTTTTTTTGTAAACTGATAAAAACACTGAACGCTATCTTCTTGTAACAGGAAGCAATACAACTTATTTTTGCAGAAACATATAACATACTGTATGGGCGACACCTTCTTTCAACAAATATATTTGTTACAAGGAAAAGACATCTGTATACTGTGAGCCCTCATAATGGGTATCATATGCAGAGTTTTCATGTAGTGCCATACCTTTTATAACCCAAAACATGCTCCCATGTTAACACTAATGCATATTGTATCTTATCTTTGTATCAGTATAGGACCATATCAATTCATATAGCACACACTGAGGAGCATGAGGAATTCCAGGTTGTCCATGTCACTAGACAAGCAGCTCTGCCTGCAGCATTAGTAAGCAGCTTTCTAGCCTTTGTACTTTTGCAGAGCTTATCACTGCAGATCAAGGATTTATGTAAAAAAAAAATGTAGTAAAAGGCCACTTTTCATGCTTGGCTTCCTCTGTGAGCTGGTAGAAAGGGTGAGGGCCCATGATTATTGGTGTACTTTTTCAACCAGCATTGGTTTTCTACACCTGCACACAAACCTCTGCTTAAATGTCAACGTAATATAGTCACAGTGAAGCACAGAAAATAAACAATATAAAATACATATTTTGGGTTAAAAAAAGAGAGGTAAAAAAAACATGTGCTTATGTGCACACACGTCTAAGAGAAGTCTGGATACTATTAAACGCCTCCACACCTGTTGCTTGCCAATCATTACTGTCACATTGCAGTCAAGGACTTCACATCAAACGAATACACTGGAGGATACTATAAAAACACTGCTGTGTGTGTTTTTAAGAGTGTGGGGGTTTGTGCCCGTCCACATACATAACAGAATTCACTCAGTATGTTACACACACACACAGTTTTCACACTCACACTGGTCTCCTCTGTCTGTATTTGGGTGTTGAGGTGTTTATGTTTCAGGATTCATGGCTCACCACCAGCTAAAAAGTAGTTCAATGGTCTTTTTTTTTCTCTCCTTCCTTCTGCTGCGAGACTGCTGATCTCATCTAGGAGTTATTTTACAGGAACTCTGCTGAGACCTGTCAGCTAAAAACACTTACAGTACTAGGTGCTATTATGTTAAATTATTGAAATTGGACTTAAGAATATGTTTAACTTAGAGGGCTTTTCATTCAGGGAAGAGAGGAGAGATAGAGTGAGAGTGTGGAGGAAGGAACAGACAGATTGGCCTTGTAGAGAGACTTGAAAAGAGAGGCTAATATTCCCTCTGATCTAACCGCCTGAGACAATGGAGACCTTGATGGAGGGAGAAGCGGCAGCGCTGAGGAATGGAGGAGTCACCTGCAGATCAACTATTGCTATTCACAGTGGCTTACTGAGGGGTAAAATTCATAACATGGTTCTAAGAGGAAAAGACGGGTACAGAGGAGAGAAAAAACACAAAAAGTGAAAGACATGGAGGTAGGCAGACAGCCACACGGGGGGAAAAAGGAAATGATCCGTCTTGCTGTAGATTAAATAACTGTAAGGAACCTTCATGAAGTAGCCCAGGAGTTCAATAAGGTGCTCTGTCCCTCGTTGTTTTTTTCCTTTGGAAATTTCTCAAAGCTCTAAGCCTAAGTATTTCTTTCCGTCTGAGGGCTTTGCCCAGATTCACTGAGGCTGAACTGGCCTTAGGTGAAAAAACACCTGTGTGTGTGACTATAATGAAAGTCACACAGACAGTACACAGTAGACACACACACACATACACATACACACGTGTGCACATCTATTTGTTGTATACAGACACACACAAAATTAAGTTTAAGTACATGCGTTGCTAACAGTCTTATCAACAGTTGAGGATTAGCCTATTTAACCCTGTTATACCGACCCCCTGACTCACTAAGCTTTGTGTGTGTGTGTGTGTGTGTGTGTGTGTGTGTGTGTGTGTGTGTGTGTGTTTCTGTATATGGACTGAATTACTCAGCATCACTGAAGTTTGATTTGAGGTTTGTTTCCCTTTTGAATTGTACTTTAAATCCAGTTTTTGTACATAAAAACACATTTCATTTCATTTCATTAATCAGTGTATTGAATATGGTTGATTGCAGTAGACTGTGTTATTACCTGTGTGTGTGTGCTGTCGACTGTGATTTTTACAGGTTAAAATAATACAAATTAATAAAAGTGTTGTCAGGGTCTATGGCGCAGCCTGAAAGCTGAGACAGACTATGTCCATGTGTGGCTTTTTTGCAAACAGCGACAGGCCTGTTGGCTGATAACATCTACAGATGGAGACATTTCAACACACAACAGCAGGAAAAGAGAAACGGTGGCAGAAGATGAGAGAGACGAAAAGCATATAAAATCATACCATATGAAAAAGACAAAAGTCAATAGATTGATTTTTATACTCCACAGAAAGTGCTGATGACAGGAATTATTTGTGTCTGAGTGAGATCTCCAGCTCCAGACTTGTTCTGAGGTGCACATGGCATGACCTCTGTTATGTAATTCAGCTTGGCAGGAATGTTCCCTCAGTAGACGGGGCTGCATTTCTTCACATAACATGTAAGATATTAGGTCAACCAAAGACCACCAGCATTTGCAATGCTCTGAAATACTTATTATATAAATAATAATATAATATTAATAATATTTAAGTCTAAAAAAGTTCACCTGCCACTATTTTGATAGTCTTCATTTTTCTATGTTTTTATGTTTGAAATATTAGTTTGAAATATCATTGTGAATAAAAACATTCAATGACAAGGAAATACATTTTTATGATGAGTTGAGAACACCTTCCATTAATGAAATGTAAGAATCCTGAAATGTTTTAGAGCAATGATGATGACAGGATGGAACAGTTGTTTAATTTCAATGTTCATAAGTCGGCCATGTTTGTCTCTTAAGCCGGGAAGAAACTTAAGGATGGTTTATTACGTTGGTATTATTATCATTAAGTGTCTACTTTTGGTCTCTAGTCTCTTTGTATTAATTATGGTTTCTAGTAAGCCAGTTAAGCTCGGCATATTGTTTATGCATGACACAATAATAAAATAAAATCAATCAATCACAAGTTCTTGTAACTTATGACTGGCTATTGGAGTTCTTCTATGTATGAGATACATAGAAGAACTGGGGAATTTTTTTAGACTTGTTTCAACAAAGCCAGGAGAACTGTATTGGTCTTAAAACATGATTATTTTATTGAAATGATAATTTTTTGTACAGATAATTTGTGAGAGGAGGAGTCAGGGAGTTAAAAGAGTTATATGTCACTCTGACTTTTCTTAAAATGCGTGTCCTTTCACACTTGTGATTGTGATTCTTCAACATCAGCCTCGGCTCAAAGTGGCATATTTAGCAAGGTGTGTGCCATTCCAACTTAGATTCAAACCGTAGATTGCATTTGGTCTGTATGACCGGGGGGTATATAAATAAAGCTAGACTGATTGAGCTTGAAAATGGATGTGTTACTAATCAAACCTGCATGTATTTCTTGGGTGAGTTCATTTTTTCAGAGCTGAGGGATTTCCATGAAGGGATTTGAGGCAGTAGAGTTGCCCTTGAGTAAATATTGATGTCTGTCTGGCTCACATTTGGACAGAACAGCGCCAGATTACCCACATTACTCTTTTATGAGGGAGTCTGGGAATTCGTATTAATGAGAGTATGCAGCCAAACTAACCTACTTACAAAACCTAACACCACAACTCATAAATTGTTTGGCCAGGAATTCTTGGCTTTGCATTTTTATAATTCACCCTGAAACCAAGAAAGTCTTGTGGATAATGTGTTTTGATGTACAAGATATCAACACAGAATCTGTATTCTTAGAAGGAGAATAGTGAAAGAGCAAGAAAGATGAAAGAAATCTCTAAACTGCAGTGAAATCCCTAATGAAAGCCAAGAAAGCCGCAGAGTGGAAATAGTAAAGGTAATATTTCAACAACTCAAGAAGACCCTCTTACCTCAATGTGCACATCTTTGTACATGTCAACCAGGGAGTGGCCCAGTGCTGTACAGACCTTCAGCAGCTCCGACCCAGGAACATGATCAGTGATCAAGCTCCACAGAGACTGGCTAGGGCACCACAGCTGGTTTCCATAAGGAGACTGAATACAAATGGCATTCTAGGAGTGAGGAAGGTAGGGAAACAAAAAAAAACCAACAACACATCAATTAAACCAATCAATAATTAGGAGAAGCTGACCAGTAAGAGCCACTATGATTAATGACATCATTGTCATCAAGTGCATTTACTAAAGTAAATAATTGAGATATGTTATGATATGGTAGGCTTCAACTATTTAAGTCTACAATCTAAGTTATATTGTATAGTTTCTGCTTATAATATGACTACACTCATGCTCTTTAACTTATGTCAATACTGTCCATTTACAACTCTGTTTTGCACATTTACATTTAATCTTTCATATTTAATTTACAACCATTTAAGACTCTGTTTTTGCACATTTACATTCAATCTTCCATATTTAATCTTCCTATTTAAGACTAGTAATGCTTCATTAAATCCTGGTTGTATATATTCACATTCTTAGTTTTGATATTTTTAGTACTTATTTACTTTGTAGTTAATATTATATTATGTTTAGATTTGCTAACATTGTGTTTTTTACTCATATTGTGTGTTTGGATAACCTGCTGCTGTAACGCCACAATTTCCCAGTTTGGGATCAATAAAGTAATTCTATTCTATTGTAATTCTATTCTATTATTATTAATATAATTATAAACTATGCTCCAGTTATTATTTTAATTAGAACGTTTTTTTTGTGTTTAATCAGAAACATGTAAATCATACCGGCTACATTTTCTTGTTTCCTTAGTGATGTCTACAGACAGTTTGTTTACTTTTGTTAACAGTCCAAAACATAAAGAAACTCGGTATATTATTACACATTATTTTAAAAAATCACCTTTAAGAACCTGGATCCAGCAAGAAACAAAACTAGTGATTTATTTGATACCACAACCTCTTTACATTCTGTAGCTAGACTAATCAAATAACCCTTTTAAAACAGACCCATCTAAATAGTTACTTACAACATTATAATAATAAAAAACAGATTAAATAGCAATTAATTTATTCAAGTGTATCATTATTATATATATTATATATTTGAAGTTAGATGCGCTAGCACTGGAGGATTTGAGGAATGGTTGATAGAAGACAGTAGAAAAGAAATAAACTATTTAAGCTTATTTAGTTGTCGTTAGTTAAGGGTGACGTTAGATAGCTAGTGAGCTTACCTACCTGGACGTAGACCAAACATTTAACAATTGACAAGAAACAAGTGTTTAAATAGTGTAGGCTCTTTAAAAAAATATCGGTAAACAAAAACAAGTTATGTTGGCCTTATAATCGTCCAAAGTTAATAAAAATACGTTTTGTTTGTGTTGCTATTCAGAAACAAACGCTCACCTTCATTGGCTCCTTGTATCTAGCGAGACTGTGGTATCCAAGCAAACTTTTCCGTTGCTAAGGGAAGATATCGCGAGATCAGTTAGACCTGTCAACCTGTGCTGTAGAGACAGCACTGCTGTCAACGACCCCTACACAAATACCTGTCATAAAAATTGCCTACATGTCTTTTTTTTTTTTTTTCAACTTCACACCATCCACGTCAGATTTTTATTCTATTATAGTTGCTGATCAAGTTAAAAACGTGCCAAATGATAAATGTTTCCAAACAAAAGACTTGTAGGTATTTAAAAGCTTTGGATTTAGGCTATACGTAGCCTATACTAACATTGAAAGAGGGGACATAGATACTTTAGGTAAGGCTGGCGTGTGAACTCTCAAAGAGGCAGTGACAAATTTTCCCTCTTTATGCCCCAACCCTCCACCCTCTTCCGGGCTCTTTGTGGGAGTAGCGCAGCCCCAGTAAGTTAGACCGCTTGGACGGGGGACTGAGGTACTCTTAGAAGTTTTGCTTAAGAAGTATTATAACAATGTGATAAACTGCATATTTTTTTGTAAACTTTGGTAATCCGTCTACCAAATCCCATCTGGACTACCGTGGATGTTTCAATTCACTCACGATTTTATTCATTTACAGTTTTGTTTCAAGGATTATATCATGATGGTTTTCAATATGGAGAGCAGAATACGCACAGCCGTTTTGGCACTTCTTTGCGCACAGGCCGGTCTGGGCTTCTCAGTTGCCGGACAGCAGGAAGGCACCTGCGAGGCCAACGGCAGCTTATACTTTGTGGGGGAATGGTATTTTCTGGACTCTGATCACTGCACTCAATGTGAATGCACTTCCGAGGGCTCCGCATGTTCCCGCACCGAGTGCACCTCTCTGCCGGCCGCATGCATCCATGTCAGCCACTACCCCACCGACTGCTGCCCCAGGTGCGAGAAGATCGGCTGTGAGTACCGAGGAGTAGTGTACGAACTGGGGCAGAACTTCCAGGTAAGCCTTGGAGCGATGATAGGTTGCAGCAAGGATTGATCCCACTGATGTTTTCAAATAGCGTAGTCTATGGATGATTGCATTGCATTTCAATTTTTCGAGATGAGCAAAATATATAAATCACAAAAAAACCTTTTTTTTTTAAAAAAAAGCAGTGGTTGTCATCTTAAGGGTCACAAACCAAGTAACCTGTAAGAGTGTAAGAGATGAACTACCTTATTCTCCCTTATTTCAAACTGGTAAAGTTTTACTTTAAAAAGTGAGAAGCTAAGAAGCTGAACTAGTCATGTCCACAAGTTAAAGGTAAACAGTGTTTCATTGTAAGGGGTCAAAAACTTTAAAAACTGTTGATGTAATATGTAATGTTCAGATGTCATTGTTTTTAGAAATAATGAAAAGTCAATACGATATATTCTTAAGCTAAAATTTGAAGAATATGCGTGATTAAGGAGTATAGTGTACGAAATATATTTGAAAGACTACCACAAAGCATACCACAAGTAATGGAGAATATATACAGGATATTCACCTCACCCGATACTCAATTTGCAGAGGAATTAAGGCTATCATTTATCATTTTCTAAAAAAATCCACAAGATTATAAATTAGTCGGAACTGCTACACTATCCTAAAACAAAACTGAACATCAAGTCAGTATTGATTATGAAAACTTCTTCCAGGTTTGACCTGACACCACTGTTCCCTGTCATTAAATGTGTTACTATGCCCATAAGTTTTTAAACTACATCTTGTACCAATGACAAAGATTCCTAGAAATTTGTACAAGAAAAAGCCAATACCCATCTTTCTCTGTGTATTTCTTTCCTGAACTCTGTATCATTGAGTTACAGTTTGGCATGTTGGTATGAAACTGGAGTACACAGCAGGGAATTGGAGGTAAATGGCGCCCTCTTTTGAGGTGGCATGAGCAGGGCTTGCTGAGAGTTGCTGGTCAGTAATATGAGCCATGTTGAGTATTAAGCGGTATGTGGACACTACATGTGTGCCTGTGTTTTCTTAGCCATCAGAATGTGAGCAATGCACCTGTGACGGTGATGGCATCGCCCGCTGTCTGGTTGCAGATTGTGCACCGCCACCATGTGTCAACCCCGTCTACCAGCCAGGGAAATGCTGCCCTGAATGCAAGGAGGGTAAGTCAAAAATATGTATAGGAAAAAAGTAGCAAGTAACAAATAAATAAATAAATAAAACAGACAGATGGAACAAACAATATTGTAGATGTAGTACTATAACATGTTGCTATAATGCATCTAATGCTGCAGTTTTACTTACCTCTGTTCCTCATCTCCCTCCAGGTCCTAACTGCTACGTTAATGCATCACGCAGCCAGGTGATCCCAGCAGGAGAGCCCATCTGGGTGGACTCCTGCACCAAGTGTCGTTGTCATGATGGCCAGGACGCAGGCTACTGGGAAGGAAACCGTCTCGCCACCTGTTCTCGCCTCAAAAACTGCACGCCTGAACAGCCGTCCACCCAGAAAGAGTGATTCACTCTCTCATCAGAGAGCCAACAGTTACCCTGAATCATCTATAAATGCTCCATCTCTTAAGAACATGCTGAAAGCTCCTGGGCAGCCAGTAAAGCCAGACAAAGTGGATGATATGCTTCTTCAAAAATGTTAGTTTCGGGGTTTCATCAAGATTCCTGCAAGGACAAGGCTGGACCTTTATCGGGCCTTTGCAGCATATTTCAAGCAAGGTCTAAATTCAAGGCTAGTTGGTCAAAGCTGAAATGATGCTGCTTGGTCAGTACTTTTTGGCAATTCAACTGAAATTTTGTGAAAAATATTGCCAAGCTAAAGTAACATATATTTTAGAAAATGGACGTACGACCTTTGAGATAACCACAAACCAGCTGAGGCATGGAAACATCATGAATAGGCAGTACCATTCCAGCAAAGAAGAACTGGTTGGTACAGACACACACTATTCAGGGTGGTTATGCAGATGTTTCAACACATGGCCCCCTTTCCCTGCTTTGTGCATGGGAAAACAGATGAGCTGAGAAGATGAACTGTAGTCCTTGAAAATAAACTAAATTGGTGAAATTATTAACAAAAACAAGATTAAATCCCTAAAACAAGTACATTTTAAGGCCTGCTGTGATCTTTGAATTACAAGGCTTTAAACACACATACCTTTGGGGCTTGATTTCTGTATCTCAACAAAACATATTTAAATCTGACAGGAATCAAAAAATAAACAAACTTGACCTCTAAGAGGTGAACACAACCACTATAGTTACCTTTTAATATTTCTGTGCCTATAAACAGCATCTGCTAAATTTGGACCAATCCCTTACATTGTGAGAGGGAGACATTAGATAGCTTTTATAACAGCTACTTCCCCTTGATTTTTAGAAATATCTCTATACACCTGCTTTGGCAACAAGCTCCATAACAAAACTTAAAACCTATGAGATTATTGGATAATGAGAAATTGTAATTGACCTGTCTCGGTTTGATGCAGCACCCAAATGTATGCTCAGCTGTGATGTAAATTAGAGTAGGAAACGCCTAAGCAAAGCAATTAACAAGTTGTAATGCTCTGTAAATTCTGCAGGTCAATTTCCATACTTATTGAAATCTAATGTATGGGACTCTGGCTTAAAATATGAGCATACAGTAGTTGTAGACACGGGTTTCATTATATGGAATGTTATTTGTAAACTGTAGAGCAGGAATACGCATTTGAAATGTACGGTTTTCTTCATTTATCACAAGGATGAATGTGCAGCATTAGAGGTAGCCTGCTACTCTGGTATTTTCCATGTTCTCATAGTGTACTGTTAACATTAACCTTCAGTGTATGATGAAATGTAGCATGACATGTCTTTTTATATGTTTATATGCAGCAGATCTTACAGTTATTTGTTAGTATCTACTTCTGTAGTTATGAGGGACCTTTGGATGAAAACCAAAAATAATCTTGTCTACTTATATGTTTATGTGCTGAGTCGGAGCAGGTATTAACTTTACTGTATAAGACTCCCAAGCTGGTGCTGCATGAAGTATATAATTAAAAACGACAAGTTTCACTGCCTTAATTCTCCACGAGAGACTTCTTGAAGCAGGATGTGTGATCAAGTTAAAACTTTTACAGTTATGGACACCTCTTGAATCTTATTTTATGAACAGACTTTTTCTTTTAGAGAATATTCTCTCGCTGTATTTCCTTGAGGGGACTGGTAAATGCACCAAACAGTGAAGAGATAAGACCAAACAAGATATGAAAACCGACTGTTAGTCCTTAAAAAAGGCATAGTCTGACAATTTGTGGAAAATACTTGTGAGAATGTATTCTTAGGGTACAATCTTAAGTTTGATACCAATTTGATATGGTTAGTTTGAAGCTAAAGCCAGCAGCCAGTTAGCTTAGCTTAGCGTACAAGTATAAATGGGGAAACAGCTGACTAGGTTCGTCAAAAGGTAACAAAATATACAAACACCTCTAGAGCTCAATGTTTATTTCTTTATTTATCTGTTTTTTTTAACTGCCCAAAGTGTTATAATGAAAATTATAACTTTGTTTGCATATTTTGTAGGCATAGACTTTTAGCTTCTTAGAGTCTCCACTGGCTTTTACACTTTGGCTTGTAAGTTTTAAACAAAGAAGATGTAACACAACATAAAGTGAGCTTGAGAAGGGTTGGCTTTAGGATATTGTTACCACTATACAGAGCCAGGCTAGCTATTTCCCCATGTTAAGTCTTTTAGCTAAGCTAGGTTAGCTTACTGCTCTACTGTAGCAGTACATTTAGGCCTACTGTACAAACACAAGAGTAGTGTCAATCTTCTTTGACTTGGTGGAGTTACAACTGACTGCCTGAATAAAAGGGAACTGATATTAGCACACCAGCATAATTTAGTGTTTTATGCTGGTATACAGCAAATCATCCTGTAAAAATATGAAAAATTAAACAACCTTTTTAAATCGGTTAAAAAAGTGTCTTTGTGTTTCCTTTGTGTTGCATCTATTCTTTCTTAATGTGAAAAATAAGCTATTTCGTTAACAGCCTTTCCCGTTAGAGTGTTTCTGCTGAAAGTTTGCGATCACTGCTTCCTGTAAAACAATAGAAGGAAAGAAGCAGACAGTAAAAGAAGCTTTACTTTCTTTCTCAGTGAATTTTTTATATTGAGAAAATAAAAACTTTGCAGAAGGTGAGCGGTCTACTTTATCCCATCATAAAAACAAATATATATATATATATATGTACACACACACACAGAGGCCACTGACACAGACAGTCCGACACCACACGATCTTTAACCATCAGATTTATTGATTGTATAGAAAAAGTAGGTTTGATATGACATAATGCATTCTATATAAGATATAACATTTTCAACATTCAATGTACAAAAAAACATAGCTAGAGATACAGTAAATGTTTAAAAACGCCCGCAGGCCTCTAAGTCCTGTCTGCTCTCCACTGCAGATGAGCCAAAAAAGTATCTCAACAACCGCCTCCATTACTCAACCACCTGAGGTGTGCTTGACAACTGGAACAGCTCTAGGAGTCAAAAGTAATTTAAGAAATATCAAGTGCTGCTCACAGTCCTTTCAATGCTCGAGTAAAGGAGACGCTTCAAATACTATTCTTGCTGAAGTTTCTGATCTTTACATCTGCATCCCATGTTACTGCTTATACACACTGGGGGCCACGACTCTCTTGCTTTATCCTTCATTTTTCCAATAACTGTCACTCTCCTCAGCTTGTTCTTTCTACATGGAACCAACCTTAGAAAATGAATTGCTGTAATTTGTAAGAATAAGCTTGACAAAGATAAAATTTAAAAGGGCACTCAAACAATTTAGGTATGAAGACGAGTGCTTAAGTTGTCATGAAGAGTATGACTCAACCAGTGAAAACAGCTTAATAATGTCTTGCATGGCTCAAGCATTTAGAATTCAAATCTCAAACAGAAGCCTTGCGTTGTTAGTGGAGGTGCGGGGATTGAAAGTGAGGGTTTAGGAGGAAAGGAGGTTCCAACAGATATGTATATCCATTTAAACAGATATTTAAACATCATCCTCAGGGTAAGACACACTCTTAAAACTATCAGTTTATGTTTCATCATATTTTTAGTGTGAACCCAACAAGGTGACATAAATGGTCAATTTGACCATTGTAGCTCCCCAAAAAGCCAAGTGCATTTTTTCATGCTACAGAAAGTAAAATCAGCTGGTAATCTTTAGCTTTCACGTCCGCCTGTAGCAGAATTTTAAGTTTTGAGTTGTGGTTATTTTCTCCTACAGTGTTTAGAAGCACAGAACCTCAAAAAATTTAATATTGACGCTAATATTGTTTTCCAATAGTTGATAATGTTTTGTTAATTTTGTAAATGGGTTCGGACTGTGAATCATGTAATATCATCTGTGGAAAAAAAGAATAACACTAGTCAAGGGGACCCAAAATGGGGGCTTCACCCTTACAACGCTAAGCTACTATCCTGTTGTGTTATGGGAAATGTAGTGTTTTTGGATCTTTACTCATTCTAAGGACATTTCAGTCTCTGCTGCTTTAAATTTACAAACTTCTTTACTTCATCTGTCTTTCCGAAGTCGCCTAACTTTATGGAGGTAAAACGCGTAATCTCTGGAATACCCTTTAATACTGCAAGGTGGAAATCAAAGCAATAGCTGTCATATTATCTGTTTACTGCTTATACAGATTTGAAATCAATGAAATGAAAATATGTATACAAAAATAACATGACTGCATAACAAACTGAGCTGAAAGACCGTTAAAAATGCTCTAACTTTATATCCTACATGAACACAATGACTTTAAAGCAGGTTATAAGATAGATCTGAACAGTTCTGTAATATTGCACAGGGTAAGCCTTTAATCAGTACAGGGAGAGGCTTGTATTGATCTCCCCACATGTAGTCTGCCCGCTGAGGAAACAGAAGCTCACCAGGAGATTTCTGTACGGTCTAATTTCAAAATTCAGAGAAGCAGGAGGATAAAAAAGGAATAGTTGAGTCAGATTCAGCGGGGGAGAGAGGGGAAAAATGGGGTGAGGCAGGTAGGAGTCATGTACGGGGAGTGAGTGAGTACAAAGAGAACTAAGGATAAAGTAAAGTGGGACAGATTCAGGGACACAAAGAGAGGCCCTGTCGATATCTATTGAACGAAGAAGCGCTCGTGAGACACAGCTGTGCCTGAAGTGGGCTCGGCACAAAGCACAACAGAGCGCCATTGACACACACAGCGTGGACTGGCAGAGTAAGAAAGAGGAGGCAATGAAAGAGGAGATAATGCAAAGGAAAAAGGGAAGACAGTGTGAATATGTGTGTGTGTGTGTGTGTGTGTGTGTGTTAGAGAGAAGCGATCATTCCTTCCAACAGGCTTTAGGTGAAGATAACGGAGAGCCAAACACATGGGAACATTTTTCACCTCAAGGCTGTCCAAACCAGGCAAACACTGTACGTTTTTTTTTTTTTGTTTGTTTTAAATGAAAGCCCCATGTTGCTCTAAACGATGCAGAATTTGAACTGTTCAGCAGATTGCGCATGAAAATCACACGGCATTTTGACATTTCAAATGTCATATGTCGCATATTCCTCCATGGATCGTGTCAGCCAAATTACCTTTAAAGGAAAATAAACAACCTTCCCAGTCCCTTTGTAAAGATAACTACTGAAGGCATCCATTTGGTGTTTAGGCGTCAGCAGTAACAGCATCAACAGTAGAGACAAGGAAAAACAAAAACAAAGAAAGAAAAAGTTACATATGAAAACATAAAAAAAAGTCAAAGGCTTCGTGCTCTGATGAAGGAAATCCTGATCAGAGTGTTTGTTTTTTTTTACACAAGGAAAGTTATGAAACTCATATGAAACCAAAAAGGTTTCAAAATCAACACAATTTCAATAAAAAACGTGATCCTGGCTATTTGAAACCCATCATTTATGATATCTGAAATGTGTTAAAATGATGCCATTACAGACCTGGTGATAAAATCAGAAGCAGCAAGAGAGACGTCAATTAAAGTAACAACATCTAACTTCTAATAGCGACCTTGAAATCCACTATTTCCACCAACAGAAGACGATCTCTGTGTCATTTCCGCTTTCTGGATGTGATGGTCTTCTTCCTCAAAGATGGACAAAAAATGATAACAGAAAGAAAAGTGGCACAGCAACAGTATCAGTAGAGTTGAAATGAATTGTGATATTGACATAATGGTTACATTGTCAGCTGAAATATGACCCTCAAAATAGATTACTCTTGATGTCTGTGGAGCCTGTGGAACATATCCAACTCATGTTTGTTGTTGAACCCTTTTTTGTTCCCCATATACAGTATGTTCAGAAACTGCATGTTTCCACTAGGGATGGGCCATGATTGTTGATAATCCAAAAGAATCATAGAGTTCATGCATTTACTATCTCATCAAAAAACATAGTTTTTCCAATGTATTTGCAGGCACCAGGTTTGAATGCTTTACTAGTACTGTAAGCCCAGCACAGTTTCAGCAGATGGCTGTCAGGTTTTGCCCAAGATTTCACCCTCTTAAAAGGACATTTTTTCTTGCCGCTGCAACTTTGCTCAATGTTGCTTAATGACTCATTAATGTTGGGCCTTTGTAATATAGCAATGAGTAAGGTCTTTTACCTGCTTTTTGTAAAGTGTCTTGAGATTACATTAGTTATGAATTGGCGCTATACAAATGAAGATTGGTTCATTGATTGATAGTGCCAGACTGTGACTGTAGCACATCTAAAAGCTGTTTGCTAACCGCTATTAAATAACAAAATAAGAAAAAAATGGTTGAATGGTTCGCAATAGTTCCCAGAGAATATCCAATAATATCTCTGCTTGACATGCCCATCCCTAGTTTGTACATGATCAAATGTGTACATTTATGAATGTTATTGTATCTCAAGGGATTAGCATCTTGTAGAGAAAAAAATGGACCTGTTAAATTCAGATTATCACAATAAACCTTTCTTAAAGCGGATTGAAAAAAACAAAGTGTCCAGAAAGCTAACATCCATCATGTGCCACATGGGGGTCAAATCATGACTGGGCTGTCAGCATAAACCTGCCTAATTGTCTTCTGTTCCTCGATATGATTCCAAATGTATTCCCATGTGTTCCACCACACTGCATTCAACACAGTAAAAAAACGTTCATAACTTCAATATGTTCACTTTTTGTTGCCAAACTTTCCAGTCACTCCACTGAGTCCGTTTCTGTTTCCAAAGTTTGAGTTTATATTTATAAAAAAAGGAGAACCAAAAGAAGGTTCTCGTGAAGAACAGGTTTCTTATCTTAGCACTGTTTTTGAGTCTTCTGCTGTAGATGCAGGCACAATACACATTCAATAATTGATACCGGAGGATTTGATTGAGTAGTTCGATCCAGACAGGAGACTCCCTGACGGAGACGTTAATATTCAAGAGTCTGTTAGCATCATTTGTTGAGGTAAAAGTCAGCTGATATGCAATACATCAGATACGATTCCATGGGCCTAAACGTAACCATATTAAATATGGGATTCCCCATTATCTTCAACATTTACATGCTTGAAAAGTAACATTTTTGTTGGTGTAAATGTAGTGTTTGTTGTCCACCAGGTTTGTTATTTCCAAACAGGCCTTTCGGTATCTTGTGTCCTTCGTTTTCCTGTCTTTGTATGCATGTCAAAAGCCCATTTTTTCCATTTTCTGTCTATGAACCCTGTCAGATATTCCAAGAAATACCCCTCGATGCTGTCCTGTATTCAAGAATTGGCCATGAAAACCATCCCACTGATCTCCTAAAGTATAGTCCCCTCTGTCGATATGCCACTGGACACCCTCCAGTCTTCGAAAGATTGTTAAGGGAAACACTCCAAGTTTCAGTTTCCTGGTTTGACACCAACTTTCGGTCAGCCACTGATACTCCAGCTTTGGTCCACTCTTTAATTCTGAAGTCACTGATTGGTAAAGGGAGGGGTGTGAAGCCATTTCTGCTTGAAAAAAGTTGTAGGAGGAAAGGAATCGAGTCCTTTTTTCTTCCAGAAATAGAGAGCTGAAATCTTTAAAAAAAAAAAAAAGAAGAAAGAGGGATTAAGAGGGAGAAAGAGACTATGATGTGCTTGTGACTTTTCCTTTTTCTTTCACCCCCTAATCTTTTCAGTCTTTTTTAAGTCAAGGATATGCGTTCTCTTTGTTTTCCTCTTATTATCTCTCTTCTTCACATCTTTTCCCTCCAGTCAATGGATGCCAACCCTCCTGACTCTCCGTCGGTCTCTAGCCCTTGAAAGGCCTAGGCGGTGGTTTGCCGATCTCCACTGAGATGTTTGTGTACAGCGGGTACTTCTTGACCTGAACCAGTCTGTAGGTCAGAGAGCTGATGCCGTCCTTCTTCATCGTGTTCTTAGTGTTCTGTATCTTATTAAATCTGCAGGGTGAGAGACAAGATGGAGAAGAAAGAAAAGAGGTAGAAAGGAGAAGGGGAAGATGGTGGAGAGGAAACGAGAAGGGGGGGAAACAATGAAGTAAATGTGATTAAAAACAATACAGACAAAGCTTTAAAGTTGTTAATGCATAATATACTGTGAAATTGTTTTTTTTGGTTGGATTTGTTGTACTTTCAGAGGTTCATGTCTTTAACAAGCGAAATGTGAAAATGCAACAAGGTAACAACAACAACCAAAAAATGAATAGGCTTGTAATTCTGTGACAAAGTGACAAAGCCAAGGTTGACTGTCTCATGGGGGAAAATATGCTGTAATGACGAGCCGCGCAACTTTGGCCTTTTATGTCCCCTCAAATAAACAGTTGTTGAATGTGTCTACTAGTCGTGACAAGGTCAACTCAAAGCTAAGCTAAAAGAAAAGAGAAACTTTTTCAGCCTTCTATGTTATAGTCTACTCTTGTTTCGTTAGTTTATTCCTTGTTTTGTTGCTTAGTTGTCATTTTGTGTCTTATTTGGGCGTTTTCTATCTATCATAGTGTTGCTTGGTTCCCTAGTGTGTATTTTTCCAGTGTATTATTTCCTAGGTTAGTCTGTAGTGTTTCCTGTTTTATTTTGTAGTTGTTGTCCCAGTGTTTCTTGTCTTGTCTTACTTCCTCCCTTTCTACAACGACAATTCTACAATTCACTTAGCAGACGCTTTTATCCAAAGCGACGTACACCAGAGAGTAAGTACAACACAAGCAAGGATCTAGAAAAAAGGGAACAATGTCAGTAAGAGCAAACGATCAGCTTTGAGTCTGATTGGACACACCCTTTGTCGGGTTTCCGTTTGATCACTCTGATTGTCCTCAACTGTGTCGTTAGTTTCACTTGTGTTTAATTACCTGTGTCTATTTAGTCAGTGTTCACTCCCTCTTGTTGTCTGTTCATACATCTTCTGTGGATTTCCGTTGGTCTTTAAAGAAGTTGCCTTGTTTTGCCTTTTGTTTGTTAAATATTTTTGGTTTCTGCGTATGGGTCCTCCTCTTTGTTTTTGATGAACTATGACATTCTAGTCGCAGACACATGGCAGAAATGAAAGTGACACATTGCATTCACCTAAAATCCACTTTATGGATTGTTTTTATATTTTAAGCTTTTGCACATCCCTTAGTCAATATTTGGCATACCCAATCTTTATTAAATACTGACTTTGTTTACACTTAAAAAAAAAAAAAGAATCCTGTAAATATTGATTTTAAAATAAACATTTTATTTTATGTTTATTCCCCTCTTCCTGACTTATCTTTATGCAGCTGAATACCAAGTATATTCTCTGGTGTAAAGAAAACCTACTTTACAATAACCTCAATACAGATTTAACTTATTTTCTTTTGTCCTGCTTCGTTAATTATCTGGCGACCCCCTTAAATTGATTTGCAACATCTTTTTTGGAGTCCTGATGGGAACCACAGAAATAGAGCACTCTTGTTTTTTTTTTTTCAATCAGGGACAAGAGGATTTTACAAAAAGAGGCCCTAACAGGAACGGAAAATAATTAATTATCAGGCTTGAATACATAATGCAGCACAGCATTTAGGACATCAAAATGATGGTTATTCATATGCATATTAAGTTATAGCAGAGAAGAGCAGCTCTACTGTGTAACACATACAACACAACTTTATTGACAGCATGAATGAACTGTCAAAATCAACAGGTTGCAGAGTGTTTTTATGCTTTTATTGATTCTGTAAGAACAGCCTCTGGCCCCACAGCAGGTAATTGTAAATGTTCAATAACCAGAAAGCAGCTAAAGGTAACTGTCCTGTTAATTTGATTACAATGAAGTGAGCAGCTTGTTCCCTTTGTTGTGAACATACTGACCAACAGGTGGTGCTATTGCATTGCTCTGAGACTCAGTGAGCAGCGTTATCCATCACAGCCACCTCGGCTTGTCTGAATTATGCTGGAGTCTCCCTCCCCATTGGCTGTAATACAACTCTTACATCAGAATCTGCTCTTACGTTGGAATATGCTCTGATATTAGCAATAAAGATGGGAAAACAATTCACAGAGTGTATCAGACAGTTGCACAGCTCTGCTGCTGCTGCTGTGCTGAAATGTGAATTGTGATGCAACCACTAGCTTAAAAAAAACAACAACGACTCCTAACGTAAACTCTCCCCTGTCCCCCCACTAGAACCAGCTTCTGCTGCCTTACAGGGTGGAAATGAGGCTGCTGCAGTGAGCCAGTGTCTAACAGCATGTTCACTCCACTCTTGTCTTAAAATGCCTCTCTTTAGTCTGGGAACAGAAAAAAAGGCTGATGTGTGCAAATGCCCTGCCGGCTGCCGTGCACATTCACTTATCAAAACACATCGATGACTGACTGCAACAAAAGACGTCTTCCTAACGATATGCTTGGACGTAAAACTGGAGTTGACACTTCAGTCCGACACGGACCACTGAGTCTGCACGGCCCTGTCAGAACTGACTAGTGAGGATCTCTCTTCTCTCCCTGCACTGCTCTCTGCCTCTGTCTCTCCCAAACCAAATCAAAAAGAGCTGCTATTGGCATGAATGGAAGCAGGGAAAATGTTGTCAAGCATATTTCCCTTGAACGACATAATACAATAATGTATCAAAAGAATTAGGTGTTCTTTGACTTCTGAAAAGGATTGGCAGCTCTACCTAAGAGAACAGGATATTAGTTAAGGAAGAGAGTGCAAGGAAAGGAAAAAATGGGGAAGAGGGGAAAAAAGCTGTATGCATTGCATAGGGAGAAAAATGGAGGATGGACAAGCAGAGAGATAAATATATATAATGAAGAGAGAGTGACAGATGGAAGGAGCATGATATACTGATACCAAAACATTAAGAGAATGAAATGCAGAGGGAAAAAAAGAGAAATCTTTGGATGAATCTATAAAGCAGCGGAGATTAAAAAGCAATAAACTAATCCCCACACATACATTCAGAGGATTTCAGATGCAATCTGCAGGCTTCAGTTCGTATGTGAGCCTACACATAGTTTTATTCCACAGAGTTGGAGGGCGACGCAAAGACAGTCTCCT